>NC_137456.1:313879919-314003427 GCF_964235325.1 Thermobia domestica
GTTGTTCTAGGAATATAATTTGATACGAATTCACCCGGAATTTCTTATAATGTTAGTATGTGTATAATCGGTAAAGACATGCATGTGGCAAATTTCATATCAAAAAAGCAGTAAATAAGAACAATAAGACGAAAATAAAACTTTCTTGTCTATTTAACAATATTTTGTTGTACTCATTTTAATTTTCAAATTTATAACTCTTTTTGTATGAAATTGATCACAAATATACATTTCCCGATTATACACATAGTACCAGTATTAAAAGTACCCTGCAAGTCATTGTCAAATTATATTCTTACAAGAAAACAGTTATAGATATGCGACAATCATTTTGGACATGAGCATACTGTACGTATAACAATTACTTCAGCGTTTTCAACGAACGTCTTACTTCCACAACAACTGACGACATAATGACGGTAGCCCCACTAGCCTACAAAATACGCCACTGTTTTGCAATTTTTTTTCGTGAAAGAAAGTTAACCCGAACTACTTGGACTAGTTTATTTATTTATCTATTTTTTTTCGAAAATATTTCATAGATTCCGACGTAATTTGACGCAGGTCCCGATTGCTGAAGGTGACCACATCAAGGTCAAGGACCAGAAGTTCTACTTGCATTACGTTTCGGTGGATTATTGCGTGGAAATCCTTGCCTTTTACAGTGTATATTGACCAGCGAAACCTCGAATTCAATATTTGATTTTCTTCGTATCTTGAATTGTCTCCAGGAATTACGTCAAGCTAAAAATCTCAACAAGTTACCTTATTTACAAATCTCGATTCTATAAGTTACGAATTGTGAGACAATCCAAAACATTGGATACCTTCATAATCATGATCATGGTTTTTCATCTTTCTTTTCGGCATACATATAGCCTCGCTGCTGAAAGGGACGTTAAACTCAAAATCAACTCAACTCAACTCTTTTCGGCATAAATTTTGCTATCCATACCAACGTTTGCTGTCTGGAGAGTTTCAATATTCTTTATACTTCATTTGCTAATCTTACTCAAGGTGAACCACTCAACTCTTAACCTAACCAAACCATAATTATGAACGACTGTGTTGTCTTCCCGATTTCCGTCACAGAATCGCTTGAAACAAGCGTATAGAGCTGGATTAGCGGAGAATTTATGAGCGTCTTCGATTTGACCTTGATGACCTTGATGCACTCCAGAAATCCAGACCTGCACCAATCCATTCCTTGCTTTAACTTACGTAGGAATATTTAAAAAAAAAAAATAAAATGAACTAAAAATAGCTAAGTTCGGTTTAACCACGAAAGAATATTATTATTATTATTATTATTATTATTTTGAATTATGTTAATTGCGATCCTAAAAGTTCAAAGAAAAGCCTTAGTGCAGAAACGGGAAATTGATAATATACAGATGACACACATTAAAAAAAAAAAAAGTTTTTGAACAAAAGATTTATCCTGGTTTGATTAATAACACTGTATTAGACAGGACATGAATATTCGCCAACAGCTAATTAGTCACTCATACTTAGATCAACTAATTCGTCTGTTCGGATGTCTATGAAAATCTGCGAAGACAGACATACCAAAAAGGTAACGACACAAGAAATACTACATATCGTGGCTTGAGAACCAGAGGGCCGTAACTTCCATTTTCGTATGTTTACAGTCGAGAGGACAAAAATATTTTCTTAGAAAGAAGTGTTTTTAATGAGGTGGTAATTGAGCTACATTACAACAGATGATCGACAAGGAGAACAGATGGCATTACGTTCCATTTACACCAAGTGGGGCTTCCAAATTATGTCCAAACATGAAGAAAACAAAAAACGCATTTTTTTGAGTTACGTCCTCTGGTTCTCATGCAACGATATACCTGTATAGATGGATAAGAAAATGTTTTCGTTGCATACAAAGGCAAATGTTAAGAGGTATATCAAATATACTGTATATTAGGAAGCAAGATTTAGGGAAGGAATCGAAATAACAGAGAACCAATATTGTTTTATGGCCGGATGATCGACAATGGAAGCAATGTTTGCACGGAAAAGTACAGAGAATACCAGAAGGCCATCCATATGGTATTCATCGACCTAAAGAAGGCGTATAATGGAATGCCACGCAATCTTATTTGGTAGACATTGAAGCATAGGCGGAGCTAGGGGGGCATTTCCCCCAACAAAATGGCACCTATAAAATCCTTCAATTCTCATTTGTATTTACCGTGCCCCCCAGCAGACAAAAGGTCTGCCCCTCCCCAGGAGACAATTCCTAACTCCGCCTATGCATTGAAGAGAATGTTTTCCGATGTAAAATTCAATTATAGATATAGGGCAGGAGTGAGGAACGCATGTGGAATAGCATAAAGAGTTCACAAGTAAAGTGAGACTTTATCAATTTTAGCTCATACTATTCCTAATTTTAGCTCATACCTTTTTGTAGTTGTGATGGTTTACAAAGGTTTTCAAAAAAGTTAGCACCTTGGAATATGCTATTCGTAGTCGAGCACCTGAGTAAGACTAACGCAGCACTACAAGAGAAATTAGATATCTGGAGAGGAGCATTGGAGAGCAAAGAGCTTAGAATTAGCGAAACCAAGACAAAATATTTACATTGGCCATTTAGCAAAAATGTAATCGAAAATACAAGAATATAACTGGACAAAAAATGAAAATGAATGCTTAAAGCAAGTAAATGATAATAGAGAAATAAGTTAAATGAGAATGCAGGAGGAAACAGAAGTACACCGAGAAAACCCACTGAGACAATGTTGTCCACTACAAACTTACTTGGCCCGGAACCGAACCAAGACCCCGCCCACCAGAGGTATGCGCTCTACCACTGAGCCACCATTCACCCCTACAACTGGAGAAAAAGAGGGGGTAATGATGAAGAAATTCAAATACTTAGGATTAATATTACAGGAAAATGCAGAAATAGGAAAAGATGTAAACACAAGACTTAGCCGCGATTGGACAAAAATGAAGAGACTTGGCAGGGGTATTGCGTGACCGTAGAATACCAGTACGCCTTAAGGTCGGTTTAAAAGGACAAGTTTTGCCGATAGATGTCACTACAGTCTTCGTTTTTTTTTTTTTTTTTTTTTTTTACCTTTCATGAAAATTCACGATTTCACTTACAAATTTCAAACTACATACTTCAAATTTTTAGAGAAGGAACTTAATAACCTATCGAAGACAACAATCTGTGCCGATTTTTTTATTTAGAATTTTCTTCATTGTTGAAACAGTATATTGTTAAAGATGTGAATATCCAATTCCAACAATTAAGCCATTTCAGCAATGAAAAAAAATTCTAAATAAAAAATCGGCACGGATTGTGGTCTTTGATAGGTTATGAAGTTCCTTCTCTGAAAATTTGAAGTCTGTAGTTTGAAATTTGTAAGTAAAATCGTGAATTTTCATGAAAGATTAAAAAAAAAAAAAAAAAAAAATGAGAGATACGAAGACTGTAGTGACATCTAGCGGCAAAACTTGTCCCTTTAAAACCTACCTTAAAGGAAAAGATTACAAAACAGTAGTGAGACCTGTCATATTATACGTAGCGGAATGTTGAAAGACTAAGAAGAGAGAGAGGAACAGAAATTGCGGAGATGAAGATGCTGCGGTGGATGTGTGGAGTGACGAGGAAGGACTGATCCGAGGAATATTAAAAGTAATAGATGATTGTAAGAAGAAGACCTTTGGACGGAATACATACCTCAACGAATGGATGCTAATAGCAGGGGCGGATCCAGGACCGACATCTGGGGGGGGGACGGTGGGTTGTCATACTGCTACTTTTAAGGACTCCAAACTTTGGGATGAGTTTTATTTATATATATAAAATAAGAAAGTTTTCTCTTCTTGGGGGGGGCGATCGCTCCGATCGCCCCCCCCCCTTCATCCCTTGCTAATAGAACTGAATAGAAAACGAGCGACCAACAAAGAAGAGGGAAGATGGTGTGAACAACGATAAGGTGCAGTGTGGTGTGACAGTGGATATGACACAAGATGGAAGCAGGTGGACGACAGCAGTCCGAGTAAGATTTAACTTTTGACAGATCCTTCGCATTATTTTGTTTGGCCTTTCAGATGGATCCTGTATGGCTCTTCTTTTAGTTTCCTCGAAATACTTTCATCAATGAACTGATGTTGTAGGCTCGTGATTATGAGCTGCAAACTGTAATTTTATATCCACGATCTGTCTTCAAGTAAGATCTACACATCTTTAGAAAGGTGGCTCAGTGGTTCATCGTTCACCTCCGGTGCTTGGGGTCCCTGGTTCGATCCCAGCTCGCGCCGTGTGGACTTTGTGGTGGACAAACACCGTGCTCGTGGGTTTTCTCGGGGTTCTCCCGTTTCCTCCCACTTTCTTTATTCCACCATTTCACTCATCTCTTATCATCACCGTCTCTTTTAGCCTCACCGGGATAATCGTGGGACGTAAAACTTAAAGAAAGATTTCCGTTTCCTCCCACTTTCTCATTCCATCAATTCTTCCATTATCATCCACTTGCCTTAATCATCGTTTCTCTTAGCCTAAAAGGGCATAATCGTGGGACGTTATAAGAAAATATTTAATTTCATTTTACGACTAGAGACTGTGCATGTGAAATAATGCAATATTCTGTCTTAATGGTGGTGGATGGTGCTTTTGTGACGAAAAATAAGTCAACTAAAGATATACCACATTCACTTGACACTTAGTCTTCCGTTAAAAGCGCTGCTATCGGCTGAAGGAATTCCACTCCCTTTCGTCATCCGCTCTCTCGCTTAGCAACTGCTGAACCCTCATTGGCTAAACGCGTGGACGTGTGAGGGTTTGAGTTTTAGTCGCATTTTTGCCACGGCTCAAGACATTTTAGCAGCACTATAGTCTCGAAAGCTATTTGACATAATGATCACCGTAGTGGATTTCGTGCGTTCGTGGTATATATATTTTCTTATACCGCAATCACACACCCTCTTGGTTATGCGCTTCTCTCCTACGGCTGTTGTGAGAGAGACTTATGACTTTGTATCTATTATCAGCGGATGAGTTTGGTTCGAGGAACTAGAGAAAGGAACCACCGAAAGGGGAGGCTGATCTTTAAGTTGCTCCACTGAATAAATACTATTCTCAGTTACAGATATATACTGAAAGATTTCCCATGGCGGGATTGCCGGAATGGTAGAGCTAATTTCCGGAAACATCTTTCACATCTTAATTATAATGATGATAATCGTAAACTCACAAAATTCACCATGTCAATCCAAGAACTATTAGATTATATTTATTTTCTACGAATTGAAAATAATGATTACTTTTTTCTTTATGAATGCTGCTATCCTTGCTTTGGGACTACCTATAAGTTACTCGTAATAAATAAATACATAAGCAGGGCCGTAACCTGTCGGAGCAGGGGGGCAACTGCCCCCACTGCCCTCCAGGGAAGCACTTGAAGACAAAATTTTCATACTCCATATACGATACGAACATGAAATTATAAATTAAGCATCAAACAGGTTCACTACATTACATAAACAAAACAGCACATAAAAGGTAAATAAAACAAAAATGAGTAGTGGGGCTATTTCAGTAAAAAATGTCTACTATTAGGGGCCCTAGATATGATATTTATTCGTATGGTTTTGAGAATTGTCAATATTGTCCCCTTAATTAATTTTTCATGTATGGGATGGGCCCAGGGGCGTAACTAACGGCCTCGGAGATCTTGCCGTGCAGGAGGGCCCACAGGCTCCGGGTCCCATAAAGAGTAAGATAAAGATGGAAAGAGGGGGCCCAAGTAGGGATGCGCTCGAGTCGAGACATGTCTCGAATCTCGACTCGACTCGACTCGAATTCGAGTCGAGACACACTTTGTAAAATTCGAGACGAGTCGAGACAAACGTATATCTCGACTCGAATTTTCGAGTCGAGACACGAGTCGAGTCGAGACGGCTCTTAAAAATCTCGACTCGACTCGAATGTCTCGAAAATCTTTCTATAATTTTTAATATTATTTTGAAGAAAATATTCACTCAGAAACAGCCTTGAAACCAATTCCAGCTTTTATTCCTTCAGAAAGGTACAGAACGCATAAAATTAATAGTTAATCTTTAAAGATCAAGATATAATTTTCAGCTTAATTCAGTTAATTAGAACTAATAGTTAATGTCGTTGTATTTGGTTGTACTCAGTGGCGTATTTAGGGGAGGGCTTCCGGGCTTAAGCCCCCCCGAAATCTTACGTACTATAGTAAAGTATATGAAATATCTTGCAGAATTTTCACATTTTCAGGCAAAGCCCCCCCCCCGAAAGTTAGCAAAGCCCTCCCCGAAACAAAATCGTAAATACGCCACTGGTTGTACTGCAAATATAATGATAATAATAATAATAATAATTGATTATCTAGTTTGTATAAAACTATTATCCATAGTCTAAATCTAGTTTGTATAAAACTATTGCGATAAAGTGAACTTCATAAATTCTCTGAATGAGCAGTTGGTAGTCTATAGTAATTTAGCATAGTTATAATTATTGTGTTTTCGTTCCCATGAACGCAATAGGGTTACGTAACTTCTGGATTATTCGGTTGCCCAACTATTCTGAGGGTTTAATATGTTACAGCATATCACGAGCTACGGATAATATATGATGTAACATTTGTTGTAAATCACATATTATGATACGAGACTATTTTACATAGTATATCTTATCTAATATAAATAAAATAAAGAGTTTGTTTGTGTGTTTGTCTGTCTGTCTGTGTGCGACCTGGGGACCAGACGAGTGGACCCAAAATTTGGTCACGGGTACCTTAGTCCAGGCCCCAGATCAAGACGAAGCGGTTTTTAAATTTCAAACCAGGGTGTCTCGGGGGGGACGTTTACTGGGACCGACCTGGGGACCAGACAAGTTGACCGAGAGTTACCAAATTTTGGTCACGGATACCTTGGTCCAGGTCCCAGTCTAAGGCGAAGAGTTTTTGTCAAAATTGGAACCAGGGGGTCTCAGGGGGGCGTTTAGCGAGACATGTAGTAAAAGTAATCCAAATTGATCGACATTAGTGTCAAATCCATAGTTTTCACGGTCGCTGAGATCAATGGTGACACTTCCATCAGCGATGACAGCTACTACTGTATGCGGGCCGGTGTCAGCGAGTGAGGAATACCGAGACATGTATAAATAGCCCATATTGATTGATACTAGTGTCAAATCCATAGTTTTCGCGGTCACTGAAATGAATGGTGATACTTCCACAGGTGTTGACTTCCAAATACAGCCCCCATGCGAAGAATGGGTATATTAAGCTAGTATTACAATAAATGGACTGCTTGGATGCCAAGAACTAGTACAGATAAGTACCATTCACTTCTATGAATAGGTATTTTTAAAAGGATTTTTGTAAACACTAAGCTATAAAACAATGAACTACATACAGTAGTTATGGTTTTGGTTCCCAACATAAAAGAAATATGGATTGTTCATGAGATATTGAACTTCAACTTTCACTCCTGGAAAATTTCAATTTTGGAGTTAGGCCACTTGGCATCAAAGCAGTTCACTGTAAGATAAATACATTCCGCACATTAGTAACATAGTTGTTCAGGGGCCTTCGATTTCCATCCTCTCAAATGAAAGCTGAACGATTGCTTGATACATGCTGACTATATAGGAGAAATAGTGTATTAAGTTTTCGAGCTTTGGTGCGTATCCGTATTTACACTCTGATATAACTTTTAAGTTTACACTCAAATCGAGCTAATTGTTTAATGCATTTCGAAAGCTTTTGTTTTTATGCAGCTCATTAAGGAAAATCTATTTCATAATCGTAACATTTATGTACTAAGAAACTATGAACGTAAAGTGGACTCGACCTAGCCCCGTGGCCGCTGTGACTCAGTGGCACAGCTCTCACCCTTGGTGTGTGAGGACTCTGATTCTGTGTGTGTGTGTGTGTGAACTCCCGGGCTAGTGTACGCGTCTTTGCCGTGGAAGACTCGGGTTCAATTCCCGGCGCGAACTCATGTAGTTCGGATTCCACGTTAATCAGTAGGTTACATTTCATATATCCTCGCTGCTGAAAGAGACGGTAAAGTCAAAATCAACTCAACAATATATATATATGTGTGTGCTTATGTGAATTTCCTCGTGACTGTATGGTTAACACATACGCCTTGATCGCGGGAGACTCTGGTTCGATTTACGGTGGAAGCTCATGAAGTTGTTACCGGCATCCCACTTTAAACTGTAGATCCATGCCTCATATAACCATAGATATAATATATATGCCTTTGATACACTTATTTTCCGACTTGGAAGCCATCGATAATTTCCGGACACAGAGTCCCGTAGACCGAAAATGAGAAACATGAGTACAGAGTAAAACAGCCATAGAAATTTAAGCTTTTTAGGCTAACTTAATCCTTACATATAATGCAACTAGCTTGGCCAAGTTATAATGGAGGAAATGCTATTATTGCAACACTCTGAGAATAGAAAATGTTCGTCAGGTATTACTATCCCCCCCTCTCCTGCAGAATGAAAACCCTGACTAAAACTCAATATATATATATATATATATATATATATATATATATATATATATATATATATATATATGACTATTTTGTGTAATGTAACAAACAGTGGCGGATAGTATTCTATTACTTGTTAACCTTGTACAAAGGACGCAATTAAAGTCCCAGTGTAACACCCCTTCACATTTAGATTTTTCCCCTGGAAGAAAACCAGTTATTATTGTTTCTTGATTTCTCAGTCTCACCTACATAAACATACGAATAGAATTACAGGATAGGACATGTTTAGATTGCTTGCACGTGACATCTAACTATATTTCTCATCAAATGTGTCACAGATGAAAATTTCCGTTTGTACTGCCTCTATTTTCTGGTACATATGTTTCATTTATGTATGTTATGTTGCTAAAATTCGTTAGGAAACAAGTACAGACTGCGCCCGTGTGCCTGACAAAACGTAAAAGTACTGGATAATTATTTCTTCACTTTCTTCCAGAAAAAAAGTAACCCATCTCATGTCGGCTAACAAAAGGAGGTAGCGGACCAAAGATAGCCGTTGTTTACCTAAGGTCGTTACACAGCAGGGGTTTCATTCAGTCAGAGGGAAAAGAAAAAATAATTTAAGGTTTCTACATTTGTTTTGAACTGCAATATACTTCTTCCTTTTATTTTAAGAACCATTTCCTTCTCATTTGTCTGCATCAGAAAAAATGCAAAAAAATCACTAGAATGTGCTTATTTACCCAAAGTACGTACTAGATCACTAGTTCAATAGTAAAATCACTAAATCTAGTACGAAATCATAAATGTGGCATCCCTGGGTTGGAGCGAAAGTAATGGTTGGAGTAAAAACTAGTCCGTATTTCTACTGCGTTCTGTTGTTGAATTCACAGAAATGTTCAAAAATAAATTCAAGAAGTAAAACACGATCCTACAAAAGACTGTTTACTTGCTCACTGGTTTTCGTATTGTGAACTGAAACTCAAGTGCGCAGTCATGTTGAATACTTCTGTCCCTTTCTACTTTACAACTTGAGGTGGGATGAGGGTCAGGATAGATCTAGTGATATACCGCTAAAGGAAGTGCTTCAGTACAGAGTCGGAAGCGGTATGTATTGTTTATACTACTTACAACGTTACCCCCCACATAAAATATAAATTCACCCTTTCTCCCTTCCTTTTTTCGAATACAATGAACCGACTCTTTTGCTGAAGAAAGATGCTAAAAGAAAATTGAAACATCTGTGTCTAAACTTTCTTTGAAGCGCAGTCTTTTGTATTTGTAAGGTTTTGCGAGTGTTTTCGTGATAGCCAAATCTTTTACCATGGACTGCTGCTGCGAACTGACCGTGAGTAAACACCCGATCTCGCTGTGCTCAATTTCTCTCGCACACGTGAAATGGGTTTGTTGTTTCCAAAACAAATAGGAAGTTACCTTGTGCTTTTGCATTTCTGCACGCACACGATACCATTGTTGTTTTAATGATCAGAAGAAATATCAAAACCATCCGATATATATGATACGAAACAGCTAACAGAGGGAGGCAAAGATAAAAGTAGGCCTATACCAAGTTTTCCGCGTAGTACCATTACGGAGAATAAATATTTGATAAAGTCACGTAGATGCGCTTAAACCTATTCCATCTGTCCTTATAACTTTTCTGGTCTCATCAATTTCTCAGGAGAATACGTACAACATATGTCCAAATTCCATATATACTCTTTCTAAACTAATGAGTAAACTCATTAAGAACACCAACTGATATCAATGAACAGGAAAGAAAACAATACTTTATACTTCTATCATTTGGTACACATCTCTATGAAGCACAGCTTATTTCTTTTCGAAATAGCTCCTTCGTGTCACAGCTGTGGTTAGTTTTGTTTTGTGTTAGGATGAAAGAGAGAAATGCAACATTTGCTTCGCGGTGAAGTTATATATATTATTAAGATGAGCGGTGATAAGCGAGGTTTAACAAAGAGTGCCTTTCGGATGAACAATTTAACGGGTAGTTGCAGTCCGTGTTGAGAATCGAACCAAAGCTATGTAAGACATGTTATGACAAATCCAAAAGGTGTGTTGTATCGGTGCAGTACCAGTTTTTCACGTTTTTCAAAATGTTCCAAAACCCAAAGAATAATCTTTAATTTCTGATATTTTAGTCGTCACAAATTACAATTTTATAATGTAGTCAATGTTTATAATTACTGGGCAGTTGGGCGTTTAAACTAATGACATCATAATAAAGTCAAAACCATAATTTTGAGTTGAATTGATTCTGAGTTTAACATCCTGTTCAGCAGCGAGGCTATGTGAGACGTGGACCTACTGATTAACGTGGAATCCGAACCACATGAACTCCCACCGGGAATCAAGCCCAAGTTTCCCACGCCAACGGCAAGTATGCTAACCGTTAGCCACGAAGGAGCTCCACCATAATTTTAGTGGGCGTTAAGAAATATCTCGCCAGTGCTTTTACAATAAATGAAATTTTATAAGTATTAAAGAATAGTGGTAAGAGATTTTATAATAGCTCTTTTATTTATGAGATAATAGCTCTTTTATTTATGAGAACCACAAAAGACTTTCTTATAAATACATACGCACCTTACTCACCTTTTATAATTGCCATGCTTACGTTCTTCATAAAAACAGAAATTCTCTTTTAGTGATACTTTACACAAGATCATGAAGTGGGTTCAAATTTAATTAAAGGCAAAATACAATACAATAATCCACAAATATTGCCTCAAGTGAGTTTAAAGATTTCTAAATACTAGTGCGAAACTGGGCTCTGCCGTTGCGATCGATTTACAGGTCTTGAGACGAAAGTAAGAAGGGTCTTACGCACACAGTAAGTAAAAACAATTAATATGCCGGTAACTTTCCCCCAAATGGGTGTATCTTAAAACTAATCTCACCATTATTTTTCTAATTAAATTCTAGCCCGAAATTATGTATCATATTACCCTATTCCCATTTTGAAAACTTGACCTTAATTCAAAATGGTGGATTTCAAGATGGCTGCCATCAAGGTCATATCTACCATACGACTACCCCCCAGGACTTATATGTATCCACATGTTTTTTCTTCACTTTTCTTCATTAACGCTCCGTTTACAAAGGGTAGTAAGGGACTTCTGTAGTAATCTCTAATAACCACATCACAACTCTTAAAAGTTGTTAAAAAAAAATAGAAAACATGCACCATGACAAAAATTTGTCATCACAAGTAATGATGCATACATGCCTTCTATCAGCAAAGAAAGTTTCATTGAAATTGGAGCCGGACATTTGAGTGATGTCCTTTGTGGGATGTGATTGAACGTGACGTCAGAGCACATCGCCCCCCTTCCCGGAATTTACGGAAATTAGGTGACCTGAGTGAGCACATGTGGTGCCAGCTCTCTCCAGCGACCTATCAAGGATCATTGCGTGTATGCCAAGACGTGTCGCCGTTGTTATCCATGCCAAAAGTCGACATACTGACAATTATGTAGGTAGTCATGATAGTCTGGCTGATGTGTGCGTATATTTTAACTCGTACATTTTGTCTCGACTCGAATTTCGAGACGTCTCGACTCGAATTCGAGTCGAGTCGAGACAGAGACTGTCGAGTCGAGACACGAGTCGAGACAGAAACATATTTTCGAGTCGAGACAACATTTTCTCGAGACGAGTCGAGACAGGCTTAAATCTCGACTCGACTCGACTCGAATGCATCCCTAGGCCCAAGAATTAGAAAAAAAACAACTTTTTCTAGGAGAGTTCAAATATGCGTATTAATGCTTGCCTCCCAGAAAAAAAATAAGTTACGGCGCTGTACATAAGCAAACACATACAGGGTATTTCAAAACACCGACAACACTTGGGAGGTGAATCGTGACACCAAGATAAGACAAAGATTATTGACCAACCTGGGTGCACAAATGCTTCCTTTCGGAGTTATAGGCTGCCGAAAACCTGAAAAAATGAAGCCGAAAACTTGAAAAAATGAACTTTAAAGGTCCATATCTCCAATACTATGGGACCTACCGTAGTCAGGCCAAGACTTCACTAAGGAACTAGCATATGCCCTATCCAAATATCCATGTTTCAGAATCCTAAGGTACTTCCGCAACAATTTTTATAGAGGTAGTTGATGGGTACTTTAAATTATACGTGAGTAGTTAAACTACCTCTACAAAAATTGTTGCGGAAGTATCTTAGGATTCTGAAACATGGATATTTGGATAGGGCATATGCTAGTTCCTCAGTGAAGTCTTGGCCTGACTACGGTAGGTCCCATAGTATTGGAGCTATGGACATTTAAAGTTCATGTTTTCGCCAGCCTATAACTCCGAAAGGAAGCATTTGTGCACCCAGGTTGATCTATACTTTTGTCTTAACTTGGTGTCAGGATTCACCTCCCAAACGTTGTCGGTGTTGTTTTCAAACACCTTGTATATTACCAAAACCTAACAGTTTAGTAATAACACACATTTTTCTTTTATTTGATGTATGTTACCATGTAATTGTCATTGTGAGGCACGTAGGAGGGTTGCTCTGAAAGCAATGCTTGTCAGTTCTTTATATTTTTAGTAACAAGAGTAGAATGGTCAAACTATACATATATGTACACTGGTCATTTGTCTTCAGAATGACGCTATTCAAAGTAATCTCCATTACACTTAGCAAATTTGGTCTACCTTTCGACTCAAGCCTGAAAGCCCTTTATTTAGCCCTTTATTTAGCCCTTTATTTAGCCAAATCTTAATGGCCTCTTTCTATACCAGTGAACCTTCAGCCACAAAGGCCGAAATTGAGTGTATCAAATAGGTGGAAGTCAGACAGCAATAAATCAAAGCTATACGGGTGTAGGGAATCACTGTCCAGCCCATTCTGGTAAGGCATGACGAAAAATGTGTGCGGTCTGACATTATCATGATACAGTTTGATGATAGCATAATATTTTTCAGGTCTTTCGGATAGCTAGATGAGTTTCTTCAAAGATTCAATATAGTGTTTGAGCTAAATGACTCCTTTGTCATCCAAGAAAATAGGAATCATGACTTCTGGCGGCAACCTCTGATTTTTTAAACTTTTTAAAGTCTAGGTGAGTTTTCGTGTCGTTATTAGGACTGGCTATTAGATTAGGTTAGGCTTTTAGCCTTGAGGTCGTACTGGCATACGCACACCTCATCTCCAGTCACAAGATCGAAAAAAGTTAGCTTGATCGGTGTCAAACACTATACAAGCAGTTTTCAACACGTTTCCACCCTTCTGTCCTTCAAAGGATTTACAGACATAGGCGGCGCCAGGATTTTGGTAATGTGGTTGCCCGCTAGGATGGGACAACACATCCTAACATTGTTGCCAGAACTCTCTGCACTACTGAGCCTTAAGATCTCAAAAATAATCCCTAAGTTTTACTCCAAAGAAAAAAAAAACGGTATGACGACAAGTAACTTAAGAAATCATTTAAATATATACAAAAGTAGGAAACAAGAAATATACAAAATAGAAATGATTATTGTAGGAAATCTGAAAATCGAACTTAATGTGGGTGCAGCTACACCCACTGTGGCGCCGCCTATGTTTACTGATGAGGTATTCACTTTTATGTAGCCAAGGTTCCCTATAATCCTTTGCACAAGAACATGTCAACGGTTGAGGGCCATAGTAATGTTTCGGACTATGGTTTGGCGATCTGTGCGAATCAGGTCATCATCTCGCTTATGGTTGTCTTGTCTTCACTACGTGTTTTGTTATCTATTAATGTCTCTCCTACCGGAAATTTATTTATCTAACTCTGAACATTGCTCACGGTTCAATGTGCCCTCCCCATACTCCTTTCGAAGCCGATCATGGGTGTTTGCAGTTGTACATCGCTCTTTGAACAGGAATTCGATGACTGTCCTTTGTCGATGCTTAGCATCCGTACATCTATAGTGACCTCAAATGAAAACAATTACAAGTTCTGTGTATGATGGTATAATTTTTGGTTGATGTCAATTTCAGACAAATACTATTAATGTTACCGCTTTTAGGGACAAATATGGATTACTTTCAGTACATGTCACCTACTTTAATACTATTAAATTCATGGATTGAGATGCAAGAATCTTCTGATAGAATCTTGTGTTTAATTAATGTGGTTTCCAAACGCTATTTTGTAAGATATAGTGTCCCACACTCAGAGTGTAGCCATCAGGTTTATGTAGGAGGGGCCCGTCGTTTGTGAGGGGGTGCCAGCTACAATGTACAACCACCCTCCCCCCCAAAAAATGTGTTACAGCTAGTGATTTTGAGTTGTGAAAAAACAGGAAAATTTAGTTTTCCGTCCGGAAAACTAAAAACTCTGCTTTTAGCTTTTTTTCTTTTTCTCCATAAATATTAACTTATGTACGAGCGTAATCAGTTTCCTATTTCCGAATTTGGATAGCACGACAGAATTTGCTCTTCGGGTTTTTCTAAAACTAAGTCACTAGGACTATGCATCTATAAGGAATGCATGTCAAAGGAATTTGATACATCCTTGTTTTAAAAGTAACGTCAGTGGTCACGTTTCCGTTCACGATACAAATTCTCGTATTGGCATATAGATTGACAATTATTTTAAAATAGGCCTATATAAAATATTTTCATTCTTCATATTGGACATGATCCATACAGGAGCATTAGACCAATCGATTGTGGCAGATGTGGTAGCAAGTTGTGCATTTGGTCATTCCTTACACGAAAGAGATACCACACTATTTTTCGATCGATAAATAATTTACCGTAAATTATTAATTATATTATTATTTTTAAATGACTTTATTATTTTTAAATGACTGAAGCGAGGTAATCTTACGATAATGTTTTAAAATCTAGTCATTTGGGGGGTCCAGGAAATCATTTGGAGGGCCTGGCCCCGATGAGCTCTCCCGTTGCTACACCCCTGCCCCCATTATAAGGTTATCGAAAAGTGACAAAGAGCTGATCCGGATGTAAATTTCCTCTTTCACTGTCCTTAAAAGCTTTATTAACTTAATTTTTACGAGTGTTTCCACGATCCTTGAGTGTTTCATTGTGCAATCTTAACAAAATCATCTTTTTCTTTGCAGGTATTTGCTTGGCAAATGATTCTGACGCAAGCTTTGACCACATGAACGATGCTCGATTCCTGAGAGAGCTGGATTTCGCTCGATTTGACTACTACTTTCGTGCGAGGATTTTTAAACAAATGAAGAACAAATACATGAACATTATGCAAGGAGCAACCACAATTCGTTTCAGGAGGTCCATACCTATTTTCAAAGTCTTTAGGATACAAACAAGGGTAAGCAATTAACAATCATGCAACAGTAAACAAATGTTTGTAGTATAGTTTGACCCCCAAACACAAGTGAGTTGTATTTCACTTTATGAAAATACAGTAGACTTTCCAATTGTCGAATTCCATATTCGAATCATTGTTCGTAGTTTGAGGGAAATTTTCCTAATCTAGGGAAATTTCGTAGGTAAATTTAGCAAAAAGGGAAAAAGGGATTTTCTTCTGTAAAACACATGTAAGTTAAACATATCTACAAGCCAAGAAAACAACAGTGAAATTTGATATCCAAGTTGAATATTATTACATTATTATTATCAAATTTCACTGTTTTCTTGGCTTGCAGATATGTTTAACTTACATGTGCTTTCGGGATAATCCAAACTTTAAACATACGGGTATCAGTCTACTAGATTTTCGTAAATAACTACAAAGATTATCCAAAATCTTCCAAATAAATACAGACAATTATTAATAAAGTTCATAATTGACGTTTTGAGATCATGCTGGCCCTAATTGATGTATCACATGACTACCTTTATATTTCAAAAAATATCACAGATTTCAAAATGGCGGATTTCAAGGTGGCGGCGGAGGTTCGTGATCTATTCTGCCCACTCTTCTTTTGTCAATATGTGAAACTACCACAATTCGCATTGTCTATCTTTCACTGTTTTCACGATTCCAACAGTTTATTTGATGTATTTCAGTAACATAGCATAGCCCTTCTCCCGCCAACTTTGACCCCCTCCCCTCCGCGCTCAGCCGCTATAATTTTGCACATATACATATTTTCACATCTTCTATCAAACACACTATGTCTCACCCCGCATTTGGATCCTTTACTTGTAAAAAGAGAACGCGGCACAACTCCTCCTCAATCTAGTCCTGACGTGAGGTCAACGGAACAAAACGTAATGGTCGTCAGGAAAAGAGACCACTCCAATCCAGTCGAGGTGTCTGTAAACCATGAGATTGGGCACCTTCGAGTCTTATTACCCTAAATATATTTGCAATTTTCACACGCCATTTGACGTCGGTCCTCTCTTGTTTGTTTCACAATGTAGCGGTCGTCCGCTGCTATAGCTGGCTACTGGCCCTCTTTCGCCTGTGGTTCGGAACACTTCCCATTTAAGTGATACAATGCTGCACGTGCAGGGTAATACTAAACACAGACGGATTCTGATAACTTCTATATGAAATTAAAACATGGCTCTTGGCATAAATTTTATAAATGAATTTAGAAAGCGAATCCAGAAAAATTTCTAGACGAGACGAAAGGAGCTTTCTGACAATCGAGATGAAACTAGTTTCTTCAAAATTTACGAGACGATACAAGACGAGAAAATCTCACTTCTACAGCCTCATTCTATAGCACTCTCATCCAATGGCGCCGACTTCTCAAAATTTGTGTGGGTGCATATCAATGGTGGGACGTTTCATGTTTTCAGAAAAGTCTCGATATTTGATTTTTTTTTAAAAAAAAAGTTAAAGCCTTTTATGAACACTGTCATAAAGGCAGGCTCGTAGCCAGCCCAAAAATGTAGGGGTGCCTGGTAGAAGTTGGGGGGTGGGGCGATCCAACAATATAGTTCACCATATTATAGTTCATTTGCAAGTCTGCCGTGAATATTATAGGGGGCCAGTAAAAAATTAGCATGAGCCAGACCCCCTAGCCCCCTTTGGATACTGGCCTGCATAAAGGGCTGTGCTGTGATAAAGTAAAATATACCTGTACTATAAAGATAAGTTGGGGCTGCCCTTGCTCTGTCGGTAACACAACTGACTTAAACGCAAGAGAAACGGGTTCAAACCAGGATCCCAACTAAAAATCGTGTCGGTGTGCCGCACCCACAACATCCTTTGTGTGGGTGCCGGAGCCCTGGAGCACCCATGTAGTTGGCGCGCATGCTCTCATCTACAGATTTTGTCTTGCGATCACCCAAACCGTTAGAGAATGTGTTCATTTCTCACTTGATCTATCATGTAGGTTAACTATTGTTTTCATTATACCGTACCTGCCTTGTCTATTTCATGAACAATATAAAATGTCATTTATTTTCTATTATTGAATGTATATTTTATATGAGGCTCATTATTTGCGATTTTTTTTTCTTGGGCAGCTACAATTTGTTTGTATAAGATAACTAGCTGAAGTGTCTGGGTTCACAGGAAAAGGTGTTTATGCACAATATTTGGAACTACAGCAATGATTTGAATAACTATGTAACGACTAGCAACGCCTCTCGATTCCCGGGTCAGCTGAGGTCGTTGCCTCTGTAAGAAAATAAATCATTAAGTTGAACAAATAACGGAAAGCAACTCCTTTAGCGTTACCCTAGTCAATTCATTGGTCAGCTAAAGTGCACGATCTTGAATATGCTTGGACCTAAATGGCATCGAAACTATCAACAATCAGCTTAGCAACCCAAAAAAAAAAAAACTATGGATTACGCCACTAATCGCGGTTATTTTAGGGATTTTATTTTTCACTCGTTCTCATCTCCAATGCCAATGGGGCTGAACTTGGTCTTAGATGGCATCAGAAACAGGGTAAAAATGGATCTGAAAAGGTAGGGGGACGTTTGACGTCACGCCGCTCTCGTGCCTATCTTCACCCATTGTATTTTTTTTAGAAAGTGGGTACACCATACATATTTTTGGAAGTGGGGGAACTACATCCATCCGCGTTATTTCTGATCCTGAGTGTCACTATTCGCCTCAAAGACACTGAAACCTATGAGCTCGATATTAATATCGGTCGTTTTCTATTATTTTTACTTGACCCCTTTTCCAAGCCCTACGAGTGTCTCACTAGGGTGCAGCGTTTTACCACTTTTTTCTCGGAATGAAATGTAATACCTGGCAAAAGTGGACATGGACATTTCAGGTATAGATTTTCTTTCAAATCAGATAATATCTTCTGTGAGAACTATTGCCTCAAAATTTCAAACTTTACCTGAAAATTACAAAAAATACCAAAGTTGTTCATTAATTTTAGTTATGTTAAAGTAAACATATTGTTGGTTAAATACATGTCAGTTGCTATGAAAACTGACATTCAAGTATAAAAATGCCAGTTATATGCCCTTGGTGGGGGGGAAGGGGGTGCCTCCTCTGGGGCCAGAAAAGGGGGCAAATTCAGTACAGTTAAGCGGTTGTGCAGCTCCTCGCTCACCTGGCAATATAGCCTGGCCAAGTGACCCAGAGCCCACCATGTAGAGGTGGCTGCACCTAGGGCTTCTCTGCTAGGTCTATCCAATCAACCAACCATATGTTGGGCCGGATGAACTGATCCGATTAGTCACTGTCAGGAAAAATTGTCACAAATTGGGACTTTGATTGAAATTTAGATGCAGCTTGCCTAGAAAGTAAGGTTGACCTGATTATTCCGCCTCTAGCATCCCTGGCACATACTCGGGAGGCTTCTTCAGTGACAAATTCACTATCTCTTCTACTGCCACCGTGTGGCGCGGATGGACGGTGAAGGACCATTCTGGCACAGTGTTGTCAGGAAGTGAAAGTTTGACCATGAGCTGTTTGTTTGGTACCGTCCATAGAACTTACTGGTAGTACAGTTATTGAAACATCAGTGCTTTCCCAAAAGACCATTGCAGTGTAATCGTTTGCCTCAAGATTCAGTCTGGGAATGATGTTATATCTAATCGAGTTATGGAGATTCCCTGCTTCGTATTCTCGAGCACTAAGAATCTTATGTAATGCATCTTGTCGGACAGCAAGTCGACCATCAGTCATCATGGCGAGAAGAAATTTTCTGGGAGTGCAAAGAATGCATTCGTCTGAATGGATGAACGGATTACAGCCTGGTATTCCCTTGGTAAGTATCTAGACCTTGAATGGCCTCAAAGACGTGAGATGACCATCAGCAATGGAAGACTATGTTCTAACACGGCATTGCATAAGCACACAGACTCTAAGTATGAATGTCGCAATTTCTATTAATTTCTTGATAGGTTTTTTGTTGCAATATACAATGTTAAAATTCTTTTTGCGCTAATCAACCAGCTAGCTTTGTTTAGTTTGCCAGGGAACATAGAAACAAGCTCTTCCGGGCATGCTCTGGAGTCAAATACTTGAGACATCTGGAACAAGCATCTCAGGACCTTACTGAGTTTTCTGTGCTCTTCTGGACTGTGATGAGTAAAGTCACATTTTATTGGTTTGAATAGCAACACTGAAAGCTTTTCAGAGTTAGATAGTTTTGAAACTATGGGACGTGTGTAAGAATAGGGGCTTGAATAAGCGCCGTGAATATGCGTGAAGAGAGCTCGGAACAGCAGTTCATTAAAATGTAAGAGATAAATAGCCCATTGCATTTGCTTTCCTGCTAGTTCCTCTAATTTTCGAAGAACAACTCCATTCCAAGCATGTTAGTGTATGTTCAATCACACCCAAGAACCTCAACTTTATCAAAGCCAACTCTGAGTTGGTTCATGATGCATTCGAAAATAGCTCTGGTCTCGTCATGTGCAGAGCCAGAGGATGGTGTCACGTGACCAACGTATTGAGAGTTACGTTCAGCCAAAAGTGATGAGTGCTCTTCTCTAACGATGCCTGTGTATGTTTCAGTGTCATTCCTTCTATCATCAAAGTATAGGATTTTAATGGGATCATCATTTCTAGAACTTTCTTTTAAATTCCGAGCAAGTTTAAGTTTCGCATGCCTTATTTTGTTCCTGTCTACAGTTAAAGCAGATGTTATGTCGCTAGATTTTTGAGAAGTTTTAATTCCAGCCTTTGAAGCTGCCTGAAGCACAGTTGTTATATGTGCCGCAGCCCTCTCGCTTACATTGTATCTCTGAGCAATCATAACAGTTTCAGTAAAATCTACGAAAGTCGTTCCCAAAGTAATGCATCCTTTTTTTATGGAAACTAATGGAGATACATAACTAACAACAGCACAGTTAAAAAGAGCAATATTTCAGCTACAGGCTCATTTTTCCACATAGTTCTCACCGTTTGTTATGTACTTTTGCCAACGATGAACCAGAGCCTGAATGTCGCGCTTGTAAAAATCGGCATTCCATGGACTGTCTTTTGGATTCCGGCTCGTAGTGATAACACCACGTATCATCTTCATTGACGATGCTATCCAAAAAATTGTCACGTTCATCTTCATATTGGTCCAGCAGGTCCCGAAGGAAAAGGCAAGGGCGAGAAAAGTTGTAGAAACGCTTAATTGTACTGAATTTACCCTCTTTTCCGGCCCCAGAGGAGGCACCCCTATACCCCCCAAACGCATATAACTGGCATTTTGAGACTGGAATGTCAGTTTTCATAGCATCTGGCATGTATAAACCCAAAAATATGTTTACTTTAACATAACAAAAAAATGAACAATTTTAGTATTTTTTGCAATTTTCAGTGAAATTTTGAAACTTTGAGGCAATAGTTCTCACAGAAGATATTATCTGATTTGAAAGAAAATCTATACCTGAAATGTCCATGTGGATTGGCCACTTTTGCCAGGTATTACATTTCGTTCCGAAGAAAAAGTGGCAAAACGACCCACCCTAGTGTCTCACATCAACGTTTTCTCCTGCTTGTAAGGTAATATGTATGTCATTTTTTTTATTATTTATATTTTAATAAGCTCATTTACCAAGTTTCGTTTCCCTAACATGAGGAGCTCGTGATATATTCTTTCTTTGTTTTTGCATAAATTTTAAACTTCCTCTTCCCCTTTGAATCCCTCTCAAGTCTCAGGATACGAATAATAATAAATAAATAAATAAATAAATAAATACCCTACGGTTTCCTTTAGGTCCGTTACATAGTTAAGCGGAGCTCCGCGCACAGCCGCCCGCCCTCCGCGCTACACGTGTGTGCTTACACAGTCATCCGTAGCTACGCGCTACGCGTCACGTGATTATATACAGGATTCTTCTCAGTCAGTGTTGCGAGTCAACATGAAAAGATCGAAACGACAATAGTGGCATCTTAATATTTCTGTAAGAAAAGAAAACGAAGAACACAGAAAAATAAATGTTTCAAGATTCATCCCTTAGTTTCTCAAAGAAGTCTGAAGGAAGCTTTATGTCTGTGTATATAGATTTGCAAGAAGACAAGAAGTATTTCAATAATTTCCGGGTACGTCTATTCAGTCGTTCGATGACCTAATTGAAAAAGTTCCATCGAAAATATAATAATATAGTTTAAATAGGATCCATATGCACGCTCTTAAAATACAGCATTTTCCTTTAAAAAATGTCACGATACTGTTTTTTAACAAATGAAAATAACGAATGTTTGTATATACATTTGGTTAGAACTTCACATCCAATCACTTTTCATCCAATCAACTATTTAATAATAGAGATAAATTATTTGCCTCAATTTATCTTTTTTCATTGTCCATACGTTCATTTTTACAAAAAAAAAAAAAAAAAAAAAACTTTTACATATCTCGTTCCATGCCTGTTCAGGAATGTCACGCTTTTTGTATTCCTCACAAGAGGGATCCCATTAACATGGTGTTAATTTAACCTCCGTGATAATTGAAACTGAAACTGAAATTTGTTGAAAGAAAGACAAAAAATTACAATAGTCACGTACTGTTAACAATGGTACATTAGAGGCACCACATGTACAGGTCCAATTAAGGAAAGCATTAATATTGGAAGTTCCAATTAAACGAAGACATAGCTAAATTAAAAAGCAACTCGCTATCAAAAATAAGAAAAGAAATCTGAATCAATTTTCATTTTGCTTTTGCTACCATGCACGTTTCTTTTTAAATTTTAAAGAGAAGTGGCTGCTCCGCGCACGGAGTTCCGCTTTACTATGTAAGCACCCATTTGCTCAATGGCCCTATCTGCTCAATGGAGCTCCGCGTGACTGTGTAACGGGCATTACATATACCCGTCATTTTTAATTGTAGTTATAGTACTTATAGTAGTAGTCAGGGTGCGAATTACCGGGGGGGATGAGGGGGATTTTCCCCCTCAATCACATTTTGTTCCCCCCCAAAGAAGTCAGCTGAAGTATCCCCACCAGGGATGCTCGCTTTCCCCCTCAAACTATGCTTAGTATAACTCCAAATTTCACTGATTTTTGTTATTTCTTGTAAATTTAATCTTCTGGCTGTATTTCGAAATGATCGATGTAAACTGTCAACGTTGTTTAGTAGAACTATATTATTATGACTACGGTTGTTACTTGCAACTGTACCTTCGTACCCTTCAGTTCGTCATCGTCTGTGAGTTTGAATGTACTAATTGCGTATAACAAAGCCACAGATAGATTTATAAATGTTATTAGCGGTTGGCCAAGAAGAAGTAAACAAATAGCTTCTTCTACCATACTTGGCGAAGTTCGGATATGTCATATTCATCCTCTATATTTGTATCGATTATCATCTTATTTTAATTTTTGTTATAACATGTTATTTCATTTTCCAGTGTACGCTTTGTTAGCACATGGTCTTCAGTTCCTTGTAGGTTGTGTGTATGCAACTCAAAAGTTGCATTTAATTTGTGATAATTAGCATAGTAATCACTGCTTTTACAGTTTACGGAAATGAACTTTTGAAACTGTACTCAAAATCTGAGATATAGGTATTCTCTCGTAAGTATATGTTAACATACACGCTGGGGGATACGCTCCTAGTGAGCAGACATGTTAATGAAGGTGATTTTTAGGTGAATAAGCGAACAATTCAAGATTTGTTTCAGCATTTGTTAATACGACTGGTTCTCCGTGTCATTGTCCGTGTCTGTATAAGCATTTGAACTGAAGCGGTTTTTTTTTTTTTTTAAATTAAGCCTTCATTTTTCCATCTTTTCGCTGTACAGTTTGCTGTCCACGCAATTAATGTTGTCTGAAGAACTTCAGTGTAATGTTTTACTTTATTTGAAAAACGTAGCCCATAGTGAATCAACTCATCTTCAACCTAACAGTAAAGTAATTTTTAAATGTTGACTTCCTGTGCCCATCACGGAATCGATATTTGGAGAAAACAAAGTCGTGATGAGCACAGCTTTAGCGGGAAGTATAAGCACAAGCTCGAAATTTGAATTGAGAGATTTTAAATATTTGGCCTTCGATTTGACCTTGATGTGAGAAATCGGGACCAGCAACAATCCATTTCTTATTTGATAGGCTAATATCTAGATTTTCTTTTTTTTTTTTTTTTTAATGTCCGGTTTAACTGATAATTTTAGTGGTTTTCACAGGACTGAAGTAGGTTTCTTTTCGCAACCTGTAGGTATTAATGCAAAGTGGAAGCTTTCAATATGAGTGGAAAAATTAACATATGCTTGTGATCATCGCTCGAGGCGAATTATTAACTAAATAAACCTTAGAGAGCTACGGGAACAAGAGTGAGTACAACATTAAAACACGTTCAGAAAGGTTTAGTGGGGTGTATGTATGTCAGACAATATATATGTGCATAGTTATTGTCGGTAGATTTATTAAATTAATAAATCTCTTATTTATTACAGATGTCACACACACGCACACACACACACACACACACACACACACACACACATATATATATATATATATATATATATATATATATATATATATATATATATATATATATGTGTGTGTGTGAAAAAAAGCATCTATGCATCTAAAAGCAAAAGTGAAAAAAAAAAGTATCTATTCATGTTAGGATGGACTTTTAAAATAATTTGGATATCCGGGTCTGGCCATCCCTAATACCTACCCTATTTCCAGAATTATTATTGTGCTTTTTCAACCTATATTAAGACATATTTTCCAACTACCATGTATAAGTAATAGACCTTATGCCAGGAGCGTCATTTCAGATTTTGCTTGGGGGGGAAGGCAAGACCTTGCTATAAGTAAAATTTCGCGTTTTTCACTGATTTTCTACTATTTTATTGATAAAATCCATATAAACCTCAAACTCAGGGGGACAATTGCCCCTCCCTGCCCCCCCCCCCTAAATGACGTCCCTGCCTTATGCAGAATCGTCGTGACGCTTGATTAATGTCATTCTAAAGAGTTCGACTATGTCTCCTGCAGTAGTAAGCACTTAGTATGACGTTAATTATACTATCTAACAAGATCTTTTATAATTTTTAATTCAGTGTGCTCAATGCACGCTATACAAAATAGTTGGAATCGAACCCGGGTAACCATTCGCACATATATTCAGTCAGTCAGTCATTGTCGTGGCTGTTGTTGAGTGGTGAAGTGACGGGCTTGAGCCCTTGCCTTCCATGTTTGTTGCGGCGTGGCTTGTTTTGAGTGGCGTAACTGTTCTTCGGGGCCGCAACTGTCGCTGGCTCCGTGCTGGTAATCTGGGGTGTTCAGGGGCGAGGCATTCTGTACAAATGTCTTCTTGGTTCTTTGGTGGCGATGTTCTCAATGTGTGGGTATACAGAACTTCTGACCTGGCGCCAGAAGGAAGCTGATTGTTGTTGTCTGACCTCATTCAGCGTCGCCAAGTTGAGATCTTCATGAAGTTGAGCCACCCTGGTGTCCCACGAGTGCCCTGTGATTGCTCTCGCAGTTTTGTTCTGAACCACTTGCAGCTGGCGGAGATGTGTGTGTTGCCCCAGGCTTGGTGGGCGTACAGCAGTACCGATCTGATGCACATCTTGTAGACGTGAAGCTTGGTTTCATGGGTGATTTGGGGGCTCAGGAAGAGCGGAAGGAGGGCTCGGAAGCGTTGTGTCGCCTTCTTCGCTGTCGTGGAGAGGTGGGGGATGAAGGAAAGTTTCTTGTCGAGGATGACACCGAGGTACTTTGCTTGGGGACTGAGTGGGAGGTTGGTTCCTTGTAGGGAGAGGTGGATGGGTCTCTGCTTCCTGTTTTTTGTAAAGTCCACCAGGGTGGTCTTGTTGGGATTGATCTTGATGCGCCAATTCCATGTCCAGTTTTCCAACATGTGTATGTGTCGCTGCAAATAGACTTCTGCATACCGGTGATTCAGATGGCTGCCAAACAGTGCGGTGTCATCGGCATATGTGGCAGTGGTGGTGTTGGCGGTCTGAGGGATGTCGCTGGTATATACGTTGTAGAAAATGGGGGAGAGGCAGGAACCCTGCGGAACCCCCGCTCGAATACTTCTTGACGTGCTGGTATGGCCTGCATGGTGTACATGGAAACTCCTGTTTTGCAGATAGTTGTGTAACAGTTTCACGAGGTAGGTTGGGAAACAAGCTTGCATGCGTTTATGAATGAGACCTTCGTGCCACACTTTGTCAAAGGCCTTCACTGCAATTGATGTTATACTTATTTAGGCCCAAGGTGAAATATATGTGAATAACTTCACATATATTTCACCTATTCACATATATTTCACCTTGAGTCTAAATAAGTAACATCAATTGCAGTGATGTAGTTAGGCGAAATTATATTTTTCTAGTCAATTGTAATAAAACTGTACAATTTGATCAGTAATTAAAGACTATTTGAAAATTCTTTGAATATCAGAAACTATTTGAATATTCTTTGTAACGGAAAGTTTCTACAATCGTTTGTTTATGCAGCAGCTTTAAAAACTCTCGATTCACGTGAATGTAACACATCTGCTGCCATCTGTTGGCGTAATTTGAACTATATCAATCGGAAGGAACTACAGCAGCAATTTTTTCCATTACAGTTCGAGTTTATACACCCAATACAGGGTGTCCCACTCATAAGAGGTGCGGGGAAAAGTGTTATAAAAATATTAATAAAAGTGGGTATGAAAGCAAATTTGTATATGAGATACCTTTCTGGTTGAGAAATGAAGGTGAATTACAAGAGGTGCTGGAATTGAATTTCTCCCACCTGTATGCACAGTTCAACACGGCGCTACATCAGAAGCGTCATTTCAGACTTCACTTGAAGGGGGCAAGAGCACCATCGACTAAGACTTTCACGTTTTGTACTAGTATTTTAGTAGACAACCGATTAAAGTATATGTATTCCTCAAACTTTTAGGGAAGGCAATCACCCCCTCCTGCCCCCCTAAATGATGCCCCTGCACTGCATGTTCGTGAGTATTGCTGCCACAGTATTAGGCGTGAGCACTTAGATTTCATAGCGGATGTTCTCACATAACTCGTCGACATGGCAGCATTGGAAATCTGTGAAATGTGGCAACAATGAGATTCCGTGAGGTGTGTGTGTTTCGTTTTTCAGTGTAGCCTGGGTTGATATTCTGTGGAAGAGAGCATGTTTCTTGTGAAACAGTATTGGTAGGGATGCGCACGAGTCGAGTCGAGTCGAGATTCAAGCCTGTCTCGACTCGTCTCGAGAAAATGTTGTCTCGACTCGAAAATATGTTTCTGTCTCGACTCGTGTCTCGACTCGACAGTCTCTGTCTCGACTCGACTCGAATTCGAGTCGAGACGTCTCGAAATTCGAGTCGAGACAAAATGTACGAGTTAAAATATACGCACACATCAGCCAGACCATTATGACTACCTACCTAATTATCAGTATGTCGACCTTTGGAACGGATAACAACGGAGACGTGTCTTGGCATGGACGAAATAATCCTTGGTAGGTCGCCGGAGAGAGTTGTCACCACATATGCACCTAATTCCCGTAAATTCCGGGGAAGGGGAAATGCGCCGTGACGTCACGTTCAATCACATTCCAGATGTGTTCGATTGTGTTCAGATCCGGCGAGTCGAGGGGTCAGCAAATCACTTGGAACTCGTTCCTGTGTTCCCAGAACCACTCCATCATATTCCTGGCATTGTCACATGGTGCATTATCTTGTCGAAAAATCCTACTACCGTTGGGAAACATGATCGTCATGAAGGGGTGTCCGTAGTCTACAAGCAGTGTACGATACGCATCGGCCGTCATGATGCCTTGCTCGAGCTCTACTAGACATGGATTCTCACGTGAATGTTCCCCAGATAATAATTAAGCCGCAGCCCGCTTGTCTCCGTCTTGCAGTAAAAGTGTCAAGGAGCTGTTCCGGACAGACGGATACGACGCATTCGCAGCCTCCCATCGTCATGATGAAGAAGTATCGGGATTCATCAGATAATGCAACGCTCTGCCACTGTGCCAAGGTCCAGTGGCGATGGTCACGTGTTCATTTCAGTCGTAGTTGTCGATGTCGTGGTGTTAACATTCGCACATGAATGGGTCATCGACTGCGGAGATCCATCGTTAGGAGTGTTAGGTGCAATGTGTGTTCAGACTAGTGTTGTGAAAGCCTGGGAAAAAACGGAAATTTTGGGTTTAAAAGAACAATTTTTTTACGGTTCTTCCGAGCTTGAAAAAAAAACGGAAAATTTGGGTAAAATTGAAATTTTCTAATATATTATTTATATTATGCTTTCAAAATTAAAAGTGTTTTATATTTACTAGTTTAGAGTTAAGAAAATTAAGTACTTATGTTTCTTGTATTAGAATAGGGAAAGTTTGTGCAACACTCATCCAAACACTTCAAAGTTCGCACCGTAATAGAATGGAGTTATAGCTACAAAAGAAACTAAAATATAATCCTTTTTAGCATAATTAGTATAGACGCATTAAAATTATCTTGAGCAATCTTATGAAGTTCCCCCTTGATGGTAGGGAAGTGTTAAAATAACGGGGCCAGAATCATTTTAGTTAATATGTTAAATCAAACATATATTTTATAGAGATATCTTCCTTGTTCTTTGTAAAATTTCCTGAAATTTTGAATCCATTAGAAAAAAAATAATTTGTTCGGAAATATTGACAAAAACAGGAAAATATAGTTTAAAACTATTTTTTGGCCTAATGCTAGTAATCTTACTTGCTGTAATGTGTCTGCAGCATATACAGTAGGAAGTCGAAAATCCGAACTAATTGGGACCACAAGTAGTTCGGATTTTCTACAATGACAAAAAAAATCCATTTAGGCTTACATATACTGTACGGTATGTTCTTGAATCGATACAGTGGTTATTCAGTACATACATTAAATACAACACCGAACGTAGGGCTACTTACATTTAATGTTTCTGAAGAACCTGCTCGTACACTAAATTACACTGATCTTGTAAGTCACACTTAAATCTTATAGGCCTAAGAGAAAATAAAAATAAAAATATGTATGACAAACAATTACATATGAATGACCGGGTTCGGATTATCGACGTCCTACTGTATATATAATGTATTTCGCTAACGGAAAAATACTTAAAGCAACAGGTTTTAATTCTACTTTTTAGTTTTCTGATTTCTGGTAAAATCCCTCTTTATTCTTTCTATATTTTCCGAAAAACTAAAAAAGAGAGAGGGTTTTATTTACACATACACACATATACCGCACAAGTGAGTGAATTTGAACAGCGAGAAATATATTAAAGGGTTGAGTATGTGACACTTCCGTTCGTTATTATTACAGACTAGCAGAATACCCGTTCTTCGCACGGGGAGAATACGTTTCATTTTGGACACAAAGGGCACAAAACTGTCATCAATGAACTTATAGAGCCCCAAAACTATGAATTCGACATTAATACCGGTAATTTTCAATTATCTTTACATGTCACCATCCCCCCTTAGAGTACTAATGGAACTGAATTTCGATTTAACCCTAGAATGGCAAGCATTCGTAAATTTTACGAAGCGCGTTAAACTTTTGGCGGATACTAATTAATTGTTGCGTTGACAACTCTGACAGTCCGGCTATTCCCGCCCCGTGCTGTCTCAAGGTCAGTGTGGTGGCGGCTTCCGCTAGAGTCCGTTCCTTACCCTTGATCTGGGGGCGTAGTCGTGAAAATTACGAATGCTTGCCAGTAGTGTTACTTTTTCTTAACTAACTTTTTTATTTTGTTTTGGTGGTTGTGCAGTCAAAACGTTTTAAATATCCCATATTTTTAGGCAGGAGATGGCGTTAAGTTCATCTGAAATAGCCAAATTGTTAGACGATGAGTCTCCAATAACATCTAGTGATGAATCCGAAGAAAGTGGCAGTGAATTACATCATGATAACATTTTGACTTATTCTGGGTCAGATGATTATGAACCGTCGTCAGATGAACTGATATCTGACGATGAGTTTGAAGACACTTGGCCAAAAAGGAAAAGAAAAGGGGGTGTCGATGCACTCGACCAGATGTGCAGCACAACATCATGTTCAAGAAAGACAAAGCGATGACCGCTTTGTGTGTTCTTTGGCATGCTAATCATTGCTGGCATAAATTCTTGGGTCATACGAAATGAGATTTTGAGAACAAAGAAGGAAAAACCAGTATCAAGAAAGAGATATATCTGTGAGCTCCACACCCAGCTACTAACTCCCTGGCTGGAGCGGAGGCGAAACTTGGCAACAATCCAACGATCCATTAGGGCAATGATAACCAAAGTTCTGCGCCTTCCAGAAGAGGTCCCTGCTATTCCCCGGCAAGAAAACAAAAGGACAATATGCAAGATTTGTCCTTATCAAAAAAGACGCATCACTGCAAACTATTGTGATCAATGCCGACAGCCGTTTTGCGCCGAGCATCGAGGTATAGTGTGTGTCGTATGCACGGAAGAAAGTTAAATTTCAAATGTAGACTTTGCGTACTATATTTCCAAGTTATATCACTAATTTATGTCTAAGACTTAGTATTATTACTCTAGTTAGTAATTTTGAGCAAATTACGCATAATTTGTCAAGTTAAACATATATTTAGTTTACATATATTTTCATTTATATTTTCTTCATCATTATGTAATACTTTTTTATATTGAAATATTTGTACAATATATTCTTTTACTTAGGTCATATAGCAACATTATCTTATTGAGTACTAAATATACTTTCAGAATATGTATAAAATATTTAGTTTTTTTTTTTTCATAACCTTACCCAAATTCGACTTTATAATATAGTCGTAATATTTACTAATGCTTGCCAATAGTGCTTCTCTTAACATGCTTGCCATTCTAGGGTTAAGCGGCCGGAAGTGTCACTGTGCATCTCAGCGACCCCGAAAACTTTGGATTCGACAGTAATATCGGTCATTTTCAACACTTTTTATATATCTTCTCCCTCCTCCAAGTTGTGGGCCCGAATTTTGATTTAAAGGGCATCGGAAGTGTCATTGTTCATTTCAGCGACCCCGAAAATTATAGATTCGACTCTAATGTCTGTCATTTTCCCTTCTCCACTTCCCTCAAGTTTCACCTTCAAAGTAAAATAATAAAAAACATCCTGAACCTCATTTATGTTGAAAATTTTATGAAGGTCGGTAAAATATCCAAAAAATTTTGAACCCATTAATAAAAAATAATTTGTTTGGAAATATTAGCAAAAATTGGAAAATATAATTTAAAAACTATTTCTTCGTCGATGCTAGTAATCTTACTTGCTCTAACATGTTTGCAGCATATATACAATGTATTGTGCTAACAGGAAAAATACTTAAAGCAACAGGTTTTAATTTTACTTTTTAATTTCCTAATTTCTCATAAAATCTTCCCTCTTTATTATTTGTATTTTTTCGAATAACTTAAAAAGAGAAATGATCTTATTTACACATATACACATATACCGCACAAGTGAGTAAATTTGAGCAGCAACAAATATATTAAAGGGTTGAATATGTGAAAGTTCCGTTCGTTATTTCAGACTAGCCGAATACCTTGCACGGGGAGAATACGTTTCATTTTGGACATAAGGGGCACCAAAACTGTCACTAACGAAATTATAGAGCCCCAAAATTATAATTTCGACACTACTGTCGGTAATTTTCAGTTACCTTTACATGTTCCCGTCCCCACTTAGGAATACTAATGGGGCTGAATTTGTGGATTTAAACGGCATCTTCTGTTCATCTCAGGAACCCCGAAAAGTACGGATTCGACGGCCATTTTCGATCATGTATTTCTCTCTCTCTCTCTCTCTCTCTCTCTCTCTCTCTCTCTCTCTCTCTCTCTCTATATATATATATATATATATATATATATATATATATATATATATATATATATATATATATATATATATATATATATATATATATATATATATATATATATATATATATATAGGCCTATATATGAATTTGGATTTAAACGTCCGGAAGAGTCACTGTTCATCTCAGCGACCACGAAAACTATGGATTCGACAGTAATATTGGTCATGTTCAATCATTTTATATATCTTCCCCCTCCTCCAAGTTGTGGGGCCAAATTTTGATTTGAACGGAATCGGAAGTGTCATTGTTCATTTCAGCGACCCCGAAAATTATGGATTCGACACTAATATCTGTCATTTTCCCCTCTCCCCTTCCCTAAAGTTGCACCTTCAAAGTGAAATGATAAAAATCATCCCGAACCTCATCTATGTTCAAAATTTTATCAAGGTCGGTCTGATGATTCAGGAGTTATTAAGTTAGAAACATAGTCACTTTCATTTTGATTGTAATAGAAAATCTGTCTCACTAGAAAACATGTTTGTTTACATACAGGATTTTGTACATAAAGTTTATATAAGTGTCTATATTAAATATTAAATAATAGTAACTATATGTTTTAGTGCATGAGTATTAGTGAAGTCTGCCTACTGCTCTTTCTCTTAAGAAGTAATTTGGTTAAAATTAACAAAACTTCGCTAGATTAAAGAGCAAATTAAAAACTTAGTTTAGGTCAAAGAGCAAATTAAAAACTTAGTTTAGGTCAAAGAGCAAATTAAAAACTTAGTTTCATTCAATCATTCAAGAGACCTATTTGTTGCAACAGAAACACTTCATGTTAGTAGGCTTGTATCTAACTGTAAAAGTTCTGTAATTAATGCACATATACGAATAAATGACATTATAGAAATAAGTGCAGACTATTAATTTTCAGCTAGCTGAACCTGCGCTCTCTACAAAGCGCATCATTCACATATGAGCATGAATCTTCTTGTCATTCCTCATATCTAGAGGTCTGCGCGGATACAAAATATCGCATCCGTACCGCATCCGCAGCATCTCTATCCGCATCCGCAACATCTCTATCCGCACCCACAGATAATGAGATAGCAAATATATACAACTTACATATTCTATAATATATGTAGTTTTCTGAATCAAACGAAATAATATATTATATAAGTTTCCTCGTGATCAAATACCAACTACGATAAATAAAATGCAATATAAACCGTACAGATAGAAATTAGAAATTAATGAACGATTTATGTTACCCAAGATCTTCAAATGCAGATACCGGACCAAAATAGTGCCACGTAGGTAATATCCCCTCAATCGACTAATTTTAGAGCACGTCATTAAGTTTTTAAACTTCATTATTACTCATTTAAAAAAAGGCATTTATTCTAAACACAAAGGCGAAATAGAAATAATCGTTATTAAGAAATAAAAATTAATCACAGGACCGCAAACACATCCACATATCCCGAACTGACACTAGCACCAGTAATTGCACTAAATTGACGAAACTAACAACGCAATACAATGCATGCTTTCTCGACCAAGCTCCTTCGTGGCTAAGCGGTTAGCGTACGCACCTTTGGCGTGGAAGACCCGGGTTCAATTCCCGGTGGGAACTCATGTGGTTCGGATTCCACATCGATCAGTAGGTCCACGTCTCATATAGCCTCGCTGCTGAACGGGACGTTAAACTCAAGATCAACTCAAGCTTTCACGACCACGCTTTTACTGAAACTAGAAGTGAAAATAACTTCGAATACAAATAGGAAGTCTATACCGTTAATTTCGGGAAGACGCAATACAGGAAGTTTAGAATTTACTGCTTTTCTTTGCAGCCTCCACTCATTGTTGGACACATTTAGGGTAGGAGAAACAACGCATTGGTTGTTCTTTCTTTCTTTCTTTGCCAGAGGCCCAGAACATACACACACACACACACACACACACATATATATATATATATATATATATATATATATATATATATATATATATATATATATATATATATATATATATATACAAGAAGAAAGAGAGAGAGAAAAACAATTGCTGTTATAAAACTCCAATCCCTCGGAATATTCATTGAGGTCCGTGGCACCTCTCTGAAGAGAGAAATCTGTGGGGTCGCAAATGTGCATTCAGTATCTGCTGTACCTCAAAGGAAACAGTGAAGAAGATTTTTTATTTTCTTTTTTTTAAGAGAGAGGGGGAGAGAAAGATGAGCGTATGATGTTATTTGTTTACTATTTCGGTGACCTACACGCTTCTCCAGTTTGTCACAAAAGGCAAAGATAATTCTGCTGACCAGTTTTCAGTTTATGGAAGGGGATGCGGTGTTTTAAATTAGGGTTTTGGTTCCTGACCTCTCAGGCTAGAAAGACTTTATTTGAAGACATGCTTCCTGTTCAAGGCGAATGGTCTGAAAATTTTCAGCTTTATCAGAGGAGCTTTGGCGGCAATTATTTTTCTTTTTTTACAGCAAATAGCGGTACTTGAGGAGTAGCGATGGGGTCTGTCGTTTCTTTCTGTTTAGGTCAGAGATGTCATTCACCTACAAATGGTTACTAAAAATATTGAAAACAGCAATAAAAGGACAACTCTCTCGTGTCATTTTTTTGTCCTTTTGCTGTCACTCAGTCACAAGCTTCAAACACACTTGTATTTTGATTTTAGTATTCTTCAACTGGTTTTAAAACTTTTAATTCAAAACGAACATTTCTAGTGCTCTTTCTACCATTATCAGAAAATTCACAGCATTTTTTTATGTAGAAAAAATGTAGGAAGCATTATCCACAACTTTATCCGCTATCCGCACAGAAAAGAGATATATATCCGCAAATACCTATTTTGACGCGGATATCCGCATCCGCGCAGACCTCTACTCATATCTGTACATGTCCCTTTACAGATACAAGTGAAGGACGCCTTCATAAAAATCGGCAAGGGGTATCATAAACGGGATTTTTTTTCGATTTTTTTAAATATTTCGCACCGTTTGCAAGATTTGAGCCCACTTATAGTTGGAATTTCTAATTCATATATGACCAGTGTTTCCTTTCTTTTTGCATGCATTATGAAATAAGTAAATAAATTACACATACAATTAATTATGTCAGAGATATACTGAGTTCATTGTGAAAAAAAAAAACTCCCAAACAATGCAGATTCATCTTAGACTGGAGAAATGGTTATCCCTCGTTTTCTTATAATTTGGCCACGAAATAAACGTCTGAGGGATATACAACCCCTATATACAACTATGCGATGTTAGAATATATAACTCATAGGGTATGATGCTTTACTTTTTCAAAAATTTCAGTACTTCCACTGTACCCCTAAAAATGTAATAAAGAACAATTGGCCATGTTTTTTTTAAACATTCAATTAGAACTCGACAATTTACACAAAATTTGGAATCGATCAATGAAAACGGCACGTTTCTAGCACTTGTGGGTTCAAGATCTCATTGTCGAAAGGACTGGAGACAAACATATAAACTTTTCTGTGGGGACAAACATATACGCGTAAATCTAGTATTTTAATATATAGATAATGACTGAAATAGTTTTATTTTCGAGTGCTATTTTTTAATATTCGCAATATTGAAATTTTTGAACTTATATTTTTCACGCGTTTGAAGAAAAAAGATGATTACTAGTAAAATTAACCTAATACAAATATTTTTATTTTTTTCAACTTTTCCAATTTTTCAAGAAAGAAATCGAAAAAAAAAAAGTTTTTTACCAATATGTTCAAAATTTCCGGAAATTTTACAACACTAGTTCAGACACACTTGTACTTTGCCCAGCATTAAACTCTGGTGTTGGTTCCGACGCAGTTCGCTGCCAATCCTGTTTTACCAGTCTGCCCAGCCTATAACGTCGGACAAATGTAATGAGGTGGGGGGTGCCCAACCCCTCGACGTTTGGACGTCGTTTCCCCTTAGTTTCGCCACTTGTTGAAGACACTCACCACAAAACTCCTCGAACACCTGACAAGTCCTGCAGTTTCCGAAATTCTCGTGCCGAGTGTTTCTGAATGAGTATTTTCTTCAAAATAATATTAAAATTTATAGAAAGATTTTCGAGACATTCGAGTCGAGTCGAGATTTTTAGGAGCTGTCTCGACTCGACTCGTGTGTCGACTCGAAAATTCGAGTCGAGAAATAAGTTTGTCTCGACTCGTCTCGAATTTTACAAAGTGTGTCTCGACTCGAATCTCGACTCGAATTCGAGTCGAGTCGAGTCGAGATTCGAGACATGTCTCGACTCGTGCGCATCCCTAAGTATTGGATAAGTGATTTCTTTAAGACGTCAGGAAATGGAAACTCACAAAACATATGTTTATGGCAGCGTTTCCCAACCTTTTTGAACTTGCGGCACACTACAGGTGTAACTTGAATTCTCGCGGCACACTCATGTAAATATTATTATTATTATTTGTAAATATAAAATACCGGGTTAATTTATTTCTGTGATTACTGATCTCCTTACAGAGAAGAAAGCTCGATAACTGGTTTACGGTAAATTATTATGCTTATTTTTTATTCTAATTTAAAAATAGAAAACAATTGCAATGAGATATATGAGACTCAGGTTTTTAAATATACACTTTCTTTTTCGAAAACTGTATCCAACCTTTCAGTAAGAAGGAAGATCACTAAATAACGAACAAACAAATAAATCTCTTTTACTTTTAAAACACATTTGTATGCATGTTTGATTTGTCGAAAAGATTGAATGATATTACGGAACAGTCTGCAACAATAAAGAAGCAATAATGGTCATAACAATGATAACAAATTCTTTTTTCCACATTAAAAATGTACAGAAAAGTAACCGAGAATGAAAATTAAAATTGTAGATTCATAGTAGAGGTTCATATTAATGTGAAATACATAGATTTTCCCTTATGTTTCGCAATTTGATTGCCATGAATAAAATAATTTTATTTCGATTTCCTCGCGGCACACCAGCGAACCATTCGCGGCACACCAGTGTGCCGCGGCACACCGGTTGGGAAACGCTGGTTTATGGAGTAGTGACAAGCAGTATGCAATCGTTGAGGTACCCTTCATTCGCAGAAGGTAGGCGTGATCTGTGCGTTATAACATCAGTGCATTTTTTTTTTTTTTTTTTTGGACACTACTGTCATTGGTGAAGTGTACCAGGTATTGTTCCATGAATTTGTGAACTAGTTGGATGACAAGGAACTGACACTTGGCTGGTACCAGTCAGATGGGGCAATATGCCACACAGTGGACGGCGTAAGGGCGGGGCGAGCGGTGCCCCCGCCCCGGGCCCCACTTGGTGGAGGGCCCCCGACGTAGGAAAAATAATATTACTAAGGAACCTTGTTAGCATAAGCCGTATAAGGGCTGTCAAGGTTTATAATCCACACCTTCCCTAAAAGTAAACGCAATTGTCTATCAATATTAAACCAAATAACGGATGAAACGACAGAAATAGAATATGTCTAATATAGCTAATCAGTACCGGACTTCAGTATAAGCTAAACAACCTATAGCTTTGGGTCTCACTCTCTTGAGGACCCACAAAGAAATTTAAAGAAAAAGTGAATGTAGATTAAAAATAAATCAAATAAAAGTTTCATTGTCTTGGAGGCTCACAAAGAAACTTAAAGGAAAAAGCTTTGAATATAGGTGAAAAATAAAGTAAACTATACTCCTTGGGGTCTCCAAAGAAATTTAAAAGAAAAGGCTGAATGTAGGTGAAAAAATAAAACAAACGTTTAGCTTTCTTGAGGCCTCCAAGAAAATTAAAGAAAAATGTTGGATGTAGGTGAAAAATACATAAAATAGAAGTTTTACTCTCTTGGGGCCCCAAAGAAATTTAAAGAAAAAATGTATGTGGGTTAAAATATGAACAAAATAAAAGTTTCACTCTGTTCAATAACCTCGGAGAAATTTACAGGAAAAAGCTGAATGTAGATTAAAATATAATAATAAAAGAAAGTCAAAGTATATTGCGTTGTTTACATTCTAAGGTCTTATGATGCAAGTAATGGAGCCCCGTCTGTTAGCCTGCTTCCTAAAATATCACTGTTTATTTATTTATTCATACGTATATCAGATCAAGAGAAGGGTAGAAAGAAGGGATCAACGTATTAATGCTTCATTAGGGTACTAAGCATTATGTTGCTAACTAAAAGCTCTTTGATGCAGACGCTATAGTAGTTGATTCACTTGTTTTCCTTCTGTTTGTTTTCTTTTTCCTTTACAAGTCGAATTTTCAGCGAGAGAAACCCTTTTGCTTAGCTGGTTTCCCCATTTCTGCTCTTGTTTTTTGGCGTGTATTTACATTTCAGTCCACAAATTTAGAGTGAAGAAAATGTTCAATAAGAAAACAGATGTTCAAATATTCAAAATACTTCAGCATTATATTTAATTCAACTCTTGATTGTTCTCATGTGGAACAGTTGTCACAAATCATTCGATTTGTTGACATACAACGTGATTCTGTTCAAGTTCGGGAAGCATTCATTGATTTCATCTCTGTCGAAGGAAAGACTGCTGGGAGTATTTCTGCTGAAATACTGAAGAAACTTTAACGTGATAGGCTTGATATTAAGATTGCAGAGACCAGTCTTATAATAATCAGACTACAATGGCTGGACAAGATTCCTGGAGTTCAAACTTTGATACGGAATATAAGTCCTTTGGCCATTTTCGTTCCTTGTAACAATAATTCATTGAACCTTATGGCTTACATGCTGCGCACATTAACGTTCTGGCGATCACTTTGTTTGGAGCAATGGAACGTTTGTTGGTATTCTTCTCTAGATCTATTCACCGATGGAATGTGCTGCAAAATCACGTAAAGATTGTTCTGAAACGGGAAAGTGAGACTAGATGGAGTTCAAAAGCAGAAGCAAGTAATTGATCTGTTGGAAGATTTGCGTGACACTTCGACTGAAACGCTTGATACTAGAGGAGATGCTGGTCTTGTTCTTGCAAGCATCCAGTCATTTAACTTAATCGCTTTACTATATTTCTGGTCCGCAGATCTCTCATATATTGATCAGATTCTAAAATGCCTTCAATCTCACTATATGAGTTTCAACCAAACTCTTATTCAGTTACAGAGCCTGGTTGATACCATTGATACCTGGAGACTTGAGCTGGGCAAGAAAATCATGTCCGCAACTGAAGGAAGTTGCAGGGCATGGAACATAACTGTGGGTACACACAGTAGGAGAAGGAGATGCATGCCTGGAGAAGCAAAGAATGAACCCCTGACTGCACAGGTTGAAGTGAAGCGCGCTATCTATGAAATTCTAGATGAGATGAGACAACAAATGTATGATCAGTTTACTCAGATGCATGACCTGAACGGCAGATTTGGATTCCTGTGTTCTATGGCCAACTTTGTGCAGCAGCTAGATGATGAGAGCGAGGAAAGGTTAAAAGCATGTTGCTTTGATCTGGCTTTGTTTTACGAAAATGACCTGGATGGCTTAGAAATATTTCAGGATTGTACGGATCCGTTCACTGTGTGCTCAGAAAGCTAAGGAACAACTTGACTTTTCCCCAGAAGGCATCCTGAAATATGTCTCTTCAATGGGGTTTGAATTTTGCTAAAGTTTGGCAACCGCTCTTCAGATTTTGGTAGCACTGCCCGTATCTGTCGCATAATGTGAAAGGTCTTTCAGCAAAATGAAATCGATAAAATCATACTTGAGCTCCATAATGAGTCAAGAAGGACTCACGAAACTGGCCATTCTTTCTACCGAAAATGAAATAGCATCCACTTTGGATTTTGATAATATAGTTGAGACTTTCGCTGCTACCAAAGGAAGGAAGATATCATTCTGAATGTTGGTGGAACACAAGCTAATATGGTAGTGGAACTACTGTCGAAAGTAGTTTCATGTTTGAAGTAAAGACAATAAAAATACAAAAATACTAAAAGAGTAATAAAAAGCCGTCAAGATTTGTCAGTTGACTGGTGATAGGTGGTAATGAAAAGTAGGACGCTATAGCCCGCAGTTGAATTCTGTGCTCACATATTTGATATCCCCAATTATTCAATATATTCAGGATTTTTTGTTATAATATATTCTAATACTAAGTATGTTAGTAACGAAATAATCTTAAGTGACAGGACATAAACATGACTGAATTATTAAATACAAAATAATATAATCATAAAACAAGTGTGAAATTTGGAAACAACAGTAAAAAGACAAACAGAAGAGAAATATTCTAGTGCTTAACTATTCATTGATACTTCGGCAAAAGCAGTGGGGCTAAATAGATCGTATATCATCACTGGAGAGAAACCTAGTAAAAGATAAATGAAGAAGACACGTAGGGGAGAAATCTATTCTAGCCATTATTTACTGATAGTTCGGTTTAAAAAAATGTTTAAGTATTGTGTATAATCACTGGAGAGAAACCGAATATTTAAGTGAATGGGACTAATTGTAGAAGAAAAATCTAATCAAATAAAAATCTATGTAGCGTAAATTCAGACAGGGAGAAACTATGAATAAACTTAACCATATGAGAAGTTCCACAGGAGAAACACCAAAGGGGAGAACCAAACAGGAAAATTCTAGAAAACATAGAGTTTACATTTAGAAATCGCGTCGGTTATATTATTATTTGCATTTTTTCAATATCAGCTCATTGTTAAGTTGTGTACGCAAATTTGTCTCTAAATGTATTATTAGGAGGATTACTTCCACTATTTCATCTAATTACAGTATCCGTTGATATTAGGGTAGTATAGGTAAAGGCAGTGGCGTATTTACGATTTTGTTTCGGGAGGGGCTTTGCTAACTTTCAGGGGGACTTTGCCTGAAAATGTGAAAATTCTGCAAGATATTTCATATACTTTCCTATAGTAAGTAAGATTTCGGGGGGGGGGCTTAAGCCCGGAAGCCCCCCCTAAATACGCCACTGGGTATAGGATAAATTCTGGATTTTTTGTTGTTACGTTTTATTTGTTCTTCAGATTATGCTATTTCTGTCGTGGGATGTAGTTTCCGTTACACTTGTATCCCTAATCCTTTTTCTATCGTGTCCTTTGAAAATGAATAAAAAAGAAAAAAAATATGCAATGATAGTACTGGTTGAGTTTTATTTTTAGATAGCAGCCTGAAGGCGGTTCTAAGCATTAAAAAACAGACAGGGATGCTGAATGTCACCCCTATTTATTTAATATATCCCAGATTAAGCCCTTAGCGCATGTCGTGCCACATATGGCACATACTCGTTTTTCACTTTAGATTTTTTGTGATTTATTAAAGGCATCAAATGACTGTTTTGTCTGCTGTGTGACGTGTATGAATAAGAGATTTTGGTGTCATCTGGCATGTTCTGTGTGAGTTGTAAGTGTGTCATATATGGCACTTACTTATTTTTCGTCGGAATTAAATGAAAAATCTAAAATTCAAGTTTTAATTCATTTTTCAAGTTCCCATATGAGGATTTCCAATACTGATTATTTTTTCGCTAAAAGAAAAAATCATACAGAAAGGGGTTAAAATGATCTAAACATACACACCAACGGGAAAGGGAGAGAAAGAAACAGAAAGAATTATTATATAAATGAATGTCAAAAATAGAAGTGTATAAATCACGATTGTTCGAAAAGGGGCCCCGATCTACTTCACTGGCCCCGGGCCCCAGTTTGCCTTACCCTGCCACTGATGCCACACATCTAAAGCAATTATGGCTGCAGTATCGACGAGTTATAATACGTGAGAACAATCACCGTGAAATCCAGACAGTCACGCCCAATACTCTGGCAGCAACATTCACGAACATACAGCACCGTGTTGAACTGTGTATAGGCCTACAGGTGAGGGGAAATCACTTGCAGCACCTCCTGTAATGTACCTTAATTTTTCAACCATAAAGGTATGTCATATACAAATTTGGTTTCATATCCACTTTTATTAATATTTTTATAACACTTTTCCAGGGGTCTCTTACGAGTGGGACACCCTGTATAATGTGATTTTGCTACGATGTGTGTTGATGACTGCATATAATCATGACAAAACAGATCTTAGAGGTTATAGAGTTCTAAATAATAATAATCTATCTATTAAAATGCTACAATAGCAACTAAAAGCGTCTGAGCTCCAGCTTATAACTTTAGCTTTCACATTGTGGCGGGCCGGCGGTATGCGTTTGCTTAGACCGGCACCCACACAAGAGAGTTTTGTAATTTCCCAAAATACTTCTATTTAGTCAACCAAAGTTTCTGCAAAACACCAACTATAACTCGAGCGGTAAAGTTATACTGGAAACAGGAACTCAGCTAACAAAACAGTCTGAAGAATCTTAGTATTACACGGTAGCGTTGGCCGTGGCCAAGACTTATCTTCTAATGGAAACAATGGAATCGTTATCCTGATTAAGGTTTTATAACCAAACAATCTTTTGGGATATCTCTTGAAACAAAACTCGACAAATATGTTCCTTGCAGTAAGCCTGCAGTTTATTGGCTCTAAGCAAATTACAAGAACCAGAGCCGGGGCGATAGTGTAAGTACTGTGTCTATATATAAGAGAGTTTAACTTACGTGGCGACGTTCCAATAGGTAGTAAAAATAACTCACTGAATGTCACTGAATAAAACAAACTAACTGTAGCACTTTTCACAAATAAAACAAAACTGCACTAGACTGGGAGGGCACGAATCAGTCCTAGTGGGTAGGTAGGTAAGAGGTATACTATTTGATCTACCGGTCTGCGAACAGACATCAAATAGGGTAGGCTACCAGAGGTTAGGAACAGGTTACCGTTTGATCTACCGGTCTGCGAACAGACATCAAACAGGGTAGGTGTAAAGGTTACCGTTTGATCTACCGGTCTGCTAGGCAGACATCAAACAAAGTTGGTTACCAGAAGGAATTAAGGTTACCGTTTGATCTACCGGTCTGCGAACAGACATCAAACAAGGAAGGTGTAAGGGTTTACCGTTTGATCTACCGGTCTGCGAACAGACATCAAACAGGGAGTCACTATTTGATTACCGGTGCGTTTTAGGCCAGCTAAGCAATAAACTTAGAGTCTGTCAAAACACACATCAAATAGGGGTGCGACAGAACTTTAGCCGTCAACTTCCTAAGTTTGCCAGCAGTTTCTGGAGCGAGTCCGGGCTGAAGCGAAACTTGCGGAAGTAGATTGCCAAGTTCGGAAGGAGGTAACTTTAGCCGTCAGTTTCCTAAGCAGACCAGCAATTATGGGAGAACCCTGGCTGAACCGTCTTGCTTTCAGAAACAGATTGCCAAGTTACTGTGAGGATTAGGTAGGGTAGTACTTTGACCGTCAGTTTCCTAAGCCGACCAGCAATTATGGGAGAACCCTGGCTGAGCCATCGAGCTTTCAGAAACAGATTGCCAAGTACTGGGTAAACCAAGGTAGTGAGGTAGGTAACCAAGAGATTGAGTAGGCAGGCCTCCGTAGAGGCAGAGAGGTTTGAAGGCAGAGGGATGGACAACTAGAGACTTCTTCGTGATAAGTTCCTGAACTGAGACGTACCTAACGAATTGCGTACTCCTCGTAGTCTGCACGTCTCTGAGGGGTTCAGGAGAGGGACGTTGTCCGACGAGAGAGGCCAAAACATGCGTTTTTAAGGGCCTCGGTCGGAGGTGCAAGCGGCACCAATTTACGGTCTGTGTGCAAAATAGTAACGTGAGCAAACGTTGCACGAGGACCGTAAGGTCAGAGGTTGAGCATGCGTGGAGATCTAAAAAGTACCTAGGGCGGAGCCCGAGGGGGACCAGTATCCTGAAAAGAAAGATTATTGGCTTTGCACACGATTTCGGGTGCAGATGACCTCGGAAGAGTTCCACTCTGAGGGGTGGAGCGACTAACTATTGGAACGAGCCCTGCCATTAACATCTAGATTGGCTAGTACAAGGTGCCTTGGGCGGAGCCAGGCAAAAGATAAGATTTTGTGTGTGCGCATGCGTGTGCGTGTGATGTGTAGTCCTTGAGTTTAGGTGTGTGAGCCCCTTTCTCTGGAAGAGTGAGATTACATCGAGATATTACAGAGAATGGTACAAATAGTATCTTAAACTATAAACATATACTAAACATAAAAGATTTCAAGTAATAAACTTGAAAGGTTTTATACATAATGAACTCAAGACCCTTCAACAGTTTATCTTACTCGTTTTCGACCAAAGACACACATATATATTTAATGTTCTGAAGAACGAAAAGAATCTTCTTTCAGAAGCAAAAATGACATTTTAAAGATACACAAACTATATGGGTTTTCTTAACAGTATTCTACCACTAATAATAATAATCTAAAAAGACTACATCAATATAAAAAAAAAACTAAGCTTCTGTATCGAACCAGAAGGGGAGAATGTTTATCTTAACTGCGGTTGACCTACAGGTCAGAAAGGGGGAACTCGGTGAAGGCAGACAGGATGTCTGGTTTCCAGCTAGGAAAAAAAAGAACACTCAACACGAATTTGTATTTTAAAAGAAGTAAATGAAATACGAATTCTGTTGCAGTTTTAAAAAAAAAAATAAAAAGAAAAGAAATAATTATTCGCAAAAAATAGTTTGCGAATTTGCGGCACTACAGTCCTTCCTCCTAGGGAAAGAAAAATTTTAACTGTAAGGCAAAAATTTTTCGTACTAACTACAATCAAAGTAAAAAAAAATTCCAAAATTAAATTTTAACGATAGTTCCTAGACCTAGTAACTCTTTGATTGAGATGAGGTGAATCATCTTGTGATTCCTCGTTAAAAGTTATTTCACCAGAAGCAGCTCGATAAGTGGCATTAAGAGCTGGACTATTTGATTGTACACCTGCAATGATTGTTGGCTTAAAACATATGGTTCTGATACAGTCTGAATTACACCATTTATTTCTATGTCTACAACAATTAAACTTAAAACTACAATACACACAAAGAAATATCAGAATAGTAAACATGATTATATAAGTCAAAATAGAATAAGAAAATACATGATTACTTTGTCTTATCTGCCATTCTTGTTCATTAATTAATTTTTCAACATCCTCAACACGATGGCTGGCATATTGTAAATCTGTAACTTTGTGTATGATATGATTTAACGGCAAAGTAAATTCCATATTCTTAATATTGATCTTTGAGTTTGAGAATATACAACAATCAATGCTATCATTTAGTAGTGGAAGCAAATCCTTACTTGTACTGTTACTTACATATATTTCCTGAGAACTGATTAAGGAATTTGGACCATAAGCTTTACAGTTTTTATCTAAAGTTAATTTTCCAGTTTTATGAATCAAAACAGTTTTCGACACATCATTTCCACAAACTATTGTTAATTTTTCTGGGAATGGCGAAGCAAATAGCCATTCATTATTATCTAATGAAATCCATAAAATATTTCTTAATTCTACTATACGTTTGTTACAATCTGCTGGAATTGATTTAACAAAATCAATAAGTTTTACTTCACAGTCTTCATTACTATGTGTAGGTTTTAACGGAAATGTTTGTTTGCAAACCCTTGAAAATGAAGTTAATTCCTTACAAGTATTAAACATATGTTCATCAATTTTACCATAATATTGTTTTGATACTTCAATAATCAAATACGGATTTTGAGGCTGTATAAAGAAATACTTATTGTCTTTAAGCTCAGTTGGAAATGGAATTAATTTATACATATTAAATCTTAAACCATCAGTCAAAGGTAAACTAATAACATAACCAAGAATTTTCTGATTGATGAAAACATCTAAATCTACAATTTTTAATAATGCATAACCTATTGAAGAGCCAGGTGGAATGGGTAATGACATGCCTTGTGGAATCACAGAGGCGCTTAATTTAAAATGTTCTAATATCTCTTTAGGAGTAATTACATGAGGAGATAAAATACCAGATTGAGCATTTAGAATGGATTGTAACAAAATTTCAAATGCGACATCTAATTCTTCTAACATAAGTGAAATAGAATGCAGATAATTATCCCATTCGACCTTCACTTCAAGTTCGTTTATCGAATGCATAAATGTTTGACTACGAGCATTAATTTCTCTTTTAACATCTTCTAAACCTTTTTGTAAAACTCGTTCATTATGTTCAATAGACAACACAGTATTATTAATAGTTTTCAAAGTGGCCTTTACAATAGTCATTGATTCTTTAGTTAATTTCAAAAAGTTTGACTGTTCATTTTCTAATTTACTAATTTGTTCTGTATAGTAAGTAGCATCTTGAGAATCTAAAGTACCAAACAAAATTTTCGATATTTCACCAACAAAATTAAATATTCCTCTTTTGGTTTTCACCTTGGTTTTGACAATTTGATTTATGACTGAATTAGTTTGCTCAACCTTGTGTAGTTTTCGGATAAGTACGTCTAATCGAGGTTCTCGACGAGAACGATCGGAATAGATAACTCTTGATTTGTATAGTTCGTTTGCTATTCCCAAGTAGGTGGAGACACGGTGCAAAGTTTGTTCATAATCGGACAGATTAACAAAGGTCACAAGCTTCCATTGTCTGTTATATAAAACTGCTTCTCCTAAGAAGTCATAATATATACCAACAGTATTTGTTATTGTCTGAATTTGAGAGCTAGTGACATTTGCTGTCTGGATAATCGGAAGAATTACCGCCAAGCAAGCAAACAACGAGAGAGGATGTCTCATGATGGCTGCGAACAAAAATGGAAACTACATTACCTACTAATAGTATCTACTAATAATATAACTTTAACCTATTAGCATGAACTACAAATGTTTTTCTTCGATTAGCAATAGTACAATTAACACCTTTAACTTTAACTACTTTGTATGGACCGATCCACTGTGAACCCAATTTCTTGGATCGTCCTCTTCTAACAGATTCATCTTTAAGTAACACTTGATCGCCTACTTTAAACAATTGTTCTTTATGAGAGGCGGTCTTATCATATTGTTCTTTGTTTTTAACCTTAGCTTGTTTCAGTTTTGTTCTAGCTAACTCGTAACTGTTCTGAAGCTTCTGCTTTAGGGTTTTGATGTAATCATCATACGCGTAATTAATGTCGGTAGTTTGTTTCTGTAATATACCAGGGATGTTAGCCATCCGGCCAAACATCAACTCGTGTGGAGTATAGTTAGTTACTGAATGTGGAGTTGTATTGTAAGCAAAAGCAGCGTATGGCAACCAGACGTCCCAGTCCAGTTGGTTTTCAGACACATAATGCCTCAGATACTCAGCAAGAGATCTATGAACTCTTTCAACGAAGTTAGCTTGAGGGTGGAATGCACTAGTATGTAGTTTCCTAATCTGGAACATGCGACACATTTTCTTAAAGGTATCGCTCATAAAATTAGTACCTTGATCGGTTAAAATGGTTTGAGGTATACCGAAAACACAAACAAATTTCGTCACAAAGGCTTCAGCTACGGTTTCTGCATCTTGTTGCTGTAGGGGAATGGTCACTAAATATTTCGATAATTCATCTTGGCATGTTAAAATGTATTTGTTTCCGAGAGAACTCTCAGGAAACGGCCCTACAAGATCTAAAGCACATTTCTCAAATACTACATCAGGAGTGGTGGTCAAAACCATGGGAAGTTTGACATTAGGTTGGATGAGTTTGTTCTTTTGACACGACTCACATTTCTTTATGTATTCTTCGACATCGGTGTTTAGTCTTTTCCAAGATTTCGGATCAATATTGTTCAATTCTAAGTACGCTTTGATTTTAGCTATAGTTCGATGAATACCTTGATGTCCACCGGCAGGAAGGTTGTGAAACTCTTTCAGAATCCTACTCTTTGTTTCTTCGTCAAGGGTAGAAGGTTGACCTTCTGGATCGGGGTCTAGATATGCAATGCGACTCAATGCATCAGCATTGGTATTACGGACACCTGCTTTATAAACAATCTTATAATTATATTCTTCTAACTTAATTCTCCATCTTAAAAGTCTACTACTAGGATCTTTTACACTAAACACCCAAAGCAAAGGTTTATGATCAGTCACAAAGGTTGTTTCCTTTCCAAAGATGTATGGGCGGAATAGTTTGGCAGCCCAAACTATCGCAAGTAATTCACGTTCGGTTGTGGAGTAATTTCTTTCAGCATTATTTAGTGTACGACTAGCGTAAGCGATTGGTTTGTCTTGACCAATTTGGCCCTGAGACAAGATAGCTCCAATTGCGACTTCTGAGGCGTCACAGGTAATAATAAAGGGACGGCTCATGTCAGGATATTGAAGGAGAGGTGGTGATGTCAATTTTTCCTTCAAAGTTTGGAACGCTAGTTCTTGTTTGGTTTCCCACTTGAATGGAACATCTTTCTTTAACAAAAGAGTGAGAGGTTTGGCTATATTGCTATAGCCTTCAATAAATCTACGGTAATAAGAACTTAATCCTAAAAATCCACGCAATTGCTTGACATTTTTCGGATGCGGAAAATGTAACACTTTCTCAATTAAGCGAGGGTCTGGCTTCAGACCTTGATCTGTTATTTGATGTCCTAAATATGTTACTTCTTTTCTAAGAAATTCGCACTTATCAGGCTGAAGTTTGAGGTTGTAGGTTCGAAACCTATCAAATACAAGTTTCAATCTTGACATATGGTCCTTTAAGTCTCTACTATAGATACAACAATCGTCTAAATACGAAAAACACTTTAATCCTTGTAATCCGGATAGAACAATATTCATCATTCTCTGAAATGTTGCGGGGGCACCGCATAATCCAAAGCTCATGCGATTATACTCGTAATGACCATATGGTGTACTGAAGGCGGTCTTACTACGGTCTTCAGGTTTAATTCTAATCTGCTGGTACGAACTGGCTAAATCCAAGGTCGTAAAGTATTTCGATTGCCCTAACTGATCTAGTATTTCTGTAATATTCGGTAAAGGAAAGCTATCTCCAATAGTAATCTGATTAAGCCTACGAAAATCTAAACATATACGAATCTTAGGTTTGCCTGATGCGTCCATCTTTTTCGGCACTATTAATATTGGAAAATTCCAAGGACTCTTGCTTGGGGAAATTATACCTTCATCTAACATCTTGTCGATTTGATTTTGTACTTCTGCCTTATGTACCTCGGGAATACGGTACGGTTTCTGAGTCACGACTGTACCTCGTTTGTCGGGATGAATGGGGATGCTATGTTCAATCACATCAGTATAGGAGAGTTTGTCTCCCTCTAAATAAAATAAATCATGATATTCTTCACAATGCGACAGTATTAACGCTTTCTCTTCTGGATTCAAATGGTCTAATCGCAAGTTCTGCCTAAGTACTTCTAAACGCGATTTTAATCCTTTAGTTTGACTTGCATTGTCAGATTTGCTCAATGCATAAACACTATGAGATTTTGTCATATCAAGAAGTGGTTCAAAATCTAAAGAGATTGGAGGAATTTGTACGTCTACCTCATTTTCAGTCAAATTCAAAATGCTAGTTATACATTTGTTATCGGATGCTTTAACTATAGCGTCTGGCAGGAATACACCGTCTGCCAAAGTACGTTTGGACAAAAATCCTATCCCATTATTTTCAGTCTTAACTTCAATTAGCTTTTCAGTACGTGCTGGGATCTTTACTTTAGTTCCTACATCAATTTTCAATTCAGCTTGTCCGTCATACGAAATTACACAATGATGTTCAAGAAGAAAATCTCTGCCTATTATACCGGCTACATTAGGAGGTAATAAATCACTACGCATTACATGAAAAGTATGAGTCACTCTGTTCTTGCCTATTTCTAATCTAAGATCTAATGTACCTAAAGTATGGGCATGAAAATTATTAAATCCATGCACTGGAGTGGAGTCACATCTATGTATCTTTCTCAACATTGACTCACGTAAATGGCTATACTTAATAAGCGATAGATCTGAGCCTGAATCTAATAACATGTCGTAATTCTTATTTAAATCCATCATTCGTACTTTAATTTTACCCTTTTCATCGATTATACTCTTAGTGGAACATTCGCATAATTGGGCGTAACGTCCAATTGTATCAGACTTAACAGAATTTCGATCAGGTTTCTGAGGTGGGGACACCTTCGTACAATTATTACTCGTTTGTTCAGTGGAACAAAGGAAAATCTTCTTAACATTATCATTCTGATTTCTATTACTATCAACACGTTTCTCTAATTTAACTCTGGAGGAGTTGTGTTTCGATAAACAACATAAAGACTTATTCTTGCTACAAGATTTTGGCTTGGTGCTGTGGTCAGCACGGCATTTCTCTTTCAATTCACAATCATGCGTGTCAAAGGCGGGATGACGACGCGGTGAGACATTATTCGGGTTTGGTCGCGGAGAAGGTTTGCGCGGTGTACGGCGCTGAGGACACACATACACTGGGCGACGCGGCGAAGGACTACGCGCTGGACGTTGCTGAGTGCGATGCGGAGAATGACTATGCGATCGGCGACGCTGAGTGCGACGCGGAGAATGAGTACACGCTGGGCGATGACATTGAGGACGGCGCGGAGAAGGATCTCGCGCTGGGCGACACTGAATGCGACGCGGGGAACGGCTTCGCGTTTTGCGGCAACGAGAACTACGCGGAGAAGGACTGCGCGTTTGCCGGTGATGAGAACAACGCGGAGAACTTGTGTTCTTTCGGGTACAAACATGGATACGTTTCTTAGCACAAGTATGGGTACGCTTTTCACGACAATGATATGAGTGTGTACAACGTAAAGCACAACAAGAATTGGAATCCTCTAATTTGTCACTATTTTCACTACAATGTTTATCATGCGGTTCTTCATGCGAGTCTACTGAATGATCACAATCTTCTAAACAATGAACCTTTTTCCTAAAATTTCTTCTATCCTTACGGGAATGAGAAGAGCTATGAGAATCTCTAGATTTACTTTCAGAATGCTTTTTCTCGGAAAATTTCCTATTTCCTTTCTTCTCTGACTTATGGTTATGATTTGAAGAATTTGCCCTATCTTCATTCTTAGAATCTAATGGCTTTCGTCTCTGAGACAATATGTGCGATTCTTCAACTAGAGCGAAATCTACTAATTGAGCGAAACTATCATCTTCTGTACTTTTACCACGAATTACTGTTTGAATGCGGGGATCGCTAATTCCCTGGACAAAAGATGCTTTTGTCAAATGATCAATAAGTGAATGAGCACCAGCTCTTTCAGTTTCACGACATATTTTCGAAGCAGCAGCTTTCAGATCAGCTCGAATTGTATCTAACTTGCTAGCCCATGAGCTAATACCCTCATTTTTGCCTTGCCTGGCAGAAAACAATAAACAAGCATAATAATCAATAGATCTATGTGTAGCATAATTCTCTTCTAAAATTGTCTTAACTGCTTCCCAAGTATCTACGTTCAATCTAACTAAAATACGATTTCTAGGTTCTCCTAAAATTTTTGACTTAATAAACTTCAATAATACAGGTTTGTCACGGGGGTTAACTAACCCTTGAGCAATTTCACAACTATCAATAAATTGCCTCAACTTAGAACGATCTCCTGTAAATGGTTCTGCAATAACCTGAATTGCTTGAGAAACTTTAACATATTCTGGCTGTACGTTACTTCCGTCAGCTTCTGCCATGATTAAAAATTCAAATTACGTTCCAACGTAGAAACAACAAATTAAATAAATGAATGAACCTCTTAGATTTGCGAAAACTCGAAGGTTTGAGCAATAATGGTTTCTGAGAGGAATTTCTCACTTAACCTAACTAAATCTAAATTCACGATGAGTTTATCACCTGTATGTTTGATCACGAGGGATTTATTCACCTATTCGGGCTTTAAAATGCCTAATTTCAACACTAAAATGCACTGCACTTATTTAAACACTAATGAACTGAAATCACTAATGTGCGTTTGGCGTCACGATACAGTGAGCAGGATGTTTTGCTGATTGATGGCCAGTCAAACAACAAAAGCGTCCTTTTCCCCTTTTTCGCTTCCGCCAAGGAGGATGGAATGAAAGTTAAACAGATAGAAAAACTTTCAGCACACAATAAATACCACACATGCAAAATGCACATGCACAAAACACAGTTCACCTAAATAACTTAAACTGGTATCAAAGTTTACGATGTCACAATTATTCCTGATATCCTAAGGCTGTGCAAAAAGTTCACGATATCCTAGGTTGTTCAAGATATCCTAAGTTGTTCAAGATATCCTAGATTGTTCAAGATATCCCACAAAGCTGACACCAAATTATGTGGCGGGCCGGCGGTATGCGTTTGCTTAGACCGGCACCCACACAAGAGAGTTTTGTAATTTCCCAAAATACTTCTATTTAGTCAACCAAAGTTTCTGCAAAACACCAACTATAACTCGAGCGGTAAAGTTATACTGGAAACAGGAACTCAGCTAACAAAACAGTCTGAAGAATCTTAGTATTACACGGTAGCGTTGGCCGTGGCCAAGACTTATCTTCTAATGGAAACAATGGAATCGTTATCCTGATTAAGGTTTTATAACCAAACAATCTTTTGGGATATCTCTTGAAACAAAACTCGACAAATATGTTCCTTGCAGTAAGCCTGCAGTTTATTGGCTCTAAGCAAATTACAAGAACCAGAGCCGGGGCGATAGTGTAAGTACTGTGTCTATATATAAGAGAGTTTAACTTACGTGGCGACGTTCCAATAGGTAGTAAAAATAACTCACTGAATGTCACTGAATAAAACAAACTAACTGTAGCACTTTTCACAAATAAAACAAAACTGCACTAGACTGGGAGGGCACGAATCAGTCCTAGTGGGTAGGTAGGTAAGAGGTATACTATTTGATCTACCGGTCTGCGAACAGACATCAAATAGGGTAGGCTACCAGAGGTTAGGAACAGGTTACCGTTTGATCTACCGGTCTGCGAACAGACATCAAACAGGGTAGGTGTAAAGGTTACCGTTTGATCTACCGGTCTGCTAGGCAGACATCAAACAAAGTTGGTTACCAGAAGGAATTAAGGTTACCGTTTGATCTACCGGTCTGCGAACAGACATCAAACAAGGAAGGTGTAAGGGTTTACCGTTTGATCTACCGGTCTGCGAACAGACATCAAACAGGGAGTCACTATTTGATTACCGGTGCGTTTTAGGCCAGCTAAGCAATAAACTTAGAGTCTGTCAAAACACACATCAAATAGGGGTGCGACAGAACTTTAGCCGTCAACTTCCTAAGTTTGCCAGCAGTTTCTGGAGCGAGTCCGGGCTGAAGCGAAACTTGCGGAAGTAGATTGCCAAGTTCGGAAGGAGGTAACTTTAGCCGTCAGTTTCCTAAGCAGACCAGCAATTATGGGAGAACCCTGGCTGAACCGTCTTGCTTTCAGAAACAGATTGCCAAGTTACTGTGAGGATTAGGTAGGGTAGTACTTTGACCGTCAGTTTCCTAAGCCGACCAGCAATTATGGGAGAACCCTGGCTGAGCCATCGAGCTTTCAGAAACAGATTGCCAAGTACTGGGTAAACCAAGGTAGTGAGGTAGGTAACCAAGAGATTGAGTAGGCAGGCCTCCGTAGAGGCAGAGAGGTTTGAAGGCAGAGGGATGGACAACTAGAGACTTCTTCGTGATAAGTTCCTGAACTGAGACGTACCTAACGAATTGCGTACTCCTCGTAGTCTGCACGTCTCTGAGGGGTTCAGGAGAGGGACGTTGTCCGACGAGAGAGGCCAAAACATGCGTTTTTAAGGGCCTCGGTCGGAGGTGCAAGCGGCACCAATTTACGGTCTGTGTGCAAAATAGTAACGTGAGCAAACGTTGCACGAGGACCGTAAGGTCAGAGGTTGAGCATGCGTGGAGATCTAAAAAGTACCTAGGGCGGAGCCCGAGGGGGACCAGTATCCTGAAAAGAAAGATTATTGGCTTTGCACACGATTTCGGGTGCAGATGACCTCGGAAGAGTTCCACTCTGAGGGGTGGAGCGACTAACTATTGGAACGAGCCCTGCCATTAACATCTAGATTGGCTAGTACAAGGTGCCTTGGGCGGAGCCAGGCAAAAGATAAGATTTTGTGTGTGCGCATGCGTGTGCGTGTGATGTGTAGTCCTTGAGTTTAGGTGTGTGAGCCCCTTTCTCTGGAAGAGTGAGATTACATCGAGATATTACAGAGAATGGTACAAATAGTATCTTAAACTATAAACATATACTAAACATAAAAGATTTCAAGTAATAAACTTGAAAGGTTTTATACATAATGAACTCAAGACCCTTCAACAGTTTATCTTACTCGTTTTCGACCAAAGACACACATATATATTTAATGTTCTGAAGAACGAAAAGAATCTTCTTTCAGAAGCAAAAATGACATTTTAAAGATACACAAACTATATGGGTTTTCTTAACAGTATTCTACCACTAATAATAATAATCTAAAAAGACTACATCAATATAAAAAAAAAACTAAGCTTCTGTATCGAACCAGAAGGGGAGAATGTTTATCTTAACTGCGGTTGACCTACAGGTCAGAAAGGGGGAACTCGGTGAAGGCAGACAGGATGTCTGGTTTCCAGCTAGGAAAAAAAAGAACACTCAACACGAATTTGTATTTTAAAAGAAGTAAATGAAATACGAATTCTGTTGCAGTTTTAAAAAAAAAAATAAAAAGAAAAGAAATAATTATTCGCAAAAAATAGTTTGCGAATTTGCGGCACTACAACATCTTTGATTTACGGTTACTTGTGATTTCACGTTTATAACAAAGACAAATATTTTTAAAAAGGTGTACTTTAAATAAATTATTTTAAGAGATCTTTTCCATAAAGTTTATAATTGTTTATTGTTCAAAGCCTTTGCATTTTAATAAGCCTTCTCCGAAATAAATGAAAATGAATTGTGGTGCCATCTCTGGAGTTTTTAAAACTATACGTTTGAGGACGTTTACATGTTTATGGCAATTTTTTTCGACAGTGAGATCTCGGAAACTACAGGCTCTAGAAAGACGACGTTTTCACTGATCGATTGCAAATTTTGCGTAGATTGACCAGTTCTAATTGAATATTTAAAAAACATGGCCACTATTTCTTTATTATCAGTGACGACGCCAGAGGGGGGCAAGGGGGCGAGCGCCCCCCTAGTAGCTACTTCTGCCCCCCTGACTCCTACAATCTTTAAACATTCTACATGTAGTATTTTATATCAGTATCATAACCAATTTCATTGTCAAATTGTAGTCTACTCTCCATGCATGTACTATGTAGCAGATTAGTCCTCAAGCTTTCTTCTTTGAGCGTCTGGGTATGCACGCATATTCCTGTTTTCTAATTTAGCGCCTTTTGAGGTAAATTTTAGTTATATTTCTTTCTTATGATTTTAATTACTATGCCTAGCGAACGACATTAGATTTGGTCGATTTGTTTTCTTCTCATTGGATCAACTTCGATTGGAAACAAAAGAATGGTAAAACCAGTTACGTAACTTGTTTGTATTTATCCAGGTTTTAAGTTTTCAGTTTCATATTTTGTTTTATTTAAAGGTTCTAGACTTCTTTTTTCTGAAACATTATTCTCGGCTTTCAATATTTAGAGGATGTGCTTATAACAGCTTAGTTTGCAACTACCAGTGATTAATTTTTTGAAGGGGATAAAAAGAGTTGTGTTTTCTCTTCCTGCAAATGATAATAAATTTATGGAATTAAATTGATTCCCAATAAAACGTATTGTCAGAGTGCTGATCTTTAGTTAGTAATTGGTTTATAATATTAGTAGTGCTCCCTTACGTATTTTGTTTCAAAATACTGACGTGACGTCTACCATATTGACTAGGAACTGCTGAGAAATTCGTAGCCCAACCCAGAAGGAGTGCACGTGGAATGGTGAAGTTTTACTTCTTCTACACTTCCCCGAGAGTCAATATACTACCTTGTTCAGTGCACCAGTTTTTGCAGAAAAGAAAAAAATCTGAAGATTTCCTCGCACCACTGTTCGTAGCACTACCCCTATCAGATCTAAAATGGCGTCCTTTCAAGTGTTATTTAAGTTTGGGAAATAAGTACAAGTAATAGTTAGATGGAGTTAAATCTGCGGAATAAGAATGATCTAGACATTGAAATCCTAGATTATGCAATGTCCGTTGTGTTCGCAGGGGCTTTATGGACAGGTGTATTCTCCTGAAGGAACAGAATTCCTTTCTTTTCATTTTCCGCGGCGTTGAACTTTGAATTTTTCTTTCAGTTTTGTAAGTATTGTAGAGATTCTGGATTAAATATCTGACCGTAGCGGAGATAGTCTATGAATATGACTCCATACTTATCCCAGAAGAATGTTGCAAACAGTTTCTCAACTTACTTCTGTGTCTTGAACTTCTTGGGGCGAGGGAGAAATGAGTGCTACTACTCCATTGACTGTTGTTTCGTTTCAGGATCATGGTGGTAGAAACATATTTCGTCCATGGTTACTATTCGTGAGCGAAATTGATCAGCATTACGGTCAAATTGGAAGAAGACTTCTCTTAATGCCGTCGCTCTTTTATTATCCTGACTGATTTTTTGAAACCCATTATGCCGAGAACTTGCACATAACCAAGCCATTCTGAATTACGCTATCGACACGTTCCAAAGAAATGCCCACAATTTCTGACACAAGTTTTGCTGAGAAGGTAAAAACTGAGAAAGCGGCGTGCAGCCAGACCTCAGACTATAATAAGTATATCGTGAGTTTACTATGCACTTTAAAAACTATATAAATAATAGCTTATCTTTGTCACTTAAAACCTGGGGTGGTCTAGGCCCTCCGGCCCCGGGCTATATCCATCACTGGATGAAATGCTGCAATTTTCAAGAATAATGTCCCAAATTGCATCCATGATTTCGGAAAGAGTCATTGTTTTTAATCATCCTGGATGTAAAGCATAATTTGTTGAAAAATCGCCACGTTTATACTAAGCCACTTACTTCTTCACCACTGTATAACGGAGGAGAGTCCCGTGGTGTTTCACAGATTTCCTAATTAATTTACTTCGGTGACTTTCCTTGTGGAACAAAAATGTTATAACAGTTAGGATCTGGATGTTCGTGAAATTCGCTGTTTGGGCACACATAATCACTTCAGAGGCCCAAGAAACAATAAGAATTTCATTATTAATATGATAAATTGTATTTGTACATACGGAGATATGTTTTCTAAACTACAGTTTCATTTTTCTACCTAGTACCTACACTCCTTCTGGATTGGACAACGACATTTTCAGCAGCTCCTCCTAAATTCTCTTTCTTTCTCTCTCTCTCTCTCTCTCTCTTATATATATATATATATATATATATATATATATATATAAGAGAAAGAGAGAGAGAGAGAGAGAAAGAGATACGTAGCATTGTAGTACTAGACGCTTGTGTTACTTGTTGCATACGCGAAAGTAATTCAATTTATGTTTAGGCTTCAAAAGTTTCATTGAAAAATGTTTCATGTGCAGACGTTACTTATTTGTTAGTTACAAATTTTACTTGAAATAAGTTTAATTTATAATCATATAGGTCTAATATGAAAACAGCAACGAAATACACAATGTAATGTAAAATAAGTAAAACGTAATAAATATGTCATTTTTGGTATGGCAAATAACCGACCCCCCCCGAAAATGTATCTGCCCCTCCTTTGCCCCCCTAAGAACTTAAAGCTGGTGTCGTCGCTGTTTATTATGTTTTAACGGGTACATTGGAAGTGTTGAAATTAAAAAAAAAAAAAAAAAACATTCTACGCATTATACATTCCAACACCACTTTGTTGTATATAGGGGTTGTATATGTCTCAGGCGTTTGTTCCATGGCCAAATAATAGTGAAAAAGGAAGGATAACCATTTCTCGAGTCTTAAGATAAATCTTTATTTTTTAAGTGTTTTACCCAATGAACACCATATATAACTGACATTATAATTAATTGTGTATGTAATGTATTTGCTTATTACATGCTGCATGCAAGAAGAAAGAAAACACTGGTCATACATGAATTAGAAACTCCAACCAGAAGTAGGCTCAAATTTTGCAAACGGTCCGAGATATTGAGTAAAAATAATAATAAAAAAACTATCCTCTTTAAGACACTCCTTGGCTTTTTTTAATCAATACGTCTTTCACGTGTGTGTGTAAAGGGAAATGTACAGATGTTCTGAGGAATGAGAAGGAGATTTATGCTCATATGCGAATGATGCGCTGTGTAGAGAGTACAGGTTCAGCCAGGGGCGGATCCAGGACCGACTTCTGGGGGGGGGGGCGGTGGGTTGTCATACTGCTACTTTTAAGGGCTCCAAACTTTGGGACGGGTTTTATTTATATATATAAAATAAGAAAGTTTCCTCTTCTGGGGGGGGCGATCGCCCCCCCTGGATCCGCCCCTGGGTTCAGCTAGTCATTAATATAATAATACGTTGTAAAGATTATTAGCCTATAAACGGTGTCCAAAAGCCGGGAAAGAATTACGAATCATTCCATAGTTTGGGATTCATATTTCCCGTTAGACTAGCGGATAGCGCGTATGTCTTAACTGCTTGTGGTCCGTGGTTCGATTCCCGTTGGAAAAACGTTAGAAAATTGAACGTATTAAATCTGGTTCGGATTCTATTTTAAACTGTACGGCCAGTCTCATATAGCCTCATCGATGCTGAGAAAGGACGCTAAATCTCAACAAATAAACAAATAATCGGAGTTTCTACTGCGTTTTACTTTTTTTTTAAAAAAAATGAAATTAATGACATTTCTAGAAGTAAGCCAAACCGAAAGAATATCGGATACTTTTTAGAATGGCTTTAATAAACCTATCAAAAATATCCAAAATGTATAATTCTTGGTAATCTGAATGTTTAATTCCTTGCCTTTTATATGTTGTATTATAAATTTTCCGTGGTGTTGTACTATTTGATTTTAAGCAAAAGACTCAAAAAATTTTAAATTTGATGAGTTATAAAAATATATTCTAATATTGGTTGGATGGGATTTTTTTAGCTCCGTCTTGGCTAATTGATTAGCGTATGCGCCTTTGACGTTGGAGATCCAGATTCGATTCCCGGCTGGAGCGCATGTGGTTCGAATCACTCGTTTAGCTATAGATCCGCGTCTCATATAGCTTTGCTGCTGAAAGGGACAGTGAACTCAAAACAAAATGAGAATTATATATGCATTGTAGGCCTACAACGGCTATTTATTCTTACAAACTTTATTCCACTACTACTGTCAGCACTTAATTCATGCCTCATCGGATACAACGGATGCAATGAATCTATTATACAAAATTACAGAAGAACGTACAAATCCCGCCTAATATAGGAATCCGGTATTAGGAAGAAAGGTATCACATGGAAAAAATAACCGTAATCTCAAAATAAATTCATTTTGCAGAGCAGTAATGTTCTAGAATACTCAATCATCTTTTCTTCCTATAATTCTGTGCCTTGGGTCTAAAAACGCCAATGTCACTTTTTTGGTTAAAAAAAAAGAGATGTTTGTCAAATTTTAACACCTATAAATGGATATTTTCTTGTGCAAGAAAAGCAAATGGAATGGTATATATTCCAAACTATTTCGTGTTGACATTTGCTTTTCTTGTACAAGAAAACATCCATTTATACACGTTAAAATTGAAGAGTATCTTATTTTTGCCAAAAGGAACATTGGCTCTTTTAGACCCAAACCACAGAATTAATTAGTAAGCTGTAGTGCCTCCATATCTTCGATGTGGAAAACAAACAAACAAAAAACTTATTATGCTGCTCTAAAAAAGATACTCCAAAACTAATAAATTTTGTTTTCCTTTTTAATAAACGCATAGTTTCTTCGACAGAGTTCCAACCAATGAAACTTATGGGAGAATACAGTCCTAATACAGTGGTGGGTAGCAAGGAGCAGCGCTTATTTTGCTAGAACAGCGAGTATCCTACATTAGGCTTGCCTACAAGGGCGCCCATCAGAGGGGATAAGGTGGGGCGCTCGCCCCCCTTGAGAAAATTCTACTTAAGAATATCGAAAATCCAATAGAATTTTTGCATTAGTTACAGAAAAATCTGAAACTATTTTTGAAACGTCCCTTATACTCTACTCGCCCCCCTTGGAAACCACAACATGGGAGCCCTTGCTGGCCTATCTGATATTCGGTCGATTTAGCTTATCCCAGATAGGATGATTTTGCTTCACACTTCCATGAGTTTACAACGAAAATTTAGAATTTTAATCCAATTTAATGTGATAGAGGAATTCAAGTGTTTTACTATTCTTTATACGAGCAGTGCGAATTAGTTTATCAAATTGGGGGGGGGGGTGCTGGTGCCTAAGAAAATCAGGGGTCTTAAGGTTCAATAATTCAAAATGAAACATGCCCTCTCAATCCCCCCACGCACAAAACACTCGTAAATACGGAACTTAGTTATATAATTCTTTATCATTGTAGACAAAAAACAAGTTCCGGCAAACTTATAACAATACTTTCCGATTTCAGTTTAGACAAGTCGCCTCAATTACGTTGCCTTTTGTTTGGATTGGGCCCATGCAGGCACGCAGCGATGATTTCGTAATAGGGGGGGGGGTTGTTTCGAAATACTGTAGTTATCACACAGGGGCTCGATCGTTCTAAACTATTTTGCTGGCAGCATACCCATATTAGTTTGTAAGGACAATAAAATGAGAATATGTCAGTATTTTAATAACAAACTATGAAGAAATTTCGAGTAAAATATTTAAAAAATATATATTGAAAAAGATACAGGGCCTTATGCAGAGTCATTCTGACGCTTGACTAGTGCGATACTCTGCATAAGGCGGACAGTCTTCTAAGGTCATTCGAACTTGGTTCTTCTGGTCTTTTTTTCTTCTTTTACTTATCTTCGTTTAATGCTGTCAAGGATAGCAACGAGATCTCTTTCGACAGTAAAGACATCCTATAAAATGGATTATTGTTGCCGCAAAATTGAAAATTTCTTTAACAAGTGTAACTGGAATCTATGTTGCCATGCTCATATTATTGGTAATTGGGGGCATTTCTTAAGTTCTACCTGAGAGTCTATCTGATCGAACCGGTTTATTCATCGTTATTTGTAGTCCATAGGATTAGCATGGAGCTAAATGGAATTCGAAATGCTCCGTTCCAATATCAATTTTTAACTGGACCCTCCTCCCCATTTCATCCACACAAACTTTCTCATAAGAAAGAATAAACAAACGCCTGCTGTAGCTTTTTATTTTTAACACTGATTCTTCTTTTTCTCGTTTCTTTTTGTTTCATCTTTCCTTAATTTTTTCGCTTGATGTTTATAAGCATAGGAATGACTAACATTTACTTCTTTATTTTATTATTATTATTATTATTATTATTATTACAAAAAATATGGAATTGGTGGTAGTGGTGGGAGCTTTCCGCCACTTGAAGATGAAATCCATGAAATTCCGAGGCGTTGTGCAGTTAATGTACATTTGTACAACTGTTTTTGAAAAAGTGCCATAACAAAGCAGGAATTTCTCTCTCTTTAAGTAGTCCTATATAACGGTTGACCAGCTTCAGGGCAGAAATTAAGTAAAGTAGGAAAACATTTAAATTAATAAACGTAGTTATAATTTCTAATTGCTTTCTATTTAGTAACTGAAAAAATACTTTTTGCATAACAGATGTAAGTTCCATTTTATTACAACACATTTCAATTTTTAGGCGTCGCGGACCCCCTGGCTAGGTCCCACAGGCCTCACTTTGAGAACTACTGCACTATAGTAATGTTATGAATCTGTAGCATAAATTTAATTCCACTGACATGTTTTTCTTGACGCAATTTTCACAAAGAACAGTTTATATTAAATTTTAGGAGTATGTTTAGTACAAGGGGTGCAGAAGCACGTAAAAGATACGAACTTTACAGGAGAAATGAATAATGCAAGTACTTAGACGTAACAGAACGTAACCAAATCTAACCTAACCTAACCTAAGCTAATCTGAACTAACCTAATATTAGTAGAAATGAACAAAATTCTATCATTTTTTGTAAAATTATCCTGGACCCATACACTAATATAACAAACTAACCAAACCTAACCTACCCTAAACTAACCTAATGTGAACCGAAATTACCAAAATCGTAACATTTTTTACGAGAAAAGAGCTGGACCCCTTCTGCTAACCATAGGCCAAATTTTATACTATCAGACTACATTTAAATATATTTTTCTCATTTTAATTATGCTGTAATTAATTTTAGTTATTTTGTTTTATTCCAGCTGATCCATTGGGACGAGAAAGCATTATATTTTGAGCATAAATTCGTCACGCCCGATAACTTCATTCGAGCAGTTGCTGTGAGCAAAAACAGTCTGATAAAAACTAACGGCGAAGAACTAATCCAGACACTACTAGAAAAAGATCAACAGAAGCCTCCTATTCCAGCATCTTTGCAAAAGTGGTTAGAGTACAACGAATTATCCAGTGCTGAACTTCGAAAATCAGAGTGAACGTAAACGCACGCCTTATATTGTGCTTTCAAAAGACTGAGAGAAACTCATTTTTTAAAACTTTAATTCATATTAAACGTCTTTGTTTTTGTTATAACATTTCATTTTATGCAATAAAAATGCATTTAAGTATAATGAAAAGTTTTATTATATGAATTGCCCTCATAAATACGAACAAAAGTGATATATTGTATAAAAAAATATTGAATGATTCTTTGCCTATTTCTCAAAAATATCAATTAAATATTACTAGGTAGAAAATTATTATTACCGGTATAATTTCGCTACAAGAAAATTTTTGATGGTTATCAGCACTCGCACAAAAGAGAAAGAAAATCGGTTGAGAATGCTCCAAGAGCATTGCCAGAACGAACTTTATATATATTTATATAGGCCTATATATATTTCGAAATTTACACGAAATTGTGTCATATTTATTTGATTCAATTCAATAAATAATACACTTACATATTTGGATCCTGCGTATTAGGGAATCTGTTGAATTAGCTATACCCCGGTTCCTTTTTATAATCGTATATATACTGAAAATGCAAGTGACCATCGGTTATTATTTAGTACCAAAATGTTCACCATCTTCTTAGGTATTGATCAACACCAAAATGGTCTCTATGACTTACGATTCCCGAGATATGGCTCCTAAAATCTCCCGAAATCTGCATTTTTTAAATCAGTATCTCGGGAACGGTAAGTGTGACGCAAAAAATTCCATCACTTCTTTGGTAGTTTTAAGGCGCTCTATCGAATGGAGGGCTCAAAATTAAAAAAATCACAAATAACAGACACACACGCATAGAGAATCCAGTAACCAACTTTTTAATTTCGTTGGAAATAAGAAAGGATGCAAAAACAAATACAGGAAAAAAAAAAAGGGAAATTCTTTAAATCTAGTAACAATTGCGTTGGAGTCAGTGTGCTCACCACACATCACTCAGCTAAAATCCGTTTGGTAGGCCATAGTCTGGGATTGTAACGCAAGCAAGGGCGCCCATGTTTTGGTTTCCAAGGGGGGGCAAGTATAAGCGACATTTCAAATATACTTTAAAATTTTGCGGTAACTATTCTAAAAATTCTACTGGGGTTTCGATCTTCCGAAGTACAATTTCCTCTAGGGGGGAGCGCCCCACCTTACCCCCTGATGGGCGCCCTTGAACGTAACTGAATTTCATTATTATTATTATTGGTGAATAAAGTACAATGCGATGGGTTTACGAATTGGATGCTGAAAAAGGATCTTATAAACTTCAAATCAGCGAACTTACCAACAACCTCCTCACAGGAAGCCGAATCGGGAAGCATTCGCACGAAAGCATGAATTCCACTTAGCTACAAAGAAATACACGTATTCTTCGTGTCGATTTCGTTAAGAATATTGGTCACTCACATTATGAATATGTGAGACCCTTTAAACAATGTGAAAAATAAAATATACACTGACATACAAGATTCGGATAAGTTACATGACCTCTTCCAGAATCATAAAACTAACATTTAAATGGTGGTCATTTCGGAAACTGTGGCCTACACAAAAAATTAAATGAAATATTTTAGTTTAACGTCCTACGCTTATGCCATTTCGGCTACGGAATGACGGAAGACTTTGTGAAATGAGAAAGAGGGAGGAAACGGGAATATCCCGTGTAAACCCACGGATACGATGTTGTCCATCAGAAACTTATTTTGATGGGGATCGAACCAGGGACCTCGCACACCAGAGGTAAGTATTCTACCACTGAACCTCCATGCCCCTTATACAAAAAAAAAAAAAAAAGGAAAAAAAACCTACAAAAGTTTTTAAATGATTTTTTTCGATGATACATGAAATAGCATAACTTTTCATTTAAATTTTCGAGTGACCCCTCAGTAGCCCATGATTGGGAAGCCTGTGGGAAAAACAGTATTCTCCATTCAATGGACCTTATGACATTTTCTTATCACACTTTTGTGTTTCATCTTTCTATTTTCAGCCGTTTATAAGTAGGCCTACTGGACGTTTTATCTGACACATCCTGTTATATATTTTATGTAGAAAAGACAAGCGGCGTTTATAGCAGTTTCTTTACAAATACCGTAAGACGGGGTTACTTTGCACACAATTTAATGGATCTTAAAGAAAATCGCATGTAATTTACAAACGTAATGATTTAGAACACTGTATTTTAAATATATAGGAATATAGATATATATGTGGAAAACATTCATGCAAGTTCATTAGCAAACGCTCAATATGACCCTAGTTATTGAAATATAAACTTTGGTGCAAAGCAACCCCATAGTTGGGGTTACTGTGCACCACATGCGAAAATGTATGTTCAACATACGAACATCGTAATTGTGCAATATTTTCCCTTTGGTATTTATACATTTTATTTTCTACACAAAATTGTATGCAGTTTACAAATATTGATATTAGAATGAGGGTATTGCTATCGATACTTAGTATGAATTACCAATATTTGTAAAGAAAATTATGTAGTTTCTGCTACCGGCACAGGAACCATATTCTAATAGTTTAGCATATGTCCCACAAAAATACCAACTCAGGAACAGAAAAAAAAAAAAAAAAAAAAAAAACAGTGAACTGATTTGCTTTGGTTATTCCTTATGTCCAAGAATATTATCCCAACCGTAATCAGTGGAAAATTTACGGGGTTTGAGACTTTCAGGCTGAAGCCCACCCAAACTGCATGATTTCTTTTTTTTTTTAATCTAATGTTAGTTACTCTTATGCGTATAAGCTGTAAGCCCCCCTCCCTCCGAAAGTCTAGTTATTTCTAGGAAAAAGGAAGCCTTCGTAAGTGAAGCCCCTCTTAAGCTATTTTCCTGGATCCACCACTATTCATACTTTGTTTTCCAACAAGAAATTGATTCCGGCATTCCCTAAATAGAAAATTTACGTAAATTTAGAACACAGGAGGTTCCAGTAGTAATAATTTCCTATCTGTGCAAAGTAACCTCGATTAGAGGCTGAAACCGCCTTCTTCCAGTTTTACTTTTTTTATGACTTTAAAACGTTTCACATTTCAATTTCAACTATTGCATCAAAGTCCCATTATACACAGTAGTATTCTACGAAACTGACTTAACTTTGACGGAACTTCTTGTACATCATACCTTTCAAATTTTGGCGGTCTTTACACTGACTGCTTTCCATACCTCTACAACAACAAACCTTCCTGGTAATTAGAACTGATGTTAACCCCCAACATTATAGCCAAAATAAAGTTAGATGTTCTATCTTACAGCGGCAGTTGAAACTTCCTCTTTACGGTTCATGGTTTTACCGACAGAGGACTGTAAAGCTCTTTTCATATTTTGTGCAAAGTAACCCCGTCTTACGGTACTTAAAAAAATAATAAAAAGAGGAGTCATTATCATCTCTTTCAGCTTAAATGTGTGTAGGATTGCCTTTCTGCTCTAGTTGCACTCTATGTAATATTCTCAGGAAAAAGTGTCTTTACACATTGCGCCTTAAAACACTCACTTCTTGGCCTTATGTTTGCGTTTGAAGTACGTTTGCTAATTTATTTTAACTAATTTACAGAAGGTTGATCCGTCTATGTATGTCCGATTTCGACGTCTGACCTACCTTCGGAAAACCACAGAACCACCATCAGTCACCTTCGATATGAAGACCATGTCTTAGCAATAGCCCTCCACCGTTACTTCCATTATAGGAGGCTCCGTTGAAGTACAGGAACGGGAATCTTGAGCAACTCCTCATGGCAGGCAATCTAGAGGTGACACGACAAGATGCAAGTGCTCTTTTCACTAGTCCACATCCGTAAAAAGTTATAGGAATGGTATTAGGCGGCTTTACTGATATGTCCTGGAAAAGAATAGCTTGGGTATCGGTGTCTGCCACCATCTGTTGCTGAAATATCTGTGTAGAACGCGGGATGTAGGTTGTGATGAGGCTTTATCCATATACACACGGACATGATTTATTGCATATTTATACAAATGAGTCAGATCTTCTGTATAAATTGGTGTGAGGATATGTTGTTGATAAAATGCGGAGTTGACTTGGCAGTTTTATAGGCACCTGTCGAAACGTTAACTTGCCTTCACAGCAATGTCCGTGACAATCAGAAGTCCTTCCGAGAAACTTCGTTTGCACTGACGGATGAACTCAGGGGCATTTTGCGTCTCGTGAGGTGTACGTTACGGCTGGAATTTTGTCACAATCTCATAGATAAGCTTCATCGAGTGTGGCAACAAACTTCCACTTTTCCCCGCATAGATAGCGTTCATAGAGGCGAATGCAGTAAGTCTTTCTTTCCCTCCGATGGGTCGCAGTAAGGACATGTCCACGACATTTAAACATCATTCGGAACTTTAATTTGCCACGTAGGTTGCGGTTCACAAGTTGATTGTGCCACGTGCAATCGTCTTGCCATCACCGTTATGTAGGAAGGTTTTCCTTGAAGGGCCATTCGACGCAACTTTCGAGCTACAGGTGGAGTCACCGCAGTACACCGTTGCTTTCTACCCTCCTTACTGGGTAAAAAAAAAAAAAAGCTGGAACGTCGTGATGTCTTGCTAGTCGTTGACTCCAATGCATATCCATTTTGCCTGCACTGTTTTTGAATCTATATTAGGGAAACCTTAGTGCTACAACCCGAAATCGGTTCACCTTGGGAGCCATGATTCACACACAACACACACGCGAACTTGGCACGATACTCGAGATCTTTGGCTTTCTCCTGCTTTTTGAAACATTCGGATCGGTCTGTTCTGTGAGAAAGTGTGAAGGTTTAAAATCGGGCACATATAGGCGGATCAACCTTCTGTATTAATTGCGTCATGATTTTTAAATTCTAAAATTTCGCAACACACCCTATACGATTGCGACACACTGGTTGGGAACCACTAATCTATGGTATCATTTATATAATCATTGTCAATCTTGACAGAATTGTACTCGCATATTTGTATCAATATGACAAAAATAAATGATGATAAATCTTCAATTTGGAGCAAACAGAAAAAAAATCTTCACAGGATCAAAGTCTGACTCATTGAATTCTAGAATTTTGGGCTTTCGGCATCTATGACCGTGTTAGCCTGTCACGTATAAGGGATGACGCCCCTTGACGATCACACTATCCGAGGAGAGGGAAGGAAGAAAGGACTGGGACAGGAAGGAAGCGGCATGGGGACCTGTATGTTAAGTACCATCCCGGCATTTACCTGGTGGGGATGAGGAAATCCTTTGGATGGCTGGCCTGAAAAAAGCTTTGACACTTTTTCGACCGAATGTTCTCACTGGACTATGAATTTATTTCCAATTCTAGACATTCAAAAAACAAATTCCCTGATGAAGTACGCATTCTGTCAAATGACTTCTCACGAGCTGACCTATTATTATAATGGGTAATGCACATAATTTTAAACTACTTTCCTAATTTAAATTCAAAAATTAAGAAAACTAAATTTATTACAGAATCCTTTTTATTATCAGCAGCATCCTCTTGGTATTATTATTATTATTATTATTATTATTATTTCTAATTTCTTGAAAACTTATTCATACTAATTGATGTGGCATCAGTAATAGATCGCTTCGAAGTTTTGATCACAGTGCTCTAAGTCACCGTATTGAATTCTCTCTTTGCGCAATGTGTCAACAAATACATAGTACTCAGTTTATGGAGGTGGACGAACTTACTCTCCCTATCTCCCTTATCACACATTTTCCATTTAATTATCATTTCACGGACCCTATGTAGAAGTATCGGACGTCTTAGAGAACAGCTATGTCCATCTGTCTGTTGACACATATCAAAAGGGCAAGAGATATCGCGAAGTGGTTTCTTGGAATCGATTCAGCGTTCCAACGAAAGTCTCCATCTCCTCCATTAATTCTCTATTCAACCGGAAATGAAAGAAATTAATTACTTCCGATTTCAACGTTGATCACTTTAGATCAAAAACTATAAGAGAGAACGAGGGGTGCTTTTTTGCAACCGATACAACGTGCAATATCATCCTACAAAAGGAGGGGTGGTGGAGAAAGGAGGTTCCTACATACCTTTCAAATTTTCCCCCAAAAAAACTATTTTTCCGTGCGAAGCACAGATCAGATAGGATATCATAAATAAACAGGGGCGGCTTTAGGATTTTAATTTTGGGTAGGCCTGCTCCCTCGCTTATGAATACATATACACATGTGATTGATTAATGACAGTAGGAAATTACTTTTACAGAAGTGATTGATGCTATTTGTTAAATAATTATCTACTATTAATATAATTAAATAGTGGAAAATATATTTACTTTTTAGCGTTTACATCTTTTTCAAAGATTTTGGGTAGGCTCATGCCTACCCGTTAGAGCCGCCACTGTGAATAAATATTTTCCTAATACTCTCGAGTATAAGATTCATAAATAGTTTTTAAGTGGAGAATGAAAACAGTACAGTGCTTCTACGTCTTATTTTGATAGTGACTACCTATAGTTTCATTTTGTACAGTAGAAAGCAAATATATTTTCCTTTAACACCATCACATACGTAAAAGACCGATTTGAATACGAAAGAATAAACTCATTTCACTATATCCTGTATATCTGAATGAATAAATGTAACTTCTTTAATATTATGACTCATCATATCTTCGCAATCAAAGTTGATTTTCAGTGAAATACTGAAGAAATTATTCATAAATGCAGGACACAGTTAGGAAGACTTGTTTTATTGCTTTTGCATCCTTAATGCGTACAACGAAAAGGCATGGTAAAATTTGAATATAATTATCGGTAACGTACACAGATATTTTCTGGGAGTTTCAGAGAATCATTCAAATTGATAATTCTGAAAATTCTTTGTACTTCCAAGCTTGTGAATCTCCTCTGGAGCTTTGTTTACGGACGATAAAAATGAAACTGAAGGAAAAACATCAAACAATTACTCACCGGAAAAGAGCAACGCTAAAACAGAACACTTGGTTTCAGGTCTTTCGAAACATTTAAAAGGAACCTAACTCTATGGCCTATGGAACCTGGAGGTTTAATACCGCGTTCACAAAAGCTCTCCACTGATTTATGTCCTTAGCCAACTGGATCCAGCTTCTACTTTATATTCCTATTTCTGCGAGATTAATCTTAACATTGTCCTCCCATCTGCGCCTAAGTCTTCCTAATGGTCGTTTTCCGGTTGGTCTTCCAGTCAAGACTTTGAAAGCGTTCCTACTTTCTTCCATTCTGGCTACATGACCTGTCCACATGAGACTCCAAGATTTGATGACCCTAAGGATGTTTGGTAAACGTTATAAGTTAAAAGAAAACAACACAATATTATAAACTCTAGAATTTTATTTGGAGCCAAAAAATAAAACAGAAAAACTAATTTTGAAAATCTGTTTATTGTTCTAAAACATCCACGACTTAACAGAGATAAGGGTTGGTTAAGTAATGAATTGGAGAAAGTAATTAAAAAACGGATCCAATACTGGGACAACAACAACTAAAACATTATGACGTAAGTTCCATGGATGACCAGAGGAACGCACAACTTGAGCACGCAACAACGCACTATTTTCACAACGTACTACACTACAACACGATTAAACAAACAGAAATAAACAATCTTATCTTTCCTGAACAAGGGAACAGAGATCCGAAAGCTTGCAAGGTCAAGGAATTTTCAGGAACGCAATTTTAAATAACTGAAGTTTAATCAAATCGGCCAATTTATTCAAAAGTTGTTGATGAAAGAAAATCTAGGGATGGGAAAGCACTTTTGGTTAGTCAATTTATTCCGAAGTTGCTAACTAAAGAAAAATCTAGGGATGGGAACGCACTTCTGCTTACTCAATTTGACATGAAATGAAATGAAATTTCTGGTTTTACGTCCCACGTTTACTCTCTTTAAGCCAAAGCAGACAGATAATTAATGAAAGTAAATGACTATGAAAGAATTGGTTGAATGAGAATATGGAAAGGAAGAGGAAAACCTCGAGAAAACTGACAGACACCATATTGTCTTCATCGCAAACTAACTTCGAATGGGATTGGACCAGTGACCCGTAGCACCAGAGGGGAGCGCTCTATCACTAAGCCAACGTGCTTCCGCTTAGTCAATTTATTTCGAAGTTGTTGACTAAAGAAAATCAACGAATGAGAACGCAGTTAAGTCGATTAAAGAAAGTCTAGGGATGATAAAGTACCTTTGCTTTCCACTGTGCGCAATCTCTTTAAACAACATACATATTTTACATTACTTGTTTGAGTTCTCTTTATGTAATAACACACTCAACGTTGGTTTATTTACTTATTTATTGGTGCAAGTGCGCTGGCAGTATTTATAAACAACAAAGTATAGGTACTCTACAATATTCTGTATTTACAAAGAAAATATCTTGTGCTAATGCCATTACAGTATTTCGGTATTATATTTACCACGTAATATAACAGTAGTTCGAATATTTTCATGTACAAAATACCAACAAGCTCCCTCAGCACTTTAATGTTGTAAATATATATATGTATATGTATATATTTTAGCGTTAACAAGAATTTACTTCTCGATAAATACTTTTACTTCCTATTGACTAAGACATGTGTCCACCAACACCCGCAAATAACAAGCTCTTACAATTTTCAAAACCGATGTAATTAAAAATAGTTCGCTCCACAAAATAAATTAATTAGACAAGTTATTTTTGCTTTCATATTATACACTCTGCCTTCCTTAGACTGCTAGTAAAAATTCAAAGCGAGGTCTGTATAAAACAAGAAAACAAAAAAATGGTTTCTGTAAATAATTATTATCTTAACAGCTTCAGTGCGCAACAAAACCAGAATAACTCAGTAACAATGTGCTCAAATCAGGAGATCAAACTGCTGTCCAGAGACCATTTACTAATTATAAGAATATATAAATTATGTTTGTGTAATTAGGCAGAACCAGGAAGACAACTGTATGGGAAAATTGACCAGTCTTCTTGGAGTATTCGTCATTTCTCTTCAGTTACTAATATCACATCCTATTTTCTGAGTATTATAAGTATGTATATATACATATTAAAAACAACTGCCCCACAATACACACTCACAACGCATCACATCACCTATACACAAAACACACGTCATCAATCCACTTCACTGGAATTTCAAAATCTATCCTGGAATTACAGCCAGGAACATATTCACCATCATGGGCCAGGCGGATCTATAAGGAAGAAACACAGGTATCAATATAAAGTTTTGGTACAACTAACTCAAAAGTGAGTACTTCTTAATAACATTTATAATTTCAGAATGGACTGTTACGTGGGTTGCAAATTTAGTACTGGCAACATTATTGGAAAGCAAGTACACACATGATCACACTCGGAAAGGCTCTTCAAAAATTGGTAGTTCGACCATTGATGAGGTGTGCAGTATTCAAATGACTGATTGATTGCTAAAATTTAATAGGGAATGTCCACAGCGACGCTATTTCTCCCCGTCATGATAAGACCAATGGCCGACACATGTTAAATACTAAAAATTCAAAATAGACCAGTATAGAAAGTTCGAAGACCATTGCCAGAACGAACTTAAAAAGAATGATTTTTTTTTCGAAATTTATATGAAATTGTATATTAACGCAATAATTATAGAGCCAATAGATAATGACGCAATAATAATTGAATCAATAACGACGCAATGATTGAATCAATAACTTATGACGCAATAATGATCGAATCAATAACTTATGACGCAATAATGATCGAATCAATAACTAATGACGGAATAATGATTGAATCAATAACTAATGACCTAATAATAATTGAATCAACAACTAGTATTGGTTTTGAATCAATACTGGAGATCTACACCAATATCATTTCTCTATGACACAATTCCCAAGATACGACTCCTTGAATCTCCCGAAATCAGAACTTTTTTGGCCAATATCTCGGGAACGGTACGAGTGATGCGAAAAATTCCATCACTTTCTCGGATAGCTTTTGATGTTCTATGGAATATAGGGCTCAAAATCGAAATATTCGCAAATAACACACACACACACACACATTGACATAGAGAATTCAATAACGGACTTTGTAAGTTCCTTGAAAATTCAAAAGAAAACATTTAAAATATGTAGTTCTCATGCAAGTTCTAAAAATTAGAGAGAACAAGAAAGAAAAAAAAAAAAAGGCACGAAAATTCTTACAGAATAAATAATAACATACGAAATTTACGTATGACTAAAAATTAAATTCAAAAATAACAATAATAGAAATGCAGTGCAAAAAGCAACCAGTAAAGAAAGTACTAGACGTAATGTGCATGGTTGAAGTAGCCAATGTCAAGAGAGGTTCCCTAAAGCATGTTTACAAAACTTTAAGTGTTACTGAATAAAAAGTCATGTGATCCGTGGCAACAATGAGTTATCGTATTGGGAGGTCGCATGATGGACCAAAGTAGACTCGTAAATCATCTGTCCATTATAGAGGAGCAGGAGGAGATGTCTCCTTCACATTATTTTCTTGATCGTCACTGGACTCTCAGCAAGTTATTCTGTAAATTTGGGCAGTCATCAAACCGTGTGGCACATCCTGAAGAAGCTGCAACGCTAACTGTCACTTAGCAAGCATAGTAAACCGACAGTTGGCTGATAACACTGAAAGCTGTTGGGACATCCATCATACTCCCAAGCAGGGTTGGCTGGTTTAAACCAGCTGGTATTTTATATATATATATAAAACGAAAAATGCTTTAAATCGTGTGAACTTCATGATGATGTTTCCACATATCAAACCATCCGCATTACGTTTATCTACTTTTCACCTTTTAATGAAGGGGTCCCGTGTTCAATTCTCGGTCGAACCACAACCCATCTTTCAAGTGTAAACCAAGTAGCGATTCGAGGTGTCCCTCTAAGCGAAAGTATTCTCCGTGATAACCTTGGTATTTCATGAGGATGTTAAGCCTAAGTTACGAAATGAAACCAAATTATATATTTCTGCTTAAATGAATGCCTGTTGTTTTATAAAGAAGCCAAGGTTGCTTAAATATGTTGATAGAAATTGGCAAAATTTATCAACTGCCTACGTAGCTTCCAACATCAGCTTGGATTTGATTTGGTTTTAATTTTATTGAATGATATCTACATACTAAATTTGTAATTTAATACCTCAGTTTTAGCGTAGTGATTATGATACGCTGACCTTAAAATTTTTACTAATAACAGGACTTTTCCAATGGCTAAGGTGGGAGTTTCCCGATTTATATATAATTCTGTATAATGTTTTTACTTGTATAACTGTTTATCTTTTTATCCTTCTGAAATGACTCTTGACAATTATATTAACAAGTAGGCCTATGTAAAGATCAGTGCAACGTATTTTTATCAGTAGTCCTTCGTGAGTGAGTCAGCAATCGCATTTGTGACCAATTAGTCCCGGTTTCATGTCCAAATGGACAATTTCTTTTGGATGTAAGCTGAGAAGCGGTTTGGATTCCGCTTTAAGCTTATGTGACCCCTTCCAGCATAACCTTTTGCATAATAACGCCAAGGCGAAACAAGCTAATTTCTGTCCATATCTAATATAAATACATAGAGTAAATTATTAAAAAAAAAAAAAAGAGGTTTAAACCAAAAAAAAAAAAACTTTTTTTTTTTTTTTTTTTTTCAATAAAAACCATGGTCTTTGCGAACCCTGCTCCCAAGACGTGAACTCGTACAATTTTGGCCTACGGCTCAAGGAAATTCTCCACAACAGTAAATTATTATTCCAAATTAGAGGGGAATTCCCTTCTTCTACTTTCTGCAAATACGAACTGTTCCAGTTCTTTTGTAATAGACACTCAAAAGTAACAACAGAAGCACGTAGCATTCCTAAATAGGAACCTCAAATACTACGACACAGTTATCTCATTTCTTCTAACACGCCTCGAAATCTGATATTGACCACAGTGACCATAGCAAATACACATTTCTATTAAGAAGGCATTTTTCTCTTTACGTAAGAGCTTAGTGGTATATGAGGTGAAATTCATACATTTGAAGTTATGTGTACGAATTTCGCTTGAAAGTTGATAACTTCCTTTAATGAATACCGCGAAATCAATGCTGAGATGATACAAAATCCAGTTTACACTTAAAACAAATATCAAATAAACACAAAATATGACGACTTACTCAATCAATCAAATTTCAGATAACCAATGGAATTCACCAACATATCTACTACATTTACAAGAACACTTACCAAAGATCTGGAAAAACAGGAAATCTCATTTACTATTTTCGATTTACTTTCGACACTTATCATAATGGACAAAATTTCCATATATTTTCACCTTTACTATGTACACTAATGTCCAAAATTATTGTCGCATGTCTATAAATATGTTGTTGTAGGAATATAATTTGATAGCGAATTCGCCCGGTATTTCTTACAATGTTAGTACGTGTATAATCAGCAAAGACATGTATGTGGCAAATTTCATGTCAAAAGAGCACTAAATAAGAAAAATATAACGAAAATAGAACTTTCTTGTCCATTTAGCAACATTTTGTTTTACTCATTCTAATTCTCGTGTTTATAATTCTGTTCCTATGAAATTTAGCACGATTATACATTTCCCGATTATATACACAGTATCAGTATTAAAAGTACTATGCAAAATCATTATCAAATTACATTTTTACAAGAAGACAGATATAAATATGCGACATTCATTTTGGACATGAGTGTACATACAAGGTCGCACGATAAATAGTATTACGGCTAACCAGGTTGGATAACATTCCTGTCTGCACTAGAAGCTGAGAAAAGATGTGACTTGAATCTAAATTTGAATAAAGAAAAGTTTTATACGCACTTTAAAACAAATACATAAAGTTAATATATATTTGTCTCGCTCCATACCTTGTTGTGGCACTGACACAGAATCGTGGTTCAGTTCACTTTCGGGGCTCATTTGGGCATGTAAGCTGTTCATTAATGGATCATTACTTTCCTCTTCTGTGTGAAACGAAGACGAAAGACGAGTTGGAACTTGATCTAATCCGAGCTCCCTGTCTTGTTCCACTTCCCATACTTCATCCTGACAAATAAAACAACAATTACATATATAGGCAATATATAAATGCACCACCACTTATTTATTACGTTCCAAAATTGTGATTCACACTATTCTTTGCCAATGCTTCAGAATTTTCTCGGATTCTTTCTTGTGGACATCTAAGGATAAGGGTACTTCTAATTACCCGTATTTGCACAAGTAATTTGGACCACAACCTATTTTTCATACTCTAATTTTAAAAGGATTATTCTGAACTTTAATCCACTACCACTATTACATACAAAAAAGCTAATTCTCTTATTTTATGTTATTCTTCATTTACCAGTAACTCCACTACCTGCTTCGTTTAAAAGATGTCGTTGCTCCTGCTTCAATACCGATGCTTGCCCTTAAAGTACCTAAGCAGCAGGGTTGACAGTATATATTTCAATTGCTTTTTAACGACTGTATTGTAAGATGGAAAATATTAATTATATAGCATCGTACAAATTAAAAGTCGTACGTATATCGTCAACTATCAATTACTTGTACAATGTTCTCATGCATTAAAAATGAAATGAAATCTGTCAGTTTAACGAAATTTTTCAGTTCAGTTCAACGATAATGCCCTCTAGGCTAAGGAAGACGGGCGATTAAGTTAAGTGAATGGTGATGCAAGAATAGTGGAATGAGAATGTGAGAAGAAACGGGAGTATTTCGAGAAAACCCACGGACACGATGTTGTCCACCACAAACGTACTTGATTGGGGATTGAACCAAGGATCCCTTGTACCAGAGGTAAGCGCTCTACAGCTGAGGCACTGTGGTCCCCTCATTAATTACAGATTACCAGTACTGATAGAGCATACTAGATCTATATACTTCGCACTCACTCTGTTTTTCATAAATTTAATTACTGGTAATTCAAGATTAGTCCTGTTACAAAATTACAATAAAATAGCGACAAAAATAAACTGTATTCTTAACTGTCGTACACTAGATTCCAAATCAAAGACATCAATAAAAAAAATGCATATTTTATCCATCTTGATTTTTCAGTGGGCAAAATAATTTTAAAAATTTATCACCGCTTTTGAGGCTCATCAATTGCTCTAATTAAAAGAAGATAGAAAGTTCGTGCTAACTTGGAATTTATCAATCCAGCTTCGTATAAAAAGGAAAATTCCTGGAACTGCCTCTTTGGCAAACATACATGTATGAGAAAAAGCGCAAAGGCTATTACTCACCGTAAAAAATATGTAGCAGAATATTCTTCTACATGCAACAGATAGCGCTTTCGGAAGATGCTATTTCCTTCATCAGCCTGTGATAGACTTCAAAAAGGATAAAAAAACATGAAGGATGGTTAAAAAATGGTTAAAAGGTTAGGATATGTAAAAACAATGTAGAGTGTACAATGTCACTGAGTTTCTATTCTCGTGTATTTGACAGAAGATTTGTTTTTTATATACCCTAACCTTTTAACCATTTTTTAACCATCCTTCATGTTTTTTTTTCAATCCTTTTTGAAGTCTACCACAGGCTGATGAAGGACGTAGCATCTTCGAAAAGCGCTACCTGTTGCATGTAGAAGAATATTCTGCTACATATTTTTTGTGGTGAATAATAACCTTTCCGCTTTTTCTTATTGAATATAATCACCACACGCAATATTCTGAAAAAATATACATATATGTTTGTCTATGTGTGTGTGTGCGTTTGGCTTCGAGTCGCCGAGCACCTTATATGGAGAAAAAGAAAGGAAATTGCCCACTCGTTGCGTTTCTCAGGACTGTATCATCGTCAAGCTTAGCTTTTAGTTCGGTCCCGAAGGAAAGGAAAAAAAATCGGGACATTTTCTTCGAGACACTCTCAACACACAAAGAGAGCTCACAAAAGAGACTTTTCATTCGCGCGTCTGGTCTCAAGGAAGCACGACGTGTGTGCAGACGCACCCTGCACAGATCCACCCATTAGAGGAAGCTAGGTGGATCCAGTGATTAGTAACTTTACATTGTGGCTGTTTAAATTATACGTTGGTTTAAACAAATAATTTAATGCTGTTTCTTGTTTTGTTTAATTTGGGAAGTGCGGAGAAACACTGCTTAGAGATTTTAACCTGGACACCGTTGATGAGACTAGCTTGGGTCATGCTTAGCAGATACGGATTCGTGAACTCTACCCATCCAATGCGATCATTAAATGTAAACGGCAATGGATTCTGTGATTAACTTGAAAAAGACTGCGCAGTAAGTTTTTATTTATTTATTTATTTATTTTTTTTTACAAAGTTCCACAATACGCCACCAGAGATCGTGCACGTTACATATATTATTAAATTTTCGTGGTATGTGATTAATATTATTGTTTCTTCGTACTCGCATGTAAATTCTGAAATTGTAGTTTTTGTGTATGTAATATTCAATTACATATACGAATTTTTATCAATCATAGCATTAAATTTTCATCACGTAATTCTGTGCTAATTTTACTGAACATTCACTTTACACCAACTAATGGTACCTATGTCAAAATTTACCGTTCCCAGCTGCAGGTGAAAGACAAATGTGAGTGCGGTGTGAGCGAGTTTGTTGTGGCTAGCTGGGAGAGAGAGGAAAACAGAGAGGGAGAGAGAGAGACAGAAATAAAAGGGTAAAATAGTTACTACATTAAGTCGCGATTAGCTTATTTACGTCAATAAAGATGAGGCACACTCAACTACTCTCACAAATTCACAAATTACGCGACCACTGACATAGGTGTTTCTCTGCATTTTTGAGAGTAAAATTTTTAACAGCAATTAGAAGAATAAACAAGTGTTGTAAAGAAAGATTCAAATAAATCACTGCCTTGTTAGAACTGGTAATCCACGTTTTATATGACTAGAAAGAATTACTTCTACAGTACGAGGACCTTACAAGGGTGAATCCATACGAACTGGTCCGGAGCAGGCTGCTCGACCATCTCCGAAAATTATAAAAATTTGAGTGTGATGAATTTTCTGTATGAGAAGGTCAATAACACTAGTCACGTTGTCCTATATAGAAATGTTCCTGAATGGCGGCCATCTTTGTTGTTGGTGGAGTGCCAATTTTTGCATTTGCAAGCGTGTACGAAAACTACAGTTGCTCAGTATGTACCAATCAGGCGAACACCAAAGAAAAACGAATGTTATGGAGAGAGACTGAGGTCACGGAGAATATATATTCTTGGTTATAAATAAATATGCAAGGTTGCATTTGATATATGAAATCATCACAAAAAGCACAGAAGATTACACTTTTAAAGGGACTCTATGTTGGAATGGCACGAAGTGGAGGGTTCATAAGTTTTGTGCTGAATACTATTGCATGTAAAGAGTCCACAGAAATATTCATAGCTATGATACTACTAGTACTGTAGATTTATGGGGGTCCGAAAGTTGAAGTTTGTGATTTTGATGCAATTTTTCCAATCCGTTACGGAAGTTACTATGTTCACACGGTTGCTTTATATCTATCCATCCTACATAACGCAACCCTGTGAACACATTAACATTCGTAACTGGGATTGGTTTTCAATGACACTTCGCTGATATATTGAGGAAGTGCCTTAATACTGCGGTCCAGATAGACGATGGATGTCGTGGGTGTGAGGGGGAGCTAACCCCCTCTCCAGTATAGACGTGCCAATGATCATGGAGCTAGAAAGACGGAACAAACGCAACTCTCAACCTTTTGCATAACTGAGCGCAAACAAAAGCGGGCCAAATTGCTGAACCATACGTAGTTTTCGAGATCTAGCATGAAAAATATCTAAATATTTAAATTTTTCCGGGCTACGACTATCGTCATGCACGTGCTTTCTTCGCATTTTTACCATGTCCTCACTTTTTCTCTCGGGAACTATGAAATGCCACGCTATTGGTAGCAACAATGAATAAGAAAAAGATAAGCTTCTTAAATTTGAGAGCACTGGACTACTTTGCATTTCAGTGCAGCCTCTCCGTCTACTGAACATTTGTCGCAGAAGAGTTTCATGTTGGAATTATTTGAACACAACTGATGACAAGACTAAATCTAAGCTAGCACACGAATATGTTACAGTAAAACGACTCATTTATGTCAGCTAAAGTGCTTTCAACATAGACAGTGATTCTTATTTTCAGTCTACCTACGCTCTCGGAATTCGTGAAGGCTGGTTACTATCACCTTGGAGCAAAGAATAATATCTTAACTTGTACAGAGAACAGAAGCCAACAATTAAGTAGAAGGGGGAGAGAGAGGAGAGGCAGCAATTCAGAAAGGGGCTAGACACGAACGCTCGCTGTCACCAATTTTGTTTAACCTCTACATCGAAGAAGCAATAAAAGAAATTAAAAAACATTCATACCGTACGAATAACTGTTCATGGGCAGAAAATACAGAAGCAGATGATATTGTAATGTTGGCAGACAGTGAGAAAAAAAAGACATAGATATAAACATAGATATATAGATAGATATAAACATAGATATATATATAGATATAAACGGTGTACAAAAGCTACTTAGCAGCAAATTCAACATGAAGGTCACAAAGTTCACTAGGCGGGAGCTGGGATCCAACCACGGATCCCACGCAACAGAATTGAGTATTCTACCACTAACCTCTACAGCAAATTTCTCTTGTTTGCAATACTGTGCAATTTTAGAACAAGAATAATATAAAACAACTTACCTCAGTCTTATTTTGCAGCACACTACCGCCAACAGCACCCAATTTGTCTTCTATTTTCGCTAATTCGTCCTAGAAGAAATGGTAAAGGAATGTGTCATAACTAGGTAATTCCATAATGTATATACTAACTAATAATAATAATAATAATGAACCAGTTGAGAATGCTCGACGAGTATTGCCAGAACGAACTTAAAAGGAATTAATTTTTATTAATACCAATACCAGATATTGATTCAATAATTATTGCGTCATTAGTTATTGACTCAATAATTACTGAATCAATAACTGGTATGAGTATTGATCAACACCAATATTTCTCTATGACTTTGGTTTCCGAGATATGGCTTCTTCAATCTCCCAAAATTGGAACCATTTTGGCCAATATCTCGGGAACGGTACGATGAAGTGACACGAAAAATTCCATCACTTCTTTCAAATAATTTTTGGTGCACTATCGAAGTGAGGGCTCAAAATTGAAAAATACGCAAATAACAGAGAGAGAGACACACACACGAAGATATAGAGAATTACGTAACGAATTTTTTAAGTTCGCTGAAAAGTTCAGTACTTACTAAAGCGAGGAACATTACAAGCATTTCTTTAGTAATGATAATTACTATTTCTACAGTGAAGGAAAGTTATCAATAATACAGTTCTTTAAAAGAAATGTGATTTTTTTTTAAAGGTGAATTGCGGGAAACAGAAAATTCATCGGTGAAACATCTGCGTTGTTAAAATGTTACTTTGGAAGCTTTGGTAAATGCTGAACTTTTGTTACGTAACTGCGTACACAAATTTGACTTTGACCTATTATTAACCAACACAACACGAAAGATTATTTATTATCGATCGCTAAAAATACAAAATATAATAAAATCAAAGCTAAATAAGAAATAGTCTGTGCAACTGCTCCAGCCCTCCAGATTTAAATATATTGCTATGACCAAAAAATATATCTCCTTCGTTTGAAAAAAATATGTATTGTCAGACCAGTTGTGAAAGAATAGGGCATAAGCGTTGCAACCAATTTTAATACTTGAGGAAGTTACTATGTCGATTTTTGCATACTCATATATCGGTGTTTCCAACCGCTTTGTTTTGAGATTTTTAATGTCTGCTGTTTTGCAAAAATCGCCAGGGACAAATATCTCTTACTTTTAAGTTTGATGTCTTCTTATATTTCTGATGGTAATATTTCTTTCTCATATTCCTGTTTAAGAGTCATAAGTTTCTTTCATATTAATATATTTCTATTCAAGAGTCTTACGGGCCGCGGTGGCTCAGCGGCAGAGCGTTCACCTCTGTAGTATGGGGTCCCAAGTGAACTTCGTGGTGGACAAACACCGTGTGCGTGGGTTTTCTTGGGGTTCTCTCGTTTCCTTCAACTTTCCTTATTCAATCATTTCATTCATTTCTCATCACCACCGTTTCCTTTAGCCTACCCGGTATAACCGTGGGACATAAAACCCTCAGAACAAAAACTGTAAGGGATATCAAGATGAGGTTTGTTGCAATTGATTCAGCGTACCAAGAATGGGTTCCATCTGCTCCGTTAATCCTCTATTCAAACCGAAAGTTGTTCAAATTCCTTATTTCCAGTTTTAACGTTTATCGCCATAGAAGGAAAACGGTACCAGATAGCAAGAAGCTGTTTCTTGCAAATAATTCAGCGCCTCAAGAGAACCCGCAACATTCTACCGAAATCGAAAGTGCTTGAAATTTACTACCATTTCCGGTTTCATTACTTACTTCCACAGAGCAAGAAATGATATCGGGATTCGGTTTCTTGCAATCGATTTAGCTTCCCAAGAATACCTTCTATCCCCTCTGTTAATCCTCTACGTAAACCGGAAATGGTTCAGATTTACATTTCCGTTTTCAGCATTTATCGCTATTGAACCGAAATGGTAACATAGCGACAAACGGTTCTTTGCAACTGATACAGTTGTCTCAAAAGTATGTACACAACCCACAACACCCGAAGTGATTTAAATTTATTTCTGGTTTCAAATTTGATTTCCATAGAGCCAAAACTGTAAGAGATATCAAGAAATAGGCTTTTGCACTTGATTTAGGAAGAATAGGTTCAATAACTCTTTCTAACTCTCTATTCAAACCGGAAGTGGTTCAAATTAACAATTTTCGCTTTCCACATTTGTCGTCAGAGAACAAAACAGTAAGGGATAGCGAGCAAATTTAATGACTTTTTGATATGGATTCAGGACCAAGGAACAGGTTCTATCTTTTATCTTATTACTCTACTGCAACCAGTAGTTATAGATGTACTATGTTGAGTATGGAATAGGCATAATTTGGAAATCTACTGTAATATCACACAGTGAAACGAAACACACTTGTTTCATATGTGCTATAGTATATAGTACGATATAAAGTATTTACTCTATTCATAATTTGCAGATTTTTATATAAATACTTGAACCGTATACATTAAGATATGAATTAACTTACATAGCATACATGAATCAGCTTATTGCCTAGTGAGAAGAATTTTTTCTGCTATATTATATTCTAGTACTTTATGCGCTCCAGCCTTCAATCTGAAGCTTTTTGTAGCGACATTTGTGTACATTTCGACCTATCGAGATGGCGCGGCATCCTTAATTTTAAGTAAATTTTCGGCGTCCCGAATTATGCCAAAGAGGGATGCAATACATGGTGAGACGCCACATTATCTAAACACTTATAAAATATGGTAACAGAAATCCGCAGTGACATTTGTGAATTTCAAATTACGATGTGCACCTAAGATGATCGAGATATCGATATGGTTCTACCGCTCAAAATTTTTCGCGCTGATGGCAGTGAAATCACCACCAATGATAATATTCTTTGACCGGTTCAATGGTTCATAACTTCTGTTCAACTAACCGGCTGACACTACAAGTTTTCTGTTTAGTATACATTTGGTTTAAACCTATATTGGAATTTTCATTCATGAACAGACCTATGGGCGATGAAGAATATGGGACGAAAATAAATGTTAGAAAGACAAAAGCCATGATCATTGAAACGAAGCAGTCAGTATCAAATACAGAAATAGGAAGGGAGAATATACAACAGACGACTAGTTTTCGATACTTGGGTAGTATTATTAGTGATGATATGACGTGCGAACATGAAATGAAAGCAAGGATAGGAATGGCGAAAGAAGTCTTTAGGAGGAAGAAAATATTATTTTGTGAGACTTTGAATAAAGAGTTGAGAAAAATACTCATATGGTGCCTCGTGTGAAGTAATGTACTGTATGGGGCAGAAACATGGACATTACGCAAAAATGATGAAAAATGACTAGAAACTTTTGAAATGTGTGAGTGGAGAAGGATGGAAAATAATTAGCTAGGTCAAGCGGAAAACGAATGAAAGAGTCTTAAAAATGGTGGGGGAGAAAAGAACAATTTTAGGTATTATTGCAGGGATACGGACAAAATCTCGCGGCCGAAGCATCGCCGCCCAAAACCTCCCCTCTCAAAATCTCGCGTGGCCAAAACCTCGCCAGGCCGAAACCTCGCGTAGCCAAAACCCCGTGAGCCAAAATCTCGCTTGGCCAAAAATTTGCGGAATGAAATCTTTCCTTAAAATCTACCCAATGAGTTTCTTAATATCGAATTCCATATTACAAATAATAATAATAATAATAATAATAATAATAATAATAATAATAATAATAATAATAATAATAATAACACACACACACACACATATTATATATATATATATATATATATATATATATATATATATATATATATATATAACATCGTGTGTGGGGGCTTTCTTGGGGCTTTCCGTTTTTTCCCCACTTTCTTCATTCCACCATTTCCTTCACCCTGATCATCTACGCCTCCTTTAACCTACAGGACATAATCGAGGAACGTAAAAACTCACATATTATTTCATACTTTCATAAATATTATTCGATTTTGTTAGAATTTCTTAAGGTCACCGTCAAAGTGAAATAAAAACCATCCCAGGCTCAAACTCCATCTATATTGAAAATTTGACCGAGACAGGTCGGGTGGTTCAAGAGTTATTAAGTCACAAACGCAGCCAATTTAATTTTTATATATTTCTATATGTTTCCCCCTTTCCCTCCGCCTTCCCGTCAAAGTGAAATCATAAAAACCATCCCAGGCGGTAACATGATCTGTCTGGCAAATTCGATCGAGATTATTCTCTTGGTTCAAGAGTTATTAAGTTTTATTTATTTTTATATATCTCCTCCTCCACTTCATTATGCCGTCAAAGTGAAATTACAAAAGACATCCCAGGCCCGAACCTCATCTATGTTAAAAATTTGATCGAGATCGGTCGGGTAGATCAAGAAGTATGATGTCACAAATATAGTAATTTTCATTTTTACCTGTATATATACAGACTTTCAAAGCACGCGTTACAATATTTTCTTGTCATTATTTTAATGCAATTACGTGTTATTACAAAATATGTACATATAGCAATATATAGAGCATTCTACATCGAAGAAATTCTACATCGTGACAAGGTTTTATACTGACGACATTTCTTCCCAGGCAAGATTACGTCACGCGTAGTTTAGACCAGGTAAGGTGTCAGGACCGCGAGGTTTTGGCAAAGCGAGGTTTCGGCCTGGCGAGATTTTGGATCGCGAGGTTTTGGTCCGGCGAGATTTCGACCCGCGAGGTTTTGGCCTGGCGAGATTTTGTTCCGCGAGGTTTTGTATCCAAACCATTATTGCGAAGAGGAAGACAAACTGGTTGGGACATTGGGTAAGAAGGAACTGTATCAAGAGGGACGTGCTAGAGGATATAGTGGCACAAAAGAGAGGAAGGAGGCGAAGGAAGCTACAATTATTTTGGACGATATCGAAACAGAGAAATCGTACGTGAGGACGAAGAGATTAGCGGAAGACCGTGGAGGATGAAAGCTTCTGAGTTGCGGCAAGTGATCTGTTGATAATGGTAGAATACCTATGATGATGACGAATAGACCTATGTGTATTTCTTTCTATTGTTCATAATAAACTGTTCCACGTACAGCTTTGGGTATAAAGAACCAGCGATCCGCCCGCATTCTATACGCGCGTCCCGCGTCCTAAAGGTGGCAAACCTACCGCCATCAATAAACTCGTTTTCTAACTAATCCTCCACATCCTGACCAAAATTGATGGCAATCCTTCAAGTTGTTCTTTAGATTTTTCTGTCTTTCGAACGGACACACACACACACAAACAGACTAAATATATATATAGGAGTTGTTTGGTAAACCAAACTCCTTAACAACGAATGGTACGTCGGTATATTATACGTAATATTATTATTATTAGCACGAATTATAAACTATCTTACCTCAGCGGCCTCGGAAGAGCTATCTTCTAAAGCACCAATGCCTTCTGCTTGACTGTTTTGTCCGGATACAATTCCTTCAGCAAGCGAATCTTGAGGCTCCAGTTGATCTTCCATTTCAACTCTGCGTTCTAACGAGGAAGCACCTAGTCCTCCACTCAAATCTGCTCCCCAAGCTTCGCTTTGGTCTCTGTCTTCATGAGATTGATCTGCTTCCGCAAGGTCTCCGTTACAGCCCAGCACTTCAGCCTCTGTCTCAGCTTCGTAGCTCTAAACAAACAGATATAATTAACTGTTAATTAGTTGGCTCTAATGATTATCAGAAATCAATTGTTCCGACTTTACTGGAATAAACTATTTTTAAATCTATAACTTTCGCTGAATCATGGAACAAGTCCATGGTATAGTTTACTCATTCATGCTTGTGTATTATTATTTTAGATATAAACAAACTCTGCTAAGGACAGTAAAAAGAATCACACCCAGAAGTTTAAATTTCGTCCGGTAGATGTCAACCACTGGAGGATATTTGCTACCATTTAACGGCGTGGCATGTAAACCCTAGCATTCTACAATTACACACATTTGTTTCAATAGCAGGAAATGGAATATGGATAACTACCGTTAAACTTAGTCAGCCAGTTAGGATATTAATGGAGTATTTCGATTAACGAAAGAATTGCTGAAGAAAAATTCAAAATTTCGCTTTCATTAGGAGTCATCAAATGGAGAAACGGACAGACGTAAGTCACTTTTACCCGTTAAGATATTAACAGGTTGAATTTATTTACAAATTCGGATGAAATAATTGATCTAGCTATCTACTGCAAAAAGACAAAATTCAAAAATTTGTTTTCATTTAAAAGTTACTAAGTGAAATGGAAGATATTAATGAACTGACATCTAACAAACTCAGCCGAAATAATTGCTGTAACTATCTATTACAAAAAGCAGAATTTAAAACTTTGTTTCTGTTTAACACGTTGCCTGCCGTGTTGGTCCGATGGGCCCAACAGTGAACTTTCCTACTGCGCCGCGTTGGTCCGATGGGACCAACATTGTAATATTGAGTTTATGACTCTATTCCCAGCCGTTGGCTCACAACTAAAGCTACTTATTCGTGCTGTCGGACCAATACGGCGCACGAAAGTATACCGGAACTAATGGCCTGTGAAAAAGTTTTTTTGCTTACTAACTTTATGGGAGGAGGATTATAGCAACCAGTGAATATTTCAGTGAGAGTTACATAATACTGCATCAATGACGCCTGGGGCCCAACCAGCTAATTTTCGCCGGCAGTTAACGTGTTAAGAGTTATTGTTTGGAGTAACAGACAAACGTAAGTTCCCGTTATCCATGAAGATGTTAATGGATTGACTCTATTAACGAACTCAGCCGAGATAGTTGCCCTAGGATCTATCGCAAAAAAGTAGAACTAAAAAAATTCGCTTTCGTTCAAAACTTAGCGTACAGTATAACGGACGAACGTACACCAACATTACAATCTTGTAACGCCAACTACCATGATCCTAGTAAATTAAATAAGAACTTTTTTTCTGGATATTTTAAAAGACAAATAGGTGAAACATAGCACAGAAAAAAAGCAAAAACTTCCCGAATATTAATTTTCATGTCCCTCAACTTAAGAGATTCCGAGATATGGACATTTTAATACAGTAGTTGCCATTTCTATTTCCCCCTTCTCCGCTGAATTTCATCATAGATTTTTTTATAAGACCTGCATTTAAACCTACACTACGTAATGTCACTATAATTGGAAATGTATTTGAAAAATCTAATCTTTTACTGACTCAGGTAATTTCTAAAAGTGTTAAGGGGGTGGGGGGTGGCTCAGTGCTAGAGCGTTCACCATTGGTGCTTGGGGTCCCTGGTTCGGTTCCAGCTCACGCTGTGTGGTCTTTGTGGTGGACAAACACTGTGCTCGTGGGTTTTCTCAGGGTTCTCTCGTTTCTTCCCACTTTCTTCATTCTACCACTTCTCTCATCTCTCATCATCACCGTCTCCTTTAGCCTAACCGGCATAACCGTGGGACGTAAAACTTGAAGATTTCATTTTTTTCTTAAAAGTGTTAAGAAAACTTACATACAAATACTCACCATATTTGTTCCGTTTTTGGATGCTGGCCACCTGTTTCTAACAGTAGGGGATGATATTTTGCTTGAATTTAATCTAACTTCTTGCGGAGTTGCACCAACCTGCTGCACAGTACTTGGAATTGACACATGGGGTCCGACGGCACCTTGTTCTTCCAACGCTCCATCACCTGAGTTCTGGAAAGAAAATATCATAAAACATAAATTATGAAAGAAGAGGGAGAAAAAATACTGAGGAGAATTGTTGGAAATCAAATGATGGTTATTTCTCGAAGAAATAACTGTTTACCATATCATATTAGCGTCAATTAATTGCTTCGCTGGGTTGAAATAAGAAAAATTAGTAATAAGTTTCGTTAGTCATACACTTTTTCTATTACTGAAGCGCTCTTTGATATCGGTTATTTTCGATCATTTTAAAAATCTCCCCTCTTCCTCCTCCAAGTTACGGGTATGAATTTGGATTTAAAGGCATCAAAAGTACTACTATTAATCTTAGCGACCCCGAAAACTATGGATTTGCCAATATCGGTCATTTTCGATTACATATATATATATATATATCCTTCTCCCCCACCCCAAAGATGCGGGGTTGAATTTGGATTTAAATGGCATCTGAAGTGTCACTCTTCACCTCAGCGACCCCGAAAATTACAGACTCGACACTAATATTGATTATTTTCGATCATTTTTAAATATCTCCCGCTCTCCCCACCCCCTAAGTTGCACTGTTAACGTGAAAGGATAAAAAACATCCCAGGCCTGAACCTCATCTATGTGGCAAATGTCATCGAGGTCGGTCGGTCAGTTCAAGAGTTACTGAATCACAAATATACTGACTTTCATTTTTACATGTAGGTTGAGACCAGTTTCGGGTATCAGTTTAGTTAAATACAATATAAGTTACGTTGTTTAACTGACTAAAACACTTGATGGAATATTAAGTTTTCAATCAAACTAGAAGTAATCCATGGTATTACATACCACGAAGAATTCTGGTTGAGAACAGGCAGCACGTTCGTTTGCTGATGCGTAGTCAGTGTATCGGCTCTCACTGCCGCCACTTTTGACTCCAAAGTTTAGTATAACTTATCACTCACTGTGTTTTGTTAGAATCTTTGGTCGACTGATTTGCTTCTCCCATAGGTAAGCAGGAGTCTACATAATGAAATGTCATCTTATGCTGGATTGGTTAATATAGAAATAACAGGAATGAACAGAAATATTGATTAATAAACTCAAAGGTACTCAACTTTTGGTCTTTGAAATTCTTATAGACAGTTTAAAAATTTTCAAACGTCGAATTTTATCAATACCAAATACCGTTCCGTACCTAGGTATTTGATAATGCTAACTGGTGTAGTAAAAATTCGATACTTAACATATTTTTAAACGATCTGTAAGTATTTGGAGGAGCTAAGGTAAGTATTTTTGAGTTTGTTCGCAAGACTGCTTCTCTAGCGGTTCAGATTACACAGGAACTGATTTTTAAAAGCTCTTAACGTGGAATACAACTTCCTGTAAAAACTTTAAAAACGAGAACAACTATTCTTTGAGATTCATTAAGTAGAAAACGGCTTTCTGATACACTACGCAATCGCTGCCATAAATTTCAATTCACTCAGTCATATTAACTAATTAACAAGTTCTTTTCATACAATCTTTAAGTTTAACGTCCCACGCTTATGCCGGCTAGGATAAAGGAGACAGTGATGAGAAATGAATGAAATGGTAGAATGAAGGAAGTGGGAGAACCCCGAGAAAACCTACGCACACGGTGTTTGTCCACCACAAATCTCACTTGGCGCGAACTGGGATCAAACCAAGTAGCCCATGCACCAGAGGTAAACGCTCTACCACTGAACAACCGCGGCTTCCTAACAAATTCTTTTAAATGTAATTTATAGCAGCGAGTGTGTGTGTGTCTGAGAAAGTCATGTTCCTCATACTGAATTCCAAAGAAGAATAGTTATCGTTTTAATAAGCTTGTTTATAATCTAAAAATGGTTATTACAGTATGTTTTTTAAGTTATATTCCCTTATGAATGACCTAAAGAAAGTTTTTACAGAACCCGTATTTCACAGCAAGAGTTTTTGAAGATCAACATTCCTGTTTATTAAGGCTAGGGTCTGATCGTTAAACAAGTATTCCTACATATATTTTTGTTTGCTTTCTTCCTATTTTGCGAACTGCCTTGTGAGCTTAGCGAGAATCAAACCAGAAACCGCGTATACCAAAGGCAGAAGTGTAAGTTACAAAAAATCACTTATATTACGAAGATAAAGAGCAGAAGAGGAAGCACATACCGAATTATCTTTTGAAACTTGACTTAATTCGTCCGTTTGGTTAAGTTTAGCAGCTGCAGAAGAGGAAGTTGAAGTAACCCCATCAGAATCAGCAGGGTGAAGTGGATCAGTTGGAACATTCTTTGTGCCTTCTTCTGTCCCTGTCTACAAACAAAATTCACAAAATACAATTAGTTTTATACAGTATATAAAGGAAATAACTCTTTTTTTAAATTTTTTTGAATATATTGAATACTATTGGTTTTGTTATGATAAAACAATGTTTCCTGTCATATAAAGTGAATCGGTTTCTTTGCATCGTCTTCAAGATACTGAAACTAAAACTATGGGTATATAATTTTGTCATGAATTAATAAATGTAAACAAGGAATAAACAGGGTGTATCGAAAGTCTGGGGTTACATGCCAACTCTTATTAGTAAGGATACGAAAAAATGGGAAAACAGGAAAATTGCTGAAATAGGTGGTCTTCAATCTAAAATGGTGAAATTTTCCAATTTCACCAGCCATTTGGACTCCACACTGGTAAGGCATCCTATGTTTAATGAAAAAGTAACATTGACAGTTCAGCAGGTTATTTCCTTGGGTCCTCACCATAACAGCATTATTGGGAAATGGATTCGAAGTGTTCTACATTCCTTCATACAACAATGTGCACGTTCTTCGTGTTATTTTTGCATGCCTTTACGTTCATCGTATCATTTTTGCATACCTTTACGTTCATCGTGTCATTTTTGCATGCCTTTACGTTCATTGTATCATTTTTGCATGACTTTACGTTCATCGTATCATTTTTGCATGCCTTTACGTTCATCGTATCATTTTTGCATGCCTTTACGTTCATCGTGTCATTTTTGCATGCCTTTACGTTCATCGTGTCATTTTTGCATGCCTTTACGTTCATCGTGTCATTTTTGCATGCCTTTATGTTCATCGTATCATTTTTGCATGCCTTTACGTTCATCGTATCATTTTTGCATGCCTTTACGTTCATCGTATCATTTCTGCACGCCTTTACGTTCATTGTGTCATTTTTGCATGCCTTTACCTTCATCTATTACATTTTTGCATGCCTTTACGTTCATCGTGTCATTTTTGCATGTCTTTACGTTCATCGTATCATTTTTGCATGCCCTTACATTCCTCGTGCCTGTTTTGCGTGCCCTTATCTACATCGTGCCATTTTTGCATTCCCTTAGGTCTCTCGTGAACGCTCTTACGTTCCTCGTGTTATTTTCGCATGTCCTTACGTTCTTCGTGTCATTTTGTCATACTTTACATTCCTCATGTCATTTTTGGATGCTCTTACGTTCCTCGTGCCATTTTTGCATGCCTTTGCGTTCCGTTCGAACAGCCTACCAAGCTTGACACACTACTTTTTCATTTAATATAGGGTGTCTTACCAGTGTGGAACCTAAATGGGTTGGCGCGATCACAAAAATTACATAATTTTAGATTGAAAAATCACATATTTCCAATAATTTTCCTCTCTGCACATTTCTTCGTATCTTTACTCATAATGGAGCTGACCTATAATCCCGGACTTTTGATACACACGGTATTATGCACAGTAATTCGGTGCCAAAGTAATAGTGTAACCATCACTTTCAGCTCCTCTACATTTACTATGAAACCTTTTTTGGTTTTTAACCACTGAAAGTAGTGATTTGTTTATTAATAATAATACCTTTTCTCTTTTATTTTTATTAAACACATACGGTAACTTTGAAACAGGGGGTGCACTCACAGGGGATTCCATTGGGTCCGGAACTCCCTCCAAAACTTCCTAACTCAACATACATTTGTACACTTTTTGAATAAAACTATCCTTGTTTAAGACGGAAATGATTTATGTAGCATGAAAATTTGATCTTACATTTAATCTGTACTCTTTCTTTTATAGTGGTCCCGCGTAGCGTATAGTAGCTAACGCTCTCGCTTTCGGTGCGAGCGGTACCGGGTTTGATTGCCGGTGGGGACACCCAGTCGAAAAAGTGTAAAAAGCTTTTTCAGACCAGCCATCCTGAATGAGGTTTTCCTCATTCACACCACGCAAATGCCGGAATGGTACCTGACATATAGGTTCCAGGTCGCTTCCTTCCTTTCCCAATTCTTTCTTCCTTCCCTTTCCTCGGATAGCGTGATCGCCGAGAGACGTCATCCCTTATATATGTGACGAGCTAAATGGCCACAGATGCCGAAAGCCCAGAAATGTAAATCCTAAATCTTTCTTTTATAAAAACAATCTACTTCTATCATTTTTTCTGAAAATATAGGTGGGAGTATTCTCGTTGTATTCAATTGCAGAATAATACCCCTTCAATACTACATAGACAAAGTGGTTTGTGGAATTGGACCCCTGCCAACAAAAATTTCTGAATGTACACCTGCTCTGAGATACGACGAACAATTCTTCAAATTTACAAAAGATTTCAATTTAGGTTAATTGTTCCCTTGATTTTGTAAACTATTCTAAATCTTATAAATTACAATATTCCATTCATTTTTCCCAATTGCCATTTATTTTTTATTTATTTATTTATTTATTTATTTATTTTTCCAACTGACTCATATCTTGGCAATACCATGTGCAAATATAATAAATCACTAAAACAATTACTGAGCAAAATAAAGTTAATGTGCTCAGCAAACTCTTTAGCAAAACGAACTGGAAATTACATGAAAAATAATATTGCTTAGACATTTTTACATTTCTTTGCGAATACCATTAAAATTTGTATTACCTGTTGAGAAGATTGCTGTTGGTTTCGTCCAACTGTATCCACAAGCTTCAAAAATGTCAGCTCACTCAATAAGACTTCAGCTACTATAGACAGTAACTCTTCACAAACATCACGTAACCTAGAGATAACAAATAAATAACCCTAAGTAAAATTATCTGGAAGTATATAAATATAATTCAACTGTTAAAGACACACGAAACTACAAATTTACACAGAAGAAAATTGATAGGTGTGGAGCAAATCTTTAACGTTTAATAAAGGTAAATGCAAATGTCTCATTTTCAAAGAAATACATGTGAAAGTTTTTCTTGAACTGGCAGCACTACCGGAATACTTTTCATCTAGTGGTTCTGTGACAAATGACAAACATATTCACATTTTGGTTGCACATTATTACTACGTTTCAGCGAATTAGAAGAATGGTGTGTGTATACTTGATCGCCTAATTATTTATTCGTGACAAATTGCAAATATTTATACATTTTCACGTTGCACATTTAAAAAGACTGCATACTCAGATCTACCTATTACGCTGTCGCCAGATGGGCAAGGACATTTAAAAGTAGCTGTGAATCAGCACTCAAACAGCACGGCGAATTCCTTCTTATCACAAAAGATCAACTGAATGCACTTCGCATGTTACTAGAAAAAGACAGCCGATGGACATGTGTAGAAAATCAGGAGGTCGCATTGTACATTTCACTGTCAGTTACGTAATATCGCCAAAAGGCCTTTGCCGCAAAGTAACGGTAAAATTGGTGCCACATCATCTTACCGAGATGCAAAAATGGCAGAGATGGGAATGAGTACGCACTCATCTGGAACGTTACGGAACAGATGAAGCATTCCTTCATCACATACTGAAAATGATGAAATGCAATCTAGATTTTACGAACCTGAACTACAACCGTACTCTATTAACAGTTTTAATAACTCACAAACAAGCAGTAATAATGATTACTAAGAGGTTATTCTTGCGAACTGCGCTTCACAAAAGATATAAGTAACTGTTGCCTACTACGCTCATTATAAGGAACATCATTTGTGCTTTGTTATTACGCGAAAGACATTACATTTGGTATCACGCAAATTGATACAGACTGCCCACAACAACGATAGTCACGTGATGCACTGAAGTGACTTGGGTGTCCCTCTACTCGCCAGACATGAATCTTGACTACAATTTATTTCTAGAAATGAAAGAACCAGTGCGAGGAAAATGCTTTCGTAGCATTTCCAGCATATTTGGGAAACAGAGTGCTCTCTTTTCGAACGAATCACAAAATCATGCACTCAACGACATACAATGTCTACTACATATTATTAAAGCAGGAAATTACACCGAGGGTCCAGGTCAGGTACTTTCGTATTTTTTACATATCAGATACCAGATATGATGTTACTTCAAGAAAAATGGTCCTAGTACACTCACACAAAATTAACACTAAGATCACAATACGTCACAATTCAACAATAAATTACAACCTGATATTTCAGCAAACAGAATTCCATGTTTCATTAAAAGTAATACGAAGTTTTCAGCACAATCTTCTATAACTGTTAAATTATATTAAATACCTGTTATGAGCAAACTGAAATATGCTTTTAGCTATGGTAGTCCTCATCAAATCGAATTGATTGAGGCCAAAATGATACCTGTTACTTGTTCTATGGAGTACTAAAACTTCCTTTAAATTCTTCTTAGTTTGGTTCTTTTAAGATCACACAGAAGTAATTCCCAGTGTTTGTTCTCTATAACTGGTCACATTTTTCGATCATCTGCGAATATGCAAGCTGGCCATTTTAGGGAGCAACATTGATAATGTGACAATCTGGATACGTTTTCCCAACCAGAAATCAAAATACTGCTAACTACATCTATGGTGACTACATCTACTTAAAAAACTAACATAGCCATTAAAAAACCACAAGCATCTGCATATAGGAGTTGCTTATAATCTAAATTGCTTAAGTCAAAAACTGTCGGATTTGGTGTGATAGCATTTGGCTCAGTTCAATGACAGATACGAAGCAACAATTTTGAAGGGTTAATACTGTCTCTTATATATTTTAAGCTATATATTTATTTGGAAACATGTACGCAAAAGATTAATACTCACTGCAAAAACAAACCACTCCTCTAGGAAGTACTTTCGGAAAACATTATCTTCATCTTTACCCTAGTCACAATTCGAAAAGAACTTAAAACATGGGGAGAAATGTGGATGGGTAAAATTGGTTAAAAAGAATTTAAAATATGCGAAGTGTAAATCTTCTTGTCGGACATAAATAACTATTAATGATAACTCATTGTCACTGTTCACTGTTGTTCATTTTTTTTTTTTTTTTTTTTTTGTTACCTTCCAGAACTGCTCCAAATCGTATTTATGTTTCCTTTATCTAAATTGAATATACGTTTCTCTTTATGAATGTAATAAGCTTCTTTAATTTTTCGTTCAGTTGTTGTTTTTGCTTTCTCTATAAAACATGAATCAGCAATGTTATGGTTATTGTCTTTAAGATGTGATGCTCATGTTTTAAATCCTTTTGGAATTGTGACTAGGCTAAAGATGGAGATAATGTTCTTCGAAAATACTTCCTAGAGGAGTGGTTTGTTTTTTGCGGTGAGTATTAGCCTTTTGCGTTGATGTTTCTAAATATCATCACTGCTTCCCATACAGTGATAAATATATTTATTTGCTTACGTTTTAAATGGTATGAACTTTGGTTCTAAAATGCTCTATCCAGGAAAGACTCTCAAACATTAAAAGCATATATACTCAAAGTTCTAAGTGTCTCAACACTGTATAAATGAAATTAAACCAATCTTCAAATTATTTGCTTCTCACTTAAGAATAGTATGGAACAAGGCAGGAGTAGCTTAGAAATATTTTATCAATTGATGGGTGGACTAGCATGAAAAACACAGGAAACTATAGTCGTATCGCTGGTAAATACATTGATAAAGCATTTTCCTCGCACGCAGGAAATCCAGTCTTTTTAAATAATAATAATAATAATAATAATAATAATAATAATAATAATAATAATAATAATAATAATAATAATAATAATAATAATAATAATAATAATACTTCGAACTTAAACTATTCATTTCCAGATTCTAACACATTCAATACTAACCGGCATCCTTGGAATTTGTGAAGCGCATCCTCCAACAAGGCATCCAACTGACTTTGGAAAAAGCTACTCAGGCGCTGAGGTCCTGCAGGGTTGGAAGATGATGATGAAATTGGGGGAATCAGCTGAAGGATAAGTTGGCGAACTGCAGATAGCAGAGTAGGGGAACAAGTCTCATCCAAGTGGGCCTTCAGAAACGGAAGCAATTCCACCAACACCGTTTGCACTTCAGAATCCATTTTAGTTCGGCCAGCGCCACTTAACTGGAAAGGAATATTTACAGTTAGTTATCAGCAAATCATAAATTAATCACTTCCTATCAAAATACCGATTTCCAACATCATCAGAACAGACATTTTTAATATAAATTTACCCTCTCTTGGTGTTAGTGTAATAAATATGAAACTGTCATAGCAAGACGTCCGGTAATATCAGATGCTAAGACATACACAAAACAAAACAAAACAAAACAAAACAAAACAAAACAAAACAAAAAAAAAAATGAACAACAGTGAACAGGGACAATGAGTTACCATTAATATCTATTTATGTCCAATAAGAAGATTTACACTTCGCATATTTTAAATTCTTTTTAACCAATTTTACCCATCTGCATTTCTCCCCATGTTTTAAGTCCCGCAATACCAAAACATGGATTCTTGGAGAGAACTCGTGACGTACACAGGAACGTCACTGGTATTAGTTGGCGCAAGCATCATGACGTGTGCACATAAGTCACTGGTTCGAAAAGGGTTAAAATGATCGGTAAAAAGATTAGTTACAAGTTGTTACATATTGTTTTGCTTTTATATACATATATGATCGTTTTCAAATACATTAATCACAATATCGAACTGAAAGATAGCAAGTTCATTATTAGAAATAGCAAGTTCCAGTTTCATGACATTCCACATGAAATTGGGCTCTGTCATGAGGTAAAAAGATTAAAAGTAATATTAAAATATCGTAAAACCGTATGGAATATTTATCTTCGCCCACGAATTAAAAAAAAAAATAATTTATAGGCAGAGCTGCGTCAAAGTCTGCGTATTTCAATACAAAGTGAAAAGGTGTACGGAGGACATAATGTAAGGCTTGATGCAGCCATGTCAACAAAAGACTTTTAAATTAGAAGATATAAATATTCCACATATTTTTACAATATTTTAAATGTTACTTTTAATCTTTCCACTGATGACAGAGACTGACTGGTTCTGGAATGTCATGTAATTAGGATCTGTATTTTTAAATAGTGAATCTGAGATTTTTAATGCGATTGTGAAGGGTCACATCTGTATGTAATTCTGTTAATTAAATTACCAATTTCGTGACGTTTTGTGTATTCAGAACTTCAGTTTCAAACTAACTTTCAACATAGTCAGTTTTTCATAGCTCCTTTTTAAGTTCTTCCAGTGCTCATTTCACCTTCGCAACAACTTCTCAATTGCAACATCCCACAATCTATTTTCCCTTCTGTACAATGAGTCTGTACTTGCATACTCTACTGCCAATAAGAATTGTATATTAACGGTAGAATAAAGATGTAAAATGTTTACAGCTCTACTGTTCAAAGGAACACTTGCAATAAAAAAATTAACACAGCAGAGAAATATAAATATGAAGATAAAATGAGAGTAGTCGTACACACTCTACATGTTCTTTGACAGCTTAGCAACGAACTGACCAATGGTTGAAGGCTGATGGGAGCTTAACGTCTATTTCACCACCTAGGTTATATGAGAGTCTATACCTATTGTGATCCGTTAGGATTAGGAATTAGATTTTTGGGCTTTCGGTATCTACGGCCATGTTAGCCAATCACGTATGAGGGATGACGTCCCTCGGATATCACATTATCCGAAGAAAGGGAAGGAAGGAAGCGGCCAAGGACCTGTATGTTAGATACCATCCCGGCATTTGTCTGATGTGAATGAGGAAAACCCAGGATGGCTGTCCTAAAAAAAAAACACTTCTTCGACCAAGTGTTCCGTGACCGTTCAAGCTTCATATATAAAGTAACTCTCCGATTTAATTTGCAGATAGTGCTGAAAAAAAAAAAAAAATGTTGTGTTACAAGTCATATTGTTCAGTAAAATACGTAATTCCTGTCTGTTACTTGGAAAAAAATACATCGAGTAAATGTTCACCAGTGGTGGTTCTACACAAATCGACTCTTCTTTTAACAGTACTCAGCATTTACTTTAACGTTTCAATCAGTTTGCTGGTGTATTCGTGTTCAATATTGTTCTCCCGGGTCATCCGTAAATTGCCTGTACACTAGCGACATCATCTGGCGTCACGTACGAACCTACGCAGTTAGTCACAATTATTAGCCTAACTCTGAACTATTAAGAGAGTGACTAACAGACGGATACATCTTGCTTTTACAATAAAGATGTTTAAGAATATCTAAATGTTTCGCCTAGATATTTATGTAATCCGTACCTCTTAAACGTTTTGAGACTTGCATATTAGTGGTATTGATAGGCTTAGACCTTCTGCTTCTATAATAAGGATACGGCAATTCATTTAAACAAATACATAAAAAGCAGTGATCAGTTGTTAAGTCAGGCGAACTGACAGGCTTTTGATTGTATGATGTGTAGCATCATCCTATTAGAACGAAACTATTTTGCAGATCCTGTTCTTTAACTTGTTGCATCACAAAGTCATGAATCATTTTCCTGTTCATTTTAGCCTCACAGAGATTACTTGTCCATTTTCGTCTTGAAAGAAATAAGGTCTAACGACCTTTTGAGCACGAGTAAGTACCAGTCTTTTTTTTGAAATGTAATGATAGCTGATGCATCAAACGTGCATTTTCACCCCCCAAAATCAGAATTCTATTTACTGGCTTGTTCATGTGAAAATGGGCCTCGTTATTCACGATCAGTTTCGCATTAAAATAGTGATTTTCTTTTCAAAAATTCACAGCACTCTACACACTGATTAAGACCTCTGGTTGACAGCTGTTGCACTGTATAAACCTTGTAAGAAAATAAGTGTAAATCTTGTTTCAGCATTCGACAAATAGATCGTTTAGAAATGTTCAATGATTGTGGTCGTCCTGTTACAAACATTTCTGGAGTTTGCAACACTGTCCCTGGCACGAATATTTTTATTCAATCCGAGCTTTCAGAACGGAGGGCGTGGGCATGTTTCAGACTGAACAACAGATAAAAGATAAATTGTTTTGTTATCAGGACGAGTTCATTATGATGCCTTCTCTGATATTCGAGTTGCGTTCGAACATTAGGTCTATGCAACGAAGACTACCATGATGTCTGCATATTATTGAGACATGTTGTTTGTCTGCTACAAACCCGCAACGATAAAATGTTAACATTAAATTTCCAACAACAAACAAACAAAACTCAATAACATAGGGCAGTTATTCTTGCCTAACCCAATATTTCATTTATTTATTTATAACTTGTCTACGTGCCCTAGCTACGGCTCTGCAGCCTTCTTCAATCACTTAATCCTATATATATGTACAGGGTGTTTCAAAACAACACCAACAACGTTTGGGAGGTGATTTCTGACACCAAGATAAGACAAAATGTACAATATGAAAAAAAAATGAAGTTTAAAGGTCCAAAGCTCCAATACTATAGGACCTACTGTAGTCGCGTCAAAACTTCACTTAGGAACTAGTATGTGCCCGATCACATATCCATGTTACAGAATCCTGCGGTACTTATACAACAATTTTCATAGAGGGAGTTTGGCTACGGGCACAAAATTTGAAGTATTCGCCAACTACCTTTATAAAAACTGTTGCAGAAGTACCGCAGGATTATGAAACTTGAATATTTGGATAGAGCACATACTAATTTCTCAGTGAAGTCTTCATCCGACTACGGTAGGTCCCATAGTTTTAGGGCTATAGAGCTTTAAAGTTCATTTCGGCAGCCCATAACTCCGAAAGGAAGCACTTGTGCATCCAAATTGATCTATACTTTTTGTCTTATCTTTGTGTTAGGAATCACCTCACAAACGTTGTCGATATTGTTTGGAAACACCCTATATATATATATATATATATATATATATATAAATTTTAGCTTATTGAACGAAAAAATAAACATGATAACGAAAGCAATCAAGAAAAGATATTCAATCTTACATACTACAAACAGAAAATATAAAATTTACATGAAAAGAGAATATTACTTACAAAATAATAATAATAATCAAATATATAAAAACTAAGACATTGCAATTCTACTACGTCATTTGGGGATAATTCTCACAAAACCAAACCAAAAAGAATTATACGAAACTCTCTACAAAACAGCTTTGTAAACTATAGAAAATCAACTTTGAGACCATACAGCACAAAAACTATTGGCCTTACAGGAAGCAAGTATGGAAAATTTTAAAGAAGTTACACTTAAATTCAAAACATTAAGAATGGAAAGAAAGATTTTTTTTTTCATTTTAATTCTCGGGAGGTTATTCGACATTCTCCACGTTCTATGAAAAACTTCTGCAGAATCTTTAAAGCCATAAATTTGGTACTATTTGTTGATTCATGTTCAATTTTCTCTAAAAGGTTTACAGATCGTTACTCGCAAAACAAGTAATTTTAGTGCTGTGGATTTTATAGTTGATTTTTCCACACACACACACTGTGAAGCTCTTAATATCATACATAAAATTTCATTTCCTATTCAAAGTAAATCTACTAAAACGCTGATGAATATTTACTATAATTATAAACTTCTAAATAATACCCTACTTCAACTTTCATTAACAAAGGTAAATAACTGTGTGGTCCAAAATACAACCTTGAATATAATACAAAAATGTTAGTACTCACCAAAGCTTTGCTATTTAATAGCACAGGTCCTTTAGCTCCAGTCTTCGATGAACCTTTAATATTCCATGCAGCATTTCGTGGTAAACCTTGCGGCCTCGAGACAGGCGAAGACTGTGATGATAACAACGCTGCTGCACACTCCTAGAAATTGAGGTTTAGTTTAATGCACAGGTATAAGGTAGTATATAAAATTATCCCCCCCCGCTTCTGCAGTTTTTTTTTTTAAGTGCCTCTGTAATAAAAGTAACTTTTAAAATAACTTTGTACATCAGGGTTTATGTAACGTTTTATATGCTGAGAACGAAAACATCTATCGAGAAACGATATTCAGATTCGGAAACAACATTAGATTTATCCGACAGATTTCTGGTCATAACCTGTCAGCGGTGTCGCCAGGAACTTATTTGGAAAGAGAAGGAATTGACTCTAGCAAGTGTTTTAGATCAGCATGTACATTTTGTGAGTAAATTACCTGTAAGTCTTTTTCTTGTGATCCTCTAGTTTGTTCCTGAGTTTCACGTCCACAAGAGAGATCCGGAAGACTACGATGACCCTGCGCTGAGTCCAAGAATGATTGATGGGTACTCTCTCCCGAAATCCCTGAAGACTGATGGGAGGAGTTTTGATAACCACGGACACGAACAGCCGCCGCTTCTTCTTCCTGCAGCACAGATGGAAGAGAAATATTAGAACATAGTTACTGACAATATCAACACAAAATCAAATATGCAAATTTTAACAGATGTACATCATCATCATCATAGGTATTCTGCCATTATTGGCATGTCACTTGCTCAACTGAGAAGCTCCCATGCTCCACTCCACGGTCTTCCACTAACCTATTCGTCTTCACGTACGATTTTTCTGTTTTGACATCATCTATTATTTGTAACCTTCTTCGCCTTCTCCCTCTCTTTCCTGTCACCATACCCTTTAGCACGTCTCTTATGATACAGTTCCTTCTTGGCCAATGTCCCAACTAGTTTATCTTCCTCTTCTTAATAATATCTAAAATTTTTTTTTTCTCCCCATTATTTTTAACACACTCTCCTTACTTTTCCACTTGATCCAGCTAATTCTCTACATCCACATTTCAAAAGCTTCCATATCAATTTTGCGCAATGTCCATGTTTCAAACCCATACAGCACAATACTCCACACGAAGAATTTCATAACTTTTATTCTCAATTCTTTATTCGAGTCCCACAAAATAGTATTTTTCTTCCTCATAAAGGCTTCTTTCGTCATTCCTATCCTTGCTTTGATTTCACGTTCACACTTCATATCATAACTAATAACACTACCCAGATATCGAAAACAGTCATCTATTTTACTTTTTCCCCTTCTATCTGTATATTTGACACCGACCCCTTCATTCCAACCACTATGGATTTTAACAGAAGTACAAGAAAATAGAAATTGTTAAGCTATAATGCAAATGATTCAAGTTGTTGTTCTTCACATTTATACAAGTCCACATATATTTCTCGGAAAAACAAATAATGCCCTTTTGTAGGATCATTCACTTATCAAAATTTTAATAAAATCAGTGGGAGTCAGTAAAAGTTACTTACAAACCGGATGAACACTCATTTCATCTATAAGCTACCCCTTCTCGTAAAACAGAATGACATAAAATCTTTTCCAATGTACCAATATATTTTGGCCATTACTCTATGTCCAATCATCACAGTAAAGGCACGAGTTAAAAACACAAAAATATAAATTATATTAAACATCTTAAACAGAGATGCAGAAAAATGGCTAAAATTATTGCAATTACAAGGACTGCGATATAAAGTGTCCTCATTGCCAGGACAAGGAACACTCAAGGTTATGATAAGCAGCACTATAGTCTGAAAATCAACATACGTTAAGTAGCAATCTTTTTCAGTGGAATACTTTTAATTTCTATTCTCTTTAATACACTTTAATGTAACTTTTATGCTTGTTTTATTAACCTTTTATTCTTTGACATAACGGTTTTGCTTAATTTTGATTCTATTTTTTTCCAAGCACAAAGATAATGTTATATTGTATGATCATCATAAACAAATTGTCTTATGAAATTTCAAAAGAATTTTAAAAATAATTTTCGAGAAAAAAAGTACCTTTTTCGATATTTCGTGACCAGTAAACTACTAACATATTTTTACTTCAGGGACACTTAATTTAAACTGAACTTACTCGCCTTGATCTTTCTTTGAAGTTAGGTAGATGAACTGCAGTTTCTGGATATTTCGCGAACCAAAACCTTTTTTTTTTTTTTTTCCTAACAGACAAGGGTTCTACTTAATCACCTACTTATCTATTTTAACAAACTTTTAGCTACATATAACAAGAACAAGGTAACAGAAACCAAGAAATTATATGAATATTTTATTTATTACTTACTTGAATGGTTAAATGCTTTTTGCGTGCTTAATGTTAAATTCCTTTGTTAATGTTAATTTTAGAATGGTTTCAGAGATAGAAAAATATTAAATTCTTATGTTAATTATTATTATTTATTTTAACATATGAAAAAATGTTGATCAACATGCCGCTGGACACGTTAGATGAATCGATTTGGGGCGTGAAGTGTTACTCTCGAAGTTGTGATGCACGACAAAATGGTGGACCCTCCCTGTCAGCAGTACATCAAGCAAGGCTTTGAAGAGCGCTTTCAAAAAGCAGCTTCTACAAGGAAACTATCTTGAAGTAGGTGGAAATGTCCAGGGAAACAGAGTCGTTAGAAAATCAGAACGGAGGACGATCTGGACGACTACGCAGTTTTGATAAAGTTTGGCTGTGATACAACGATAACGTATATTTATTTCTTTTATCTTCTTTAATATTCAGGGCAAAAGTGCTATTTTATCCGGCACTAGCTACCACGTAGAAGAAGAAATGTTATAATGAAAGTCACGAATAGTTTTGTTTTGAAAATGTTTTGTTTTTCTGTCGCCAGATGCAAATGTTTGTTTACTCGTCGTTAAGAGAGTAATCCGGTTACCACGGTAATAGTTCCGTTGCCATGTACTTGTTTACTTATGAGTATTAAGATATAATTCAACAAGAAGCCATATAGTACAAAAGTGTATTAAATTGCTGTGAACTAATTAATAACTATTTTGAAATATAGAGTCTGTAAGTGATCGAAAATAGAGTGTAATTTTTTGGGTAATCATCATAGTACTCACTGAGTTATCATCGTAGTAAGTAGCAACAATATTTTATATGAGTACATACTACGAGATATTCTAAATAAATCGAACTGTGGTGTCGTTAAATTGTGTTCCATAAAGTTCTACAGTCTCTAAATAAAAGTGTAAGACCTACTTCAAATTAGTTACATATTGAACGTACCAGTATGTCGTATAGTAAAAAACCTCTGTGCTTATTTTTATCGAACACAGATGCTTCAAGAGTTGAAATACCAGATTTCCGGGCTTGTGTGTAGTACTGTGAATGTGTTTTAACGCATCTGTATGAGAATTTACCTTACACAGATAGTTGGTGTTTTTTCTATTTCATCGTAAATTAATATGGTGAAATAAGTGTAACAGCTAAGCAATACAAAAAGCACGTCAGGGTCTTATTTCATGCAGATTTACAGATATTTTGTGATTTGCATTATCTTGATTTCAATCAGTAAGATGGAGCCATCGCCCACATAGACCAGAGAAATAAAGCAATGTTTCAGGAACTGTTTCCCAAATGACTTGTTTCAAATGACGTGAGGTGGTTTTAAGTTTAAGCTAACGTCTCGTTCAGCAGCGAGGCTATATGACACGTGGACGAACTGATTAACGTGGAATCCGAACTACATGAGCTCCCGCCGGGAATTGAAGCCGGGTCTCCCACGCCAATGGCGCGTAGGCTAACCGCTGAAGGAGCTCTTCCAGACCTAACGATATGTGATGCTTTCCTGTAGGGAAAGTTAAAAAGAGAAATACCTCACGCATGTCCCACGAACTGTATAAGATCTTCGTGAAAACATTCAGAGTAATTGGAGACACAATCCATGAATAGTGTTCCCGTATGTTGTCAGCAATCATAGAACGCATGGAATACGTAATTATCTACGACGAACGGCACGTAGAACATGTCGTTGTGAGATAAACATAAATAAACTAAAGGTACTTACGGTTACTTTTAACGGTATAAAGGTAATATGATTACTTTTTCTTTTTTTCTTTTTCTTTTTACCCATCGTGTAGTATCTTGTGGAAAAAACGTAGCCAGAGAATTTTTTAATAAGCTTTGATGAACATTTACTTACTAGCAAAACGAACTAGCATATACTAACCCTACTTTATATTCTAAGTGTACCGTCTCCGTACTTACGAAAATATCTTACGAAACTTAATAGAATTCCTATTTATATATTATCAGCTATAGGAGGTTGAATTGATTTATTTGTACCTCATTTAAATATAATTGAGAATCTATAAAATACGGATTCTAGCAAGTTTTATAAAATATTGTTGTTCTTGAGTATAGACAAATATTATAAGGAACCTAGAACAAGAAAATGTATTGATTGTATGTGCCAGCTAGATACACTATTCAATGAGTATTTCCAAGTACTTCGCAAGTTTGTGATCATCAAATCTTCTTATAAAAAAGAATATTCGACAAGATATTTATATGCAGCTAAAAATATGTATATAAAAATAAAACCGTTTTGTTACTCGAAATATTCAGAAACTACAATTCATATATGTGACTTCAAGGAACATGAAGGGTTATGGTCGCTCAGTGGTAGAGCGTTCACCTTTGGTGCATGGGGTCTCTGGTTCGATTCCAGTTCGCACCAAGTGAACTTTGTGGTGGACAAACATCGTGCATGTGGGTTTCCTCGAGTCTCTCCTGTTTCGACCGACTTTCTTCATTCCACCATTTCATTCATTTTTCATCATCGTCCTCTTTAGTCTACCCGGCATAAGCGTGGGACGTAAAACTCAGATTTCATTTCAAGGAACATGTAAGTGAGTTAATGTAATTACTAAGCTATTACTTAAAGTTGGAAAACTGGCCTAAATAATTTAAGACTTCATTATGATCCATTGACTGAATTTCTGACCTTACAGACGAACTGCTTTTTTTATTCGGTATACAGACGACATGAAACGCGCAAATTCGTTTAAATCTTCAATTTGGGGTGTTTTCTCCTTCTTTTTGTTGTTTATATGACATTTTAGCGTTTTTATGATCATTCGAGGAAAAAGGGGCTTTTCCCCCCTAAAACAGTTTTTCTGCTGAAAATAAAAACCTGTATTTGTTTATTTTTTGCGTATTGTTCATACATAAAGATTCGTTGCAATTCTTCATGTTCTTTAAGCACTTCTGACATACTGTTACTAGCACTTTTGATATTTCGTGATGAAAGCTTTGCAGGGGTCGGTGCGCCACCTAACCGTTTCTTCCCGGAAAATACGAAACACGTATTCCCTCATTTTATGTCTACAGTATGTGTGTACAATTTCGTGGACTTCGATTCACTTCTTTTTTTGCCGTTCTGGCGTCAACTTTTCAAATATTGGGTGGGGGTTTTTGGTCCCTAAAACCGTTTTTCAGCAGAAAAAAAAAAATAAATAAATAAAAATAAAAAATAAAAAACACGTATTCGTTTATTTCATGTGTAGTATCTACCTACCAAATTTTATCAAAATCGGACTGTTACACTTCGGAATTGTTACTTGTAAGTCTTCTGTTATATCTTCAATAACTTTACCTTCTTCTCATTCATGCTCCGTGTCGCGCTCAAATCACTTTTTTCCATGTAAAGCACCAATATTATACACTGTAAATTATTGCTGTTTGAAACGGACAGTGTTACGCTAGAATAAAATATTCTAGGATTTACATATAATTGGATACAAAAAGTAATTTCAAGTAAATTTATTTTCTTTTAAACAAGAATATAAGATTTTTGAATGCAGGCTTTTAATACAATAACAACTGCCTTCAACTGACCCCTTATTAAACGGAGATATTTCACAGTCAAATGAATTTGCAGCTAAAAAGAAAGTGTTAAATTCTCTTGATTAGGCCGAACCTGTGTTGCGAACAATGAATGTTAAAATATACTTTTTAACGGAAATTTTCAAGTTCCGAAATGCAGCGTATAGAAAAATTTTAGACATTCTGTGAGAGGTTAGGTATAAGAACTACGTTGTCTGTAAAGGTCTTCGTTTACTTGTTACCCTACGCATTTAACCTTTAGTTCACTACCATGTAAGGCCCTAGTTTTCGAAGAAGTGCAATTTACATAGTTATTTTCAAATACCAATAACTCATTCTCTAGCTGGTCTAGAGACATGAAACAATTAGTGTACTATACACAATAGATCAAAAGGGAGCCAATAGTAGAGAGAGGAGTGCTGAAAAGGGCATGGCATCTACTTTTGTCTTGGCCTTTGAAACGGCATGTATGCTTTTTTTTTCACTGTTAAGTTTTATGTGTATTACTTCGTAGCATAAATAAATGCTGTAATTGAATACGGTAGGCCTATGTACAACATTTTATCTCACTATGTCCATTGTATGGATGTGACTTGTTTATTTTTTTAAGCATAGTTCTATCTCCGTTAACTCTAGAACATTTAACGGAAATTTTTGCGAGTCCTGTTCAATTTTGCTAGGCAGGTTTTATTATATGCTTTTAAGCCAGAAATGTTTATTTATTTCTCTGAGTATATTTATTTTTATTCGCAGATACTTGGCGCATTTATATATATACACAAGGGCGATTCCAAGGGGGTCTATAGGGGCTATAGCTCCCCCTTGACTCTCAAGTATACACTGGATAAGATGAACTTCAATCCTGTTTTACACTGGATAAAGCGGCAAACTGTGGTTTTAACTCGAAGAAACGAAATAGTTTCAAGAAGTCTTGGACGCTTGCGGAGCTGAAAACATTAAAAGCGACCTTGCGTTTATCAATACTCATTTCAGTTCAATTTCAATGATCATAACGAAATTAGAAGAGCGATAATTAGGACTTTGCAGTGCATTTGAAATGATTGATTCAATAACGAAACAGACGCCACCAAGACCAATCGGACAAGCATTTCTTCGAAACTCACATTCAAGAGACGCGAAAAATCTAGGCGTAAAATTATTGTTTAATGTAAATAAAGTGTTCCTGGGAACAACGTTGCACGAATTCCAGATTTATCGGCAAGTAACCTTGCTTTTTTGAAATACTGTCCTAACGACCCGTGACATGGAAGGAACTTTTCGATCTACAGTTATGTTTTAACCGACAAATGCAGGTTTTTGCAAGAAAACACCGGAAACTACACAGTTGTGTATTGCAGCATGAATGCATCATAGTTATACACCAAGTATATGTAGTTCAAGTAATGCAACTTTTTTGTCTAAAGATAATAAAATTCCTCATTTAACTTTAGCTTTTGATTGGTGCATATTTACAATTTTTAGTGCATATCTGCATATTTTCAGTGCATATTTTCGTGATTTTTAGCGCATATTTGCATGCATATTTTGCCGTTTTTTTGTGCATATCGATCCGAAGTCTAATTATCAGCTATAGGAGGTTGAATTGATTTATTTGTACCTCATTTAAATATAGTTGAGAATCTACAAAATACGGATTCTAGCAAGTTTTATAAAATATTGTTGTTCTTGAGTGTAGACAAATATTATAAGGAACCTAGAACAAGAAAATGTATTGATTGTATGTGCCAGCTAGATACACTATTGAATGAGTATTTCCAAGTACTTCGCAAGTTTGTGATCATCAAATCTTCTTATAAAAAAGAATATTCTACAAGATGTTTATATGCAGCTAAAAATATGTATATAAAAATAAAACCGTTTTGTTACTCGAAATATTCAGAAACTACAATTCATATATGTGACTTCAAGGAACATGAAGGGTCATGGTCGCTCAGTGGTAGAGCGTTCACCTTTGGTGCATGGGGTCTCTGGTTTGATTCCAGTTCGCACCAAGTGAACTTTGTGGTGGACAAACATCGTGCATGTGGGTTTCCTCGAGTCTCTCCTGTTTCGACCGACTTTCTTCATTCCACCATTTCATTCATTTTTCATCATCGTCCTCTTTAGTCTACCCGGCATAAGCGTGGGACGTAAAACTCAGATTTCATTTTATTTCATTTCAAGGAACATGTAAGTGAGTTAATGTAATTACTAAGCTATTACTTAAAGTTGGAAAACTGGCCTAAATAATTTAAGACTTCATTATGATCCATTGACTGAATTTCTGACCTTACGGACGAACTGCTTTTTTTTTTTCGGTATACAGACGACATGAAACGCGCAAATTCGTTTAAATCTTCAATTTGGGGTGTTTTCTCCTTCTTTTTGTTGTTTATATGACATTTTAGCGTTTTATGATCATTCGAGGAAAAAAAAAGTAGCAGTTTGAATCTTAACTAATAGATGCTATACGGTACATTTAAATAATATTGAATAAAAATGTACCAACCTCAGTATGCATTTGCAACTGAAATTATGTTATATCATTTCGACTCACTCACTGGTAATACATCGCCTGGTACATCAGACTCCTTGGCGCTGAATTACCGATGAAGATACTAGCGAGTGTCGAAATGATATAACGTAATTTCACTTCAAGCGCATATTGAGATCAGCACATTTTTAATCGATAACGAGTTGAATTAATATACTTAGAATATGGTGTTTAATGTCGAAGACATGTTACACTTTCACATGTTTCCAAGGTCATTTGTTGCAGTTCTATGTGTATTAAGAGTGCAAAAGAGACTGTTGCACCAACGTGGCCACATTCATTTATTTCCAGTAAAAGTATTACACTAGTTTCATAATTTTGAATGAAATGCTATGAAATAGGAGAAAATAATAGCTATTTTTAGTTCTAACTTTTTGCTCGCCAATTTTAAGTGTTTCTATTTTAAATTTGGATGATGAATTTTTGCACTGAACATACTGGAAAATTAGAAAACCACAGTGACTCTGATAGAATTCTTTCTTTGTCGCCAAAGAAATTACGGAAATAAATTAAGCTTTTCCCATGCTTTAGAAATGGATAATTATAACACCTACACCTTGCGAGAACCTTTACAAATGTGCGAAGGTGTTTTGGAAACCATCATGTGATGTTCCGAGCACTAGTAATTAAGCAAAACTCTATATTCTAAAAATGTCTGCGTGTTGAAATCAAATTCAAATGGAAGGAACTTGGTTATTACTATCACAAAACAAAGTTTTTTTTCATTCTATGCTTCAAGTCAGGCGATGTTAGGTCATTTCGTAATATTACAAACTTGAAATTTTATTGTGATTCATTACACTACATTTCAGAATATATTAACATAAAAACAAATATGCCTCATATAAAACAAGTAACTTCAAGTTTGCAACACTGTTGCCTCGTAATACTGGTAGTACATGATTCTGAATTTGTTATAACAATTCTTCATCAATCTAACCTGAAAATCTGATAATTTCTGATATTTGTTTAGCACATACCCTTAAAATGGCCAGGATTCAAGTGCCGCCCACTCTTGGAATCAGGGTGTTTAATACTAATAGTAAATAGATTTAATATACTAAATAGCCACTAGATAGAAACTAATTTCTAAAACTGAAAAATTTAGTTACACAATAGTAAGAGTTAAAATTGTACGTACGTAAGCATCCAAGCGTACGTACATAAAACGTCATTTCGACACTACGTTTCAAGACAATTGCTGATTGAAACGTAGCATCGGATTGACATTTTAGCATTTGAATGCTTATGTATGTACAATTTTATCTTTTGTTATTAATATATATCCTATTTATAACGATAACATTTATAAATATGTATATGTTGATATGGACAACAGTCCGTATGCTATCATATCATTTTTCTTTATGGCCAGACCTGAACATTTGACTTGTTAAGTTTTGTGGCCAGACAAGTATAAACATGTTTTTCTATACAGTTCATATATAATACGTAAAGAAGCCATTAATAGTAGATGAATTTTAAATTATAAAGAAGGAATTTTGTGAAAAATAAAAAGGTAGATGCAGAAAATTTTCAGAAAATACATCAGTTTAAATATATTTTATCTTCAGTGTTATCATTGAAACATTTAGTGACTAAATTACGTTTTAATTAGTTCCAGAAATAATAATATAACTAACTTAGGGCAAGTAGACGTTATATATTACGTCATTAAGTAATACTATAAAACAATTTTTCACATTTTTTCATGTATAATGTTCTAAATAAACTAAACTGATTACTTGTACTTATAGAATCTGTAGTGGCCAAGGGCGCCCGAAGAAAATTTTCTAGGGAGGGGGGCATCTCCCTGGTTGCTGTATTACGTTTGGTATTTTTTATTTGCATTTACAAAATCTTAAGAAATTTAAGTTGTTGTTATAATCGTGTAGCTATATTTTCGTGGGCCAGGGGAGATCTCCTCCCTTTCGAGCGCTCATGGTCGTGGCCCTTCAATTCGATCGGTCGACTCGAAGATTTCTTCTGACATACGAGAACAGTTTGCTTCTTATATTAATTTCTGATATGGCAATTGTACCTTTAAACTATTACAGCTTCAATCCTGAACTGGAATTTATCCTTTTTAAACTGCAATTTAGTTTGGTAGCAAAAAATGTAGCTTCGGAGTGGGTGAAGTGTGATCAACTGAACATGGAGTTGAAAAGTTATAAACAAGTTAGGATCTACCTAGCACTAAAAGGTACGTTTAATTTATTTAGAACTGATAATGTGCTCACTATATCCTCTTTCTAATTTGAATATATCGATTCTTTACTACTCCACTAAAACTTACCTTGTTACATTCGTCATCGGAAGATATAATACTTCCGCATGGTGTTTGATCTCCTACCATAGCAGAATCTTCATTCTAAAGGAAACGTTAATAACACACCATCATTGTTAATAACACTCATATAAATATATATATATATATATATATATATACAAGTCATTGTCATATAATTTACGCGAAATATACTCAACAGCTGATGCGTATTGTAATTTATACATTTTATTGTATTTATATGAAATCGATGGAACTTAAAATTTCACTCGACAGCCTTGTACGTTATAAAGCTGTTTCCTATTTACATTCAACGGAGAAGTTATCGATTATTAATTAAAATTTAATTACTTACACAGACTTTTAGGAAACAATACACGGCATATCGTTAACACATTTTAATCATCTCCATAATAAACGTTACAGCTGGTTTGGATTTTATATAAAAGCTAGCTGAAATACCCGTTCTTCACACGGAGACAATAGGTTTATAGAAAATATTTAAACCTTCTCTCCCCCTTAGGATATGCATATCGATGAAAGCGTAACAATAAAAGCCCAATATCTTATTCAATTTTTGGCACAGATTTTGATCCTCATACACTCTACGCGCTTTAAGCACATTTCCATGATAAGATTCCAGCTTGAGGTACGTACTAGGTTTAAAAATTCGTTTCAAACTGTTGAATCGTTTTCTTATGGCGCGATTGCAAACGTCAGCCAACATCGATTTGAACATGAATAAAGAAATAATGGAAAATGCCCTCCTTTCCTCCCTTCAAACTGAAATTTTCGGAAACGGAAAAGACGTATCTCTACTTTTAATGAGGAGTGTACAAAGTATATCCACCTAACTTGACGGGGTCATGGCATACTGTATTTTTGACTGAAATTCTGAACCCCTCAACTCCCATATATTACATTTTTTAAATCTAAGTAGTATGATAAAAGCATATCTCAACGTAGATACTAATTACGTTTCAAAATTCATTTCGAACTGATCAACCGTTTCCCCGTGATGCGATCATACAGAACAGGCAATACTGCTTTTGATTAAAAGAAAATATATAGAAAATGTCTCATGAAACGGGAATTCTCAGAAACGGTGACACGTGTCCGCTTATTTTTTTTAGTAAGGAATGTATATTCAAAGTTTCTTTTTGTAGCTTGGAAAAATCGTGGTAAACCCAATTGTAAGCACGCGGAACGGTGGCTCAGTGGTAGTGCTTTCATCTCTGATGTGTGGGGTCACTTCGATCTCAGCTCGCAACAAGTGGGCTTTGTGGTGGACAAACACAGTGTTCGTGGGTTTCTCCGGGCTCTCCCCTTTCCTCCCACTTTATTTATTCCACTATTGCATTCATTTCTCATCAACATTGTTTCCTTTAGTCTAGCCATCATAATCATGGGACATAAAACTGAAAGATTTCATGTCATTTCATTTTTCAATTTTACGCACATTTCTCCCTCCCTTAGGATACGCATTTTTATTAAAGTTTGCATGATGAAAACCAAGTTAGAGGTAACTGATTATCATATCCAAAAATTTATCCGAAACGGTTCGGTCGTTCTGCCATGGTGTGATCACAAACAAGATCCTTTTCATTTCCATATAATAGATACAGAGAAGAAAAAAAAGAAAAAAAAAGTAAATTGGTTTATCAGTAATGAAACGAGAAGTGGAAACAGGTAACACGTTCATTGTCGAGACAGGACATTTACAGCATTACAATCAACAACTACAAAACCACTTTAAAGTATTTTCCTATGCATACATCTCTAGCTCAAAGACTTTGGGTGGGGGAAGATGACACCGCGCAGTACAGTAGGCTCGCCATTTTCTCATATCCCAATTATACACACATGGATATGCAAATACGAGTGTAAGTCAATAAATAACGGCAATGTTTTTCTATTTCTTTTCAGGTTGGCTCTACGGCATTGTGTGCTCACCAGACGCTAGGTGTTATAAAGACCACTAAATGTGTATTACTATGAAATACTAGTCTGTAATTAGCTTAATGCTTGTTTTGCATATTTTATATGTCGTTATAGCCCTCAGTCCGTATATTTACATAATCTAGGTTACTGTTTTATCAAAATCCATCTAAACACTTCATTTAGATATTACCCTTTTTTTATTTGTAGTACGTAATAAATTAAACATTTACACACTTTTAAATATTGTACATGTATATATCACAAGATGGATTTTCTATATATTATATGTTTTCCGCTGCTATGACGACTTACAAAACATGTCATATCACTACACAGTGGTCCAGAAACCCTGAAAATGTGGCCAAAATAGGAAGATGTGGTTCCATGTCCATGAAACTTGACAGATAAAGGTTTGTGAGGTCGCTGAGTACGATTCTGATATCCAAATTAAAAACTTCAAAATGGCGGATCCAATATGACGGATGCAATATGGCGGATTGTGGAAACAAATAAGACATGTAGTCACCAAATGTGTATAATAGCATGCAATATATATATATATATATATATATATATATATATATATATATATATATATATATATATATATATATGAATACATAAAATGGACATATATATATATATATATATATATATATATATATATATATATATATAAGTAAACAAATATATATTTTCTAACTGAAATATGTACCACGTTGGTTGCAAAATGTGCACACTCCTCAGTCCGTGTTGCATTGTACAGTACATACAAAACAAGTATTTTGTTCAGAACCAACGTGGCAGATAGGCAGTTAATAGCCTTTAACACAGTTATTCGGACTGATCATCAGAAGGCTGTGCGTGCGGAGCCTCTATATCTTTCAAAAGCATGAGTACAGCTGGAGACAGTTGCTTTTTCCTATGCTTCTGTGCCATGGGTTCACGAAGCGTCGAGATTTTGGGATCACTTGTGACCAGGAGTCGCAGAAATATATCTCGCAACGTGTCCCCTCGTGTGCACTTACGAGAATGATGTTCCCTGTACTGTTTGATATGCTTGTTTCGGGCCTCCTGGGCCTCTTCGGACATCTGCCCAATCGGTAATATGCAATGACCGATAATTGCGGATCCATGAACAAGAACTTTATGCACTGAAGCGGGCATGTAGAACCACGAATAGTGTTGAAGGCACAGTTCCAGTATATCATTTGACCAAGCTTCAAAAGGCGTGAAGCAACACAGCACACTTCTCGATAAGATCCCGGTTCGATGAATGCAACCTTATCGGGATATTGAAAGAAACGACGGGCAATGTTTCCATCATTTGAAGTACCGCTTCCGCCTTGCCTTGGTTCATCGATGATCAGCCCTAACTGGGCCTTCATGGCCTTTTGGATGTCGGCATGCTTCTTCCTCATGATCAGTTTGTGTTCTTTACGAATTTGCCATCTTCGAAGATTCAAGCGGTATGCAACATGAAGCCGCCACTCCATAAAACGGATCTATGTATAAAGAGGAGACAGTCCGAAACCAAGATTGTCAGGTTTTACTGGCTTAGCGCCCTTTGTCAATGTGTTTATCTCCTTTGGCGTTGCGCCACACACATAGCAGGTCTGTGCTGATTTTGTGTGCGTAATCGTGTTACAGACTTTGCCGTAAACCATTGTGAAATGCAGGCTGTGTGTAACCTCAAATACCTTTCCTGCGATGGTGATTTGGCTAGGCGTCAGTTCTTGTATTTGTCCCTGCATACATTAAAATTCTTGTCGTATCAATTCAGTTGTTTCCTTCTTAAACTGCAACCTTATGGGCCGGCAGAATCTCGGGGATGATGGCCGCTGATTCTGCAACAAAACGACTCGTAATCACTTCCTTTCATAGAACAGTTGAATTGGTACAATTGACGTGAACACAATGTCAGTGTCTGTAAGGCCCTCCTCTAGTGCAACTTGTTTGTATTCAGCGTGTCCAGTAGTACCATCGCATCCCCATTTGGTGATGAGCTGAAGTGACATACTATATTTCGCTGGAATTCTTTCTAGCACAGGCTCCTGTGTTTGTACAATTCGTGCAGCTGCGCGGTCCTGCGTCCTGCAGTGGCTCGTAAAACGTGGACAAGTTTTCGTCTTGATATGTGATACGCCATGCCAGAAACGAAAAGAAAATGCCCATTCAGCATTAATGACCTATACTGTTCGTCACATTACGATGATCATAATTACTGATACTGTAAGTCATAACTCTGTTACACACAACACACTGTTGTTGTATTGCGGAGGTCTGTCATTGTGATTTGTATGGCAATGTATGTGCTGACATCGCATATAGTCTTCTATTTACTCCTTCATGCACAATTTCTCGTCATTAAGGTTTCAATTTCCAATCGTTTCAATTGTACATGCTTTTAGTTAATTTAAATAGCTTTTATGCCACAACTATTTTATTACAAACACAATGAGAGCATTATTTACAAAGTAGAACACACATTCGACTTATAATATACTCTGTTATGAAATGCCGTTGGATTCGTTTGTCTACTCAATACCTTACTCCAGCTTTCTTTGCATACCTTTAGTCTAGCAAACACTCAATATCTACAGATGGCAATACCGAAGGTGCTTTTACCAACTCCTTTCTGTCGACTAACATTATCTATGGTCATGGTACGTTACTGTTCATTATCTCTATTCGTTTATGAGACAATAGCAAACGAATGAATATCAAACCTTTGCCTTCCAGAGGGTCCGGCCGCCCCTTACTTTCATTTATTTTCATTACTTCAACTACAAACTGACCCTGTTAGCATGTTTCTGGTTTCGGATTTACACTTCTCATGACATAATACTTTAGAACAACATATTTCCATATATACGACAGTTTACCCTTGTTGTTCAGTCCCTTCGTAAATTTTTGTTTACTATCAGCTTCCCACAAACATCCCTCAATTTTACACATCCGAGCAAAATGGAGCAAAGTTTATTTGTAGTGTCTAATTCCGAGGATATTGGGCTCATATGTACAAGAAACATCTGAGCTTCACTTGGCTTCACTCAAAAGAAAAGTCTAGAAACACAAAAACTCACGTATACTTTTGTTTCCTTTGCTACGCTTACCTTTAACGCTCATTCCAACGGGACACTGCAATCACATCACACATCTACGCACACCAACAGCAAGTATAAGCTTTGCATATATAATATTTCCTGACCCCCTTGTTCAGTTGACGAAGGACATACATAACACAACACTGATAACTTTGTTGTCTCTAGCTGATACACAACTGCTGTTTTGTGCACAGGCAACCTCTTACATTGGACGCCAGTCACAGACTGCGGGAGGCTATTATTTGAAACACCCATGTCGATATGACTGCCCAAGGTCAATGCCTATCCAGCACTACTACAAGTTCCGAGATTTGCGTCATGTAATTTTGGCCAGGTTTTGAGGGTCTCTGGACCACTGTGCACTATCACAACAGAACATCAATCATAATAATAGAAAAAAATACATCTATTTCTCTTTATATTTTCTTTTTCCTTTTGAAGAGCTTGTGCATATTTTAAAAGCACATTTTGCCCGTAAACACAAGTTATTATATAAAAATTACACAATACTGTTACAGTGTTACCACTGGCTTCAGCCGTGGTAGGTTGCAGCGTTATCACATCAGTCCACTATGCGCTGTTGAGAAGTAAAGACGGCCGCGCCAATCTGTGTGCACCATAAGAAGAACAGCGTTTTGCCATCCGTTTTATGTGGTCTGAAGACGTACCCGAGCGGAAATTCATAGAAGACTTTCAACGCAATACGTGCCACAGTGAAGTGTTTACCAGTGGATTGAGCAGTTCAAAAGTAGTCGAACGAGCGTGAAGGGGGAAGAAAGAGCAGGGCGTCCAGCTACTACAACAACTGATAATATTGTTGAAGGAGTCCGTGCCTTGATTCTAAATGACAGACGAGTGTCTGTTGATGAAGTGACAACCCATATGCAGATTAGTCATGGTTCTGCAAATGGCATCATGAATAACAGGCTCAACTTTCACAAAGTCTGTGTGAGAAACTGTCAGCACTTAGTGAACCGGAAAAGGGGTTAACAATAAAAGGTATAGTGATATGCTGGTAAGGAAGCTGAAGCATGCAATTCGTAATAAACGCAGAGGTCGATTGTTGGAAGGCGTTCTTGTGCTGCATGAAAATGCGAGTCCACATACCGCCGCTCACATCGCGCACGCTTCAGACGCTGCGTTTCGAGGTGTTGGAGCATCCTGCATACAGCTTCGCCCCGTTGGATTACCATCTGTTTGGTCCACTTGAAAGAGACCGTCAATTTAGCTCCGATCAACAGGTGAAGGAAGCGGTGCATTTATGGCTTGCTGCACAACCAAAAACCATTTATTGCAGAGGGTATCGGAAAGCTTTTACAACGGTGGACCAGGTGCATTGAAAAGCAAGGTAATTAGGTTGAAAAATGATACGAATAAAAACACTGTACTCTTGTGATAATTAATAATAAAACTTGATTGTAGATACTTATTGACTTACCCTCGTAAATACAAACTAAAAAAGTAAATTTAGATTTAATAAGGTCGATTCCGGCAGTGAATGTGTTGATGCAAGTAATATCAATAGCTCCCGAGATTATGTTAGACTCTAAACATGGGAATTAAATAATGCAAATAGTTAAGCTAAGAACCTACAAACGTGTAAACAGTGCTTAAGAAACCTATGGTTTACATATTTTCATTGAAATACACAGAAACAATATCACAACAATAACGAATTTATAGCTACCTTAAGTACATTTATCAAAAAGTTCGAAATCTCAACCATATTAACTACTTTTGCTTCGTACGGACTAACTGTAAGTGTCCTATTGATTCAAGCTTTGACATACAGTAGATGCGTTCTCTGACTTACTAATCGATCACTATTGCTTAACTACAGTATTTTCTGCAATTTAACTCTTGTGAAATTAATGAACTTTTTCATTTTGCGTACGAAATAGCAATGGTCTGCTTAGGGTCAGGAATTTAATCTTTAGATGCCCGCCAGGGATTTTAACAAAATCGTAAACTCTCACGTCAGGGGCTCTAGTGCCCCTATAATTCTCACAGAGTCATGATTCATACAACGTTGGAAAGCTTATACTCGCGGAAAGCTTCATTCCTCAGGAATACATTGGTATTAAATCATCTTTCTAGCTTAATTAGGGGCTGGACTATTGATGTTTGTCGTAAAAATAAATGTAACTTACGTCAAAAAACTGAAACTACAAAAATTGGTCAATTTTGCCCCCTCCGTACTCCCCCATATAAGCAAGAAGTATAAATACAGGATATTACCACGTAGTGGCCTATTTCATTGCTTCACATACTAATTTTTATGGATGTCTCCAAGTGGAGAATACCCCCAAAAAACCCGTTGGAAAAAAAAAAAAGACCTTCACTCCCCCGCCGTAGTACTCCACACACCGGCGGAAAGCTGCATCCTTCAGGAATACATTAGTACTAAAATGATTTTCCTACCTTAATTACGGGCTGAGCTATTGAGGTTTAAAGCCTCGACGCAGCAGCTGCGTCAATGGGTGTTTAAAGGTTAACTTCGTTATACATCGTTTTCTAGATTGCCGTGCCCTTTAGTAACAGAGTGATTAACGCGCAAGCTTTCTATGGCGTGGTCTTGGTTTTGATCCCCTCATGGAGGCCCCTTCCTTGAATACAAATCGAATAGTACATGTGGCGTCTCACCCTCGACGCTGAAAGATAGGTTACTCTCCTATATCTCAGGTTATACTCCTACATCTCCCATCAATGAATAAAGCAAACGTAGATTATCAGCTATTGAGCATTTATTATGAAAGAACCAAGATATCATACGCTTTAACATTAATCAGGATACTAATCTGTTCACATATCAAGTGCCTTGGAATTAATTTAAGAGAAGCTTAGGGTTGGGCAAGCGAAGACAGCACACTTACAACACACATACTATGTAATTAGCTTTTTATACAGCGACAACACAAAATATACAAAAAACATTTTAACAAGTACAAATTCAAAGTAAATAAATAAAAATAAAATAAAGAAACTGAAGGATATTGTTTACCAGAACATGCATTTTCATTAAAAGATAATAACATGAGCAAGAAAGCCATCAGGTCTATCTTTCTTTAAAAAAGTTTACAACGTACATGATTAAGGCTTTACTTACTTCTAATTTTATTTTGTTTATTTATTTTTAATTATATTACTTTACAATGTCAATCTTAACACCGTATTCTGAGTATCCATTTAGATATAAATAAGAAAAACTGTGAGAGAAGGTACGTAGCTCTGAATTGAATATAAAGAAAAATCAACACTAAAAAAATAAATGAACTTTACGTAGCAAACGAAATTATATAGCACGACTCATTATAAATATATGTACTGAATCAAATTCAGTAGTTTTGAGATGGGTTAGTAATCAGGGATAACAATAGCCTGCACACACGTGTTCTACACGCATGGTTACGAACAACTAAGAAGTAAAAAATTTTCAAGTTTCTAACGAATGTCTAGGCAAAGGAAAGTCATTACATACAATGTCGTATCAGGTTTATGGTATCGAATTCGATCAGTAGATATACGTATGAACACGACCGAGAAATTATTGTTGATAGTTCGAAGGGGCTGTGTTGTATGTGCGTTGTCATATGGCTCAAAATTACGACTTTTCGAGAGGACTACATTTGTGCCCTTTCCGAAAATTGGCTACAATTATAGCCAAATAAATAACTACTATATCACAAACGGCTTTCGTGTGTCAAAGAAAGGGATCAACGGTGTGCTGAGTCGTAAGAATGGATACCACTGCTGTTACTAGACCCTCCAATGTCGGAGACCCGGGTGTACCCAGGATATGGTGCAGAAAGCGCGTTCCTTAATAGAACGTGAGAAGCCACCGTTTCAAACAGCAACATCAAGGGCGGGATATGTTCCGCCGTGATCGTACATCGTATAATTGCGGGAAAATTTTCATCTGGTTAAGACTCTCGCTCATATCACCCGTACCTCTCATATATGAGAGGAAGATGAACAATCGAAATCTGTATGAATACTACCTTACACGCAGTGGTGGCGGTTGGATGTTAAAAGTGGGGGAGGGGGGCAAGACATGATCTGAATATTTGTATATCAGTGCAGGCCTGCAGCTAGAGGGGGGCTAGGGGGCTGGCTCCCTTAAAGTTTTCGTGTCCCCCCAAACTTCAATACAAAATGTCACCATTAATACAAAAAAAAAAAAGATATTTATAAGAGAAATTTTAATGACTTAACCCCCCCTTAACTTATTCATGGTCCCCCAAACCTCTGTGGAAAAATGCGGGCCTGTATCAGTATTAGTTTTCCTGGTTGTTTCTAACGCTTTGTTTGACAAAAGGTTGTATAACTAATAGAATATCATTTTCAGTTATAACTAAATTGACAAGAGCAATGCAAGTAGGTACTAGCCCTTTGTACTCTCAAACAACAAAGGTGTAAGAAGGGATTTGATTCCTTGCTCATGAAGATCTTAAAATTCTGTCTGGAAAATTGTAGGATCAGATTATTTTATAACAAATTTGCAAAACAAACACAAAGGATAATAATAATCATAGTAATGAATAATGAGGCTTGTTTTGTAGAAGTTACATTGAAACAGGGGAACTGAACAACTTATATGTTTAATTCAACACATGTCATTAAATGTATGTTACTACTCTAGAAAATGAAAGATACTAAATACTACAAGCATTTACAAGTTAAATACTACGACACTTAAAGAAATACCCAATTGCAATATTAATTGCTTTGAACTGCAATCAAAACGCATTTCTGTAGCTTTCTTAACTCCACGGGAAAACAAATAACCAATAGGTACTCATGCAACGGCAAACATTATATGACAACGGCAAATATTATATTTTTCTATGAATCAGTAATACATACAAAATCTTTATATTTTCAAATAAAACTATATGCATTGAGGGGTCACTTCAGAAAAAAAAGGGGGGACAACTGCCCTCCCCCCAATCGCCGCCCCTGCTTACCCGGGATAGGTAACAATTCATAGTGACTCTGGACGAGGCATAAGTGTATATGTCGGGCCATCTTCTATCGTGAACGTGATTCCAGAGATCGTTCCTACTGAGCACGTGAATTTGTGGAAAATTTTCACGAGCCTTTATAGTTGTTGATGATTACTACTAAAATGGAGAATATATGCCCCGCAGAGTGAACAAACGGGCTAAAAATCAATGCAACTCAATACCAGAGGAACATTTCGGAACCACTATACCGACCCCGTTGTAGAAACGAGCGAGGGCCATCGAGAACTGCCCACACTTGACTGTAGTTTGAAAGTTTGTAAAGAGAACAGTCTCCTTCAGTGGAAACTGAGATGCAAAGCGAACAGTTAACAGACAGGACTTGCATAACGAGCATAGCCGCTGGTGCTGTCGGGATATTACTTAAACTAGTAAGGTGCCAAATTCATTACCATAAACCTGAAAGACCGATTGAATTTTATTTCAACTATATACAGTGTGTCCCAAACTTTGATCGAGTATATTTTTTGAAGTAAGAATGATAGAGACATACTTTTTGTGACAAAAGTTAGAGTTGTCTATGGAGATATTTTGCGAATAAAACCAATGAGACAAATCGTAACGCTGAATGTTAGTAATTGTTTAAATGATTACGAATGTAACTCAAAAAATTTGCAAATTGCTTATAATGAATTGCGAGAAACAGAAAAAAGAATTAATCGCGGTAATTCTTAATGTAAATGTTTAATACGCATCAATTTTTATCGACTGGGACAAAAACTGCACGGTGTTTCGCAGCGTTGATAGTTTTAAAGACGATATATATCAAATTAAATAAAATAGCGCATTCTGGCAACAATGTTCTATTAAAAATACTACCACAATTCATCCTCGCACATGTTGGGCAATGTGAGTTATCAATAAAATAATAAATTTAACTCAGCAGTTGATCGTAAATAGAGAATCCGAATAATAATAATAATAATAAAAATTACAGCAAATCTGAGCTCACACTGATTTAAGAAAGCTTCAAACGTTCCTAGGAACTCTCGCAGAAAACAAAAGGAATATTATCAAGAAACAATAGCCATTATCTGCAAATACTTTAATGACATGCCATTCCACTCATCAAATAAAACTCACCTGTGGTAACTGATTCGCTGCTGAACACTGCGAAGAATTATCCTCCACATAACGACTGATAAGACCATGAATTGAATGAAGTATTCTTTGCCTGAGAGAGTCACAATTGATCAACTGAAGTTCACGGAAGAGTTGTACAAGAAATTGTGGACAAGTTTCATTCACTGAAATAAGATTCGCCACCTCGGAGTAAATAGAATCTTGAACGTCTTCATATGCGCTATTACTTCTTGAGGCTTCAGCTCTGTAAAAACATGAATTTAAAAGTTACGTAAATGTATAATTTACGGAAATTGTGTTCAATCACAATTTTACCTTAAATGACACATGTTTCTACTTGTTACCTGTAATACTGAAGCAAACTGATTCTACTATTATGTTCTCGACAGAACATTATAATATCATATTAGCTCGAATCTCTTTTCAGCACCAAGGCCTTATGAAACACGGACCATTAGATTAATGTTATATTCGAACCACACACTAATCGAGAAAAGAGTCCTTATCTTCGCGTGAAAGATAACTACAGTGACATACGAACATATCAGTGACTATAAAAGTTATTTATGCTCTATGTGGGTTTTGTAAAATAAAATGCAATGAAAGGTTAAGTATTTTGTTATAAATCCCAAATGAATTTCTGTTTCTTGTATAGATGTACTGGTGAATCCTATGCAAAATTTAAAAGAAGAAACGTACACTTCCAGTTGAAGCAACAAATCAGCCACGTAAGAATCTGTATGTCATAAACTAATTAATTATTGCAAAAGTATAATATTTTATTTAAATATTGTGTATTTATACTTGCTTCGTTATATCTCATAAACCAAAATGTTATGACCACTACCAAATACCTACTATGTCTAACTTTAGCTCGCAGGACAGCACTAATGTTATTTGGCATGGAAGCAATAAGGCCTTTGTAGGTGGTTCAAGGTATAGCGCTCCACATCTCACACACAAGCAGTGATGTAAATTTTCCGATTCATAAAAACTTACTCAACTTATTTCTACATCGTTCTTTAGCCGTAAAAAAAAAATATTTGTGATAAATATTGTCTGAAAAGAAGTTCCATGAAGTGAAAATCTAACGATTCTTCATTTCTGCAAAAATGTTTCCCAAATTTCAATGGATTCTTTCCTCAAAATTCACCTCTGATCTCACAAAATCACATTTCATCAGTCTAATACGCGTAAGACGATGTTTTCTCATAGCTTCAAACACAATAAAATCAAGTCATTTCTTATTATTTTCCGTTACAAAAATAATCTTCATAAGTAGCTGGAACTTCTATGTTTTATCTAGTTATTTCATTACATAAGCAGGCCTATATGTGAAGA
>NC_137456.1:314003627-314288062 GCF_964235325.1 Thermobia domestica
CTCATAATTCACTTCTAATAATATGATACACAGAAGTGGTAACGATGTAAAGAGGTAAACAAGAGGTAAAGAGGTAGTTTTACATCAAAATTATTATCTATATATTATTACTACTATACAATGGATGATTGTAAATAAATACGATAAGTATTTCTTTGTGCGTGCAGTTAAGCTTCACTATCATATTGTGGGTGAATCCAATAATTAATCATTTTTAGTATCATTTTTTGTTCATTGTTTTAAAATTAATCTGATTCGAAATCTTAATATAATAAAGTCATGTTGTGTTTAATCAAGAATCAGAAAAAGTAAACATTGTCATGTAGTAAGAAATTACGCATGAGGTTGTTATTGTTATATGTCGTCTAGACATAATGTGTACATTATGATGAAAAGACAGAAATTAAGAAAAGAGCTTGTAAGCTCTATGATGATGTAAAATATTTTGTGTATTCAGCTTTGTTCACAGAATACATAATTTCGGATATGACATAATATGCAGACTAGCAGAAATAAGCTGTCTGAGAATTTTGGACATGGCACAACAATAGAGAAACGAAAGTTTCTAACAGCTATGACATTTTGACGTCATTCCAAAGTTGAGGGGACACATTCCATCGTCTGGAAGATGGAATAAAAAGCTATTCTTAGTTGCATTGAGAAGGAAGTTTGGATAGAGCGATTCAAGCGTGAACATCCGAGGAAGAAGTGAACGAGGTGCGTGAAACCTCGGTCTCAGGTTCAAGACCAGACGACCTCCGGTTGTCGGTTGACAGCTGGACACCAGACATCAAGTATCCAGTTCCAATTCATCACCCATGGTTCAGACAACAGGCGTATCAAGGTATGTCATCGGCTGTGTTGGGGCCTATGTTTAAATTCTCAGAAGTTTGTACGTTCTGAGTCTGAGAGTGTCATGTCATATCCAAACACTTAACATCACACATCACACTTAAATTATTAAATCAGAATATAGTTGTTATTTAAAGTTATTTAATGTCATTCATTTATTATTATAACCTCTCGCTAAATCATGATTTATTCCTGTCCATTCCGGATAGTGGACAGAAGCGACCTAACTGCATCGCATTAAGCGTATTTCATCCCCATTATTTCAGGCACAGATGCAGTAAGGTTGTCAATATGTATAAAGATTATTTAAAGTATTTATAAGAGGGTTTATGGAGATGAAATTATTGGAGATTATTAGTGAGAATTTCGGCGAAATAGATCAACTATCGACCATATATTTATCATTCGACAAACACTCGAAAATACAAGGAAATACAATGCCCCGCTACATCAATTATTTATTGATTTTAAAAAGACCTATGACTCGGTTAGGGGGAAGAATTCTACAACGTTCTTACAAAATTTGTAATACCGAAAAAGCTAGTTAGATTTACCCAACATTGTCAAGGTTATCAAATCTAGGAGGCTCAGGTGGGCAAGTCATGTTGCCAGAATAGAAGAAGCAGGAACGCTTTCGAAGTTTCAACTAGAAATCCAACCTGAGAACGACTACTAAGAAAACTTAGGCGCACCTGAGAGAACAATATTAAGATGGACCTCACAGAAATACGAATACAAAGTAGAAACTGGATTCAGTTAGCTAAATCACCAGGAGATCAATGAAGAGCTTTTGTGAACGAGGTATCGAACTTCCGGATTCTATACGCCATATAGTTCGAAACTTCTTATTTATGTGAGGATTATACGTACTATTTTTTGAACTATATATTTTATGATGAAATACGAACTGAAGCTTTCCTGGTGTCGTGATAAATACAGTAGTTCCCGAACTAACCTGGTAAATTCAACTTTATCCGATGTTTCGAGAACTGATCACATTGTTCTCATCTTCAGAGTACGTTAAGAGAGAATCAAACAGAAGCACTCTGTATATAAGTGGGACAAAGGGAAAGGTGGAATGTGATTGGTCTATATTTTATAGTTTGAACGAGGTTATTTTTTAAATAAGCTCCGGTTTGGAATAAAAACGAAATGAAATAAGTACAGAAGAAAAAACAGTTGATTTTTACTAAAGCGTTTTTCACAGTCCTTTGCACCTTTCATAAACAAACCGCGTAACTTGATGTTGTATCACTGCGCGCACGACTATTTGCTGATTGGTAAGAGGAAATTGTTTCGTCTGTTTTCCGCAATATTTCTGCTGCAGCACGTGCATGTATTTCTGCTACTGCTAATCGCTTTTTCACAAACCTTTGCACTCTTCAAAAACAAACCGCGTAACTCAATTTGTATCACTCCGCACACGAGTATTCAGCGATTGATGCAGGAGAAAATGCTTCGTCTGTTTCCCGCAATATTTCTGCTTCTGCACGTGCATGTAATCCTTCACTGGTAACCTTCCTGCCTGTATGGCCATCATCAAATATAGCGCGCGCTCTGCGTATTTGTCAGTGGGTGTAACTGTTTTCCTATTAAATTTAAATTTTTGTGTAAGATGTCAATCCACATATAGAGATGTGCTTTTAATTGAAACTAAAATGTTCTTAGTGTGATTTAAAAATACAATAATTGCTGCTTAGGTTGAACAAGTGGAATTTCTTAGGGACTATTTTCTTATGGAAGAATAATGGTCATTTGGCTCATTGCAAGTGTTGCTCACTTCTGATTATATTTCGTTTTTTTTTTTTTTTTTTTTTTTTTTTTTTTTTTTTTTTGTGAAGAATCGTAGTCAGACTGTTTAGTCAGTTTCAGAGAACTGGGATGCAAATGTTCATTGTGTTACCCAAAGGAAAAACTGAGCCCTTGTGCTAAATTTCTATTTAATATGTTAAATGCATTATACTTCAGATAATTGGAGAGCCTTTCATTGTATATAAAAAGTTGTAGGCCTATTATTTTAAAGATAAGTAAGAAATAAAGATAAAAGCAATTTCACCGATTCGAAGTAGCGTAACGTCTGATGTTAATTCTGTATGTTATAATCAGGGGTAAAAGTGGATCTGTAAAGGTAGGGGTACGGTAGCAAGCGGCATGACGTCACGCCGTTCCCCCGCCTATCCTTGCCCATTTTAATTTCTTAAGAACTGGGGGACGTCGTACATATTTTTCCGAGGTCGGGGATGGCGTTCTTCCTCGTTCTCCCACTTTTACCCCTGGTTATAATTCGCATATCGATTAAAAGAAACGATCGGGTTTAACTCTTAACATACCAAGCGGGGTCCTCTAGGAACCCCAGAGGGCGATATTTGGTGATACTCCTGCAACTATAATAATCAATTTATTCTGGATGTTTATGTGTACTGCATCCGTTTGGAATATACTATCTATTACATAATAATATCAACGATGCGTTCGTTAAAAAAAATACAAAAAATAAAAACACACTTGAAAATGTAAAAGCTCCATTGTTAAATTTGTATTTCAGATTTACGAACACAAAAGTATAAAATTGTATGAAAAACTGAATATTGCTCAAGTAAACATAATATTTGATGTCAACAATGCTCATTTAACTTAGGTATGCTTTTAGACACCCAAAAAATAATAATTTTGAGTTACAATACTATGTTGAGAAATTAAAATAATACTTGGGGTCCGCAGAAGACCCCAACTTGGTAAACAACGTTGACGAGTTAGGCTTGGTACGTTAAGGGTTACATGAACATTTAAGAATCGCAAGAATGATTGTCCGTTCTCAGGAGTAACTAAATATCTGAAAAAATCTTCAAGGGATACTAAAATTGTGATCTATTCAATAATTAATATCTTTCTTTTTTTTTTAAAAAAAAAATGAACAATTACTTGATCCACATGTTCTCTTGGCTCTACTTGAGAGTCACGTAGTGATCCGAAACTCAGTTTTGAAATGGATGGGGGTAAAAGAGCACATGTTTTAGTACATCTGCTAGTCAAGCTAATAACTATAGTAAGATAACAAAGACTAGAGAACATAGTAAGATCCAATAGCTCTGATTCTAATTTTCCATGTTATCCCTTGACGCTATGGGCAGGCTAAATAAAATTTAGTAGTGATAGATTGAATATTTTGAACCATTAATGCGAACTCCCTGATATACAGAGGACGAAGATTTATGGTCAACCACAATTAGCCATGATTTGCAGTTACAGGGAAAATTTAAGAGATTGTTCAGCCCGGCTTCCAGGCATGGACGTCCGCAGGACTTTTTCAAGGAGGTAAAATACTGATTCCACGGGGGGAGGGGGGAGGACAAAAGACCGACACACAAACTCAGTCGCGAATACACAATATTTTGATACACGAGGGCACATAATACATCAAGTAAAACAACAGTTATTTACGCCCGTATGCTTATTAACTACAGTAAATAATCTATAATACCAGATACTATAATATTTAATATGAATATATTAAGTGTTATAACATTTAAGTAAGCAAATTAGTATGTCTTGACATGCACTTCCAAAAACCTTTTAAAACCAAGGGAGGCAACATCCCCTTTGCCCCTTCCCCGCTGCGGGCAGCCATGCTTCCTAGTGTTCTTTGTCTATATTTATATGCTGCTTCAAAGATTCAGGAGAGCGAAAATGTATCTTGGTAATCTATCAGAAGTCCATGTCATTTCATTTTCAATCTCTCGGTCTTCAGTTTGTTTCTTAATTTGTTAGCTCGAGGTTTCCTATAAACTTTTTAGTCTGTTAGTTGGCAACATTTACACACTGCCGTCTGCGTTGTTTACAAGAGCTGCAAAGCTTCGTGAAAAAACGAATAGTCATCCCAAACGACGCACTTAACCGCAGTTATATTCTAATACATTACTGGCTACAATGGTGCTTGTATAACGGAAGGTGAATACTATCTGTGGAAGGATAAAAGTTAAACTGACACGTTTCTGGGAGGATCTATTTGTGAATTTCGATTCCTGGGAGAATTTCGATATTATAACCTCTTAGCAATAATAAAACGGTGTAAAGAAGAGAGTTTAACTGACAGCAAAGCTGGAGTGGATCTCATCATCGGACGATATGTTCAACAGTCACGCGCGATACGTATGCAGTCCCCGTTCCGTCTTCTTCGTTGAGTGACATATATTGAAATTTCGAAGTAGTCTCTCTCCTTGCAGCCATAGTAAGTTCTCGTCTTCTTTGTTGAGTGCTAATGTTCAAATTTCAAGGTAGGTACTAGTCTTTTTTCCTCGTAGCCGTAGGAAGTTCCCGTTTTCTTTATTGACTTCCATATATTCAAATTTCGAGGTAGGTAGTAGCCAGGGGCGGATTCAGGACCGACTTCTGGGGGGGGCGGTGGGTTGTCATACTGCTACTTTTAAGGGCTCCAAACTTTGGGATGGGTTTTATTTATATATAAAAAAATAAGAAAATTTCCTCTTCTGGGGGGGGGGGGGCGATCGCCCCGATCGCCCCCCCCTGGATCCGCCCCTGGTAGTAGCCTCTCTCTTTGTAGCTGTGGGAAGTTCCCGTCTTCTTTGTTGAGTGCCATATATTCAAATTTCGATAGCCGTAGGAAGTTCGCCATATACTGTTTTCGCTATATAATCTGTCTTTATTTACTTATCCTCATGCCTCTTTTTTCCAACGTCCTTCTCCATTCTTCTAGTTTCTTCTCTTATTTAACTTTGGATGTTTCGCATAAACAGCATACTTCGTGTGGCTCTACTTTTTATCTCCCTCGTCAATACATCCATTACCAAACTAAACAGATATTGGCTAAGCTCTGATCTCTGATGCACACCAACTTCTACATTACACAAATCATCTACATCTAATAACGCAAATTACCAGTATCTTTACTGAACAAAGTTTGGCTGCCTAGAACTTGGAAGGAGACGTAATAAAAATTTGTTTCAATATAATGGGATTTCCCGAATACCAATCATAAGTAATGTGAGACTAAGGGCTCAGTCCACAGAGTCATCTCTTGAATGACAGCAAGTTATAGCGTCATATTAAGGAAAACAATCGCTACCACTTTATAATATAAATTCTATGTTTATGCAAACTCATGACTTTTGTACTGACTAGATTTTTTTTTTTTTTTAAATTTCCATTTTATATGAGAGAATACGATAACATAGAACTTTACGCGTTCCTCGAATTCCACAGGCAAAAACAATTACTTATCTTTCTTTACGGAAAAGGCTGCCTTCCCTCCTTCAAAAGCTGTAAGATTTAAAGTTAACATTAATTATTTCTAAGCTGCAAACAGATAAGCCATTCTACATTAGTTAAAAAAATCACACATTTGATCAGAATCCCAGTGCATCTCTTTCTATACAAAGATAAGTTTGTTTTTTGTTCTCTATTTCAATTACGAGATCCAATCTGTAACTATGATAGATCTGATGTGCATATTAAATGAACTTAAAAAAATATCAAGGCAAATACCATATACTTACATTTGTTGCATGGTTACTGCATTTTGCCGAAGTGGAGTACTTGAAGGATTCTGAGAAGTCTGCGCTGCTATTGTGCTCGTTCGAAGGTAATTATGGGATCGGTCGACCAACGGACTCGGGCTGTGCGAGAACCCCTCGTTACTTTTTGTCCTTGTTGATAGTAGATTTTGTCTTGAATAACTGGAAAAGAACAGCAACAAAAAGAATGTAATTAAAAATGTAATTTTCAAACAACTAAGGCTTACTTTCGAAACAATCTATATTCTCAAACATATTTGATTATTTGAATTTCCAACACGAAAACTATTTCAACGATTCGATAATTTTTCAACTGAACAAAATATGAAACAAATACACGGATTAATATTTGGTTGTTCATTCAATTTGCCTTTTGAAAAAGTATCAACGTCCATATCTTGAATTTGAGTTATTATGAATATTTATTACTCCTTGTGTAACTGTTTCAGCAATGTTACATCGCCTTCATCAGATATTTTATGACAGATCAATCCAAGAATAACAACTTAAATATAAACAGAAAGCGAAAGAAGGGTATGCTCAATCTTCCTAGATTTACTCAAGTTTTTACTTCATTTTTCACAGCCATCTATACAAAACGTAAAATTTTAAATTAACTGCTTGTTACATACGTTTCCTAATTTCTGTTTATTAGTTCCCAGCGTAAGCATACGGGAGCTTATAATTTCACTCCAGGTGTATGTATGTATGTGATAATTTCTTTCTTAGTAATTCTGGCCAGATCTGAACCAAATTTGCTGGACGAGTAGCCCATAGTCTAAGGAATAAAGATCGCTATATTTGGTACGGTTGGCTCAGCTTGTATATGGTACTTTATTTCTCGGTAACTATAGGCCACATTTGAAGCAAATTTGCTTGGCAATTAGTCCCTCATCCAAGAAATAAAACTCGCTATATTTGGCGCAAGCTTAGAAAAAGACAGACTCTGCTAGACTGGATTTGTATGAGGTATTTTATTTATCGGTAACTATTAGCGACATCTGAACCAAATTTGATTGGCAAGTAGCCCATCGTCTAAGACAAGGGTTTTCAAACTGTGCGGCACACCTCCCTGGGAAGGCACCAAAGGTTCTCAGGGGAGGCGTGAGGACTTTTGAAAAAAGGCCCCACAAAGGAACATGTTTATAATGCAATACGCATACTTAAGTCTGCACCGTTCTTTAGTAGAAATACATAGTGGACTAAGTCTTTGTATTATCTCTGTTAAACATTCAATGAGAGATAACTTTCACCTTTGGCTTAAACGTGTATAATGCTTGTTTGATGGCCACTAACGATCATCTACTTTAGTAGACCCTATGCCTTTTTAAATGTCTTTGGAATTTCGAGCTACGCCGTGTTAGCTGATTTTTTTTTCTCTTAATTTTTTTATTATCTTTGGGACGATTCTTGAGTTTTAAATCTTTTCTCAAGTACTACCGGCATTCACAAATAGTCTTATTTGTTTTGTCTTATTTGTTTATTGGTCGAAGCCATTTTTCAGATGTTTCAGTTTGACTTGGTTCTTTTGTCTTTCGTTGCCATGCGTTCGTTCTTTCTTCTTTCAGTTAAAAATAAATATCCAGTAAGAGATGCGTAGTGCCATTTCACAACATGTGTCGAGATTTAATAAATTGTGTGACTCAAAACAAGCTCATGTATCCTATTGACTTTGGTCAACATTTAAATGTACGGGTTTTTATTATTTAAATTCCCTCTCTGCTCGTATTTTTCAATTTTAACATAAATATCTGATTTACCACAACTTATAATTATTAACACCGTTCAATAACGTTAGAAGTTGTAGTCAGTGTACAATATAGATCACCTGTGTTAATGAGATATTTCCATTGGTGATTCATAGATGAGACAGTTTATCACAGAGATAGCATTTCTTTTAGGGACACATGTTTTTATGTTGACACTTTTCATTTTTGACAGGGGAGGCGCATACAATTTTGGTGGTTGAAGGGAGTCTCAACTGCAAAAAGTTTGTAAACCCCTGGTCTAAGAAATAAAGTTCGCTATATTTGTAGTCGAGTTCGGACAAGGACAGGCTCTGCTTGACTCGACTACTTCATTTATTGGAAACTACTTGCTGAATTTGAGCGAAAATCGGTGGGTAAGTAGTTCATCGTCTAAACGATAAAGATCACGGCAGACCTCGGTCAGAGACAGACTCAGCACGGCAACAGAGACTGTGTTCCACACTTTTCCACGCCGGAAATTTTTAAGTTCGGTTCACCTCGGCTTGTATTTAAGTTGTTATTCTTGGAATATCTTTCATACTGTCTGGTGAAGGCGATGTTTCATTGCGAAACCATTACACAAATGTTATTTGGTCAATTTTATTTCATTAATACTGTCGAATATTTCCAAAGCTGTAATGAAAAATACATAAGCTGTTACTCCGTTCGAAATATATTAGGAGACTAGGAGGAACGTGCTACCACTATTGACCATATGCGCCCATTATTTCCAATTTATAACGTGCTGCAGGCCAAGATAAAATAATAACCACACTTGATTGTCACTTTCATTCCCTCTCCTTCCTCTTTGAGACGACGGTTCACTGAATATGCGTATGCCATACACTTCCTGAATTATTGTTATATTCGCGCATCCTATTTCTTGTTTCATATATCTAGGCCAATTAGGGTCTAAGCTATGAACATTTGAAACTATATGAAACCTTCGTTTTTCTAAATATCGGTCCGGTAGCTTGCAGTATGGGATTGGTAACCAAAAAGAAAAATATTTTCACGGTTAAAAGTGTCTCAATTCAGGTATATTATGATGGTCAGTTACACTGTTCGCATCGAGTAGAAAAAAATGTGCGCCGCCATTTGACCATCACTGACGTGTGCTACTGAACTTTTTTTTTTTAATAAACCGGTATTATGTTTGACGGTCAACTGTTCAAAAATTACCGAACTTATTTCAATATAATCTTCACTAATGTTTTCATTGGAACTATTATAATCTCAGAATGGCTATACCTATGATTACGTTTGGGTTTCATGGAACTGACCAATAAAATTTCAGATGGGGTAAGTGTGCGAAAAACAGTTTACTAACTGAAAACTTTTGCTGTATTACATCTTATACTGTATTCCGTATCGCATTTTTTTTTTTTTTTTTTTTTTATCAAACTATCGGACACAGAGGCACGAAAGGTACACTCATGTCCAAAATTATTGTCGCATGTCTATAAATATGTTGTTGTAGGAATATAATTTAATAACGAATTCGCCCGGTATTTCTTATAATGTTAGTATGTGTGTAGTCGGCAAAGACACGTATGTGGAAAATTTCATGTCAAAAGAGCAATAAAACGAAAATAAAACTTTGTCCATTTAGCAACATTTTGTTTTACTCATTCTAATTTTCGTATTTATAATTCTTTTTCTATGAAATTAACTACAAATATACATTTCCCGATTATACACACAGTATTAAAAGTACTCTGCAAAATTATTATCAAATTATATTCTTACAAGAAGACAGTTATAGATATGCGATAATCATTTTGGACAGTGTATCCTTCTTGCTTCAGAAAATACAAATTCATAATCATTTACACAAGTTCATTGTGGTTGCTCTAGGCGGAGGATATATATTTTCGTTGAAATGCTACACTAACAAGTATGAAACTTGCTGTTCACTCCATTTTGATACAAAGTAGAGGAACAATCGAATTTTTTTCTGCCTTGTCGCTTATTCTCTTTTGTTTCGAAATTGTTTGTTGGAATTCTTACCGTGTAGAAACTTAAAAGTTACGAAATTTCCCACATGAGCACTTTTAAAATACAAAATACGAATACCTGATCATTTACAAAATTTTGTACATTCCATCCCGATAGTGCGAGGAAATTTAGATTTTTTCTGAACCATTGGACATAAAATTTGGTATATGCAAGCTTTTGAGCAAATTTTGAGAATTCTATTTGAAAGAATGGAGGAAATAGGAAAGTGTCGAATTTATGGTTCTTTTCAACGATGGAACACCAGACCACAAAATTTGGTACATGGATCAGAAACAGACTAAGCAGATTTGATTATTATTTTCATGGATATAAGAATATTTCACCCTGAAGTAACGAGGAAATGGAACGCACGAGAAGGCTGAAACTTGTTGTGAGCTGTTGGATTGAACAACGGGTATCAATGACTTTGCCGATCAAGCCTTCAGAAATTTTATGTTTATAATTTAGATGTTTTGGGCTAAAAATGTTCACTTCAGATAATAATAATAATAATAATAATAATAATAATAATAATAATAATAATAATAATAATAATAATAATAATAATAATAATAATAATAATAATAAAAAAAAAACTAGAGAACTAAACCCCGGTCTCGCACTTACTAGGAAAATACATAACTGCTAAGTTATCAGTAAGAAACTATTATTTACATAAAAAGAATCACATCTACCTACATACAAACCACCACCGGAGGCTGTCTAATTAGTAAAGGCTCAGGAATAATGAACAGATATAGTATCTTTGTAGCATGAAATAGACTACAGTTCAGTTTCTTTTTTTCAGTCATCAATCTATATGATATAACGTTTTCCGACACTACTTACAATTAATACTTCGATTCTGTACTTGTACATGCATTTAAAAACCGATATTTCATAAAAAGAAAGGTTTAAAATACATCTTATGTGAAATCATCATTTACTTGACATTCACTTGTACGATATCTCCTTTGTCTATTTCTATACTTAATGACAGAAAAGAAGCTCTGTGTGACATCATAATTTACTTTGAATTTTGAAATAATTGTACTCAAATCAAACCAAATTTCTTTTTCCTATCAACCTTTTAATGGCTTTCTTAATTTTCTACATGAGACTGAAGAAACAAAAAGTGGAGTAACGTTGAATAAGGAACGACTATCAAACCTTTTTAGCACAATTCCATTAACAACTTCAGCTCCAACGCGGCTACATAGTTAATAGGTATCGTTAGTGCGTAAGACCTGGCTTTCATTTCTGGCGGGAACTCATGTGGTTCGTACTTCACGTTAAACTGTAGGTCCCCGTCTTATATAGTCTCGCTACTGAAAGTGAAGCTAAATTCTAATCGAGCCAACCAATCACTAACAGCTTTTCATCAGTGTTATTCGATTGAAAAAAAAAATCGTTCGTCGATTCTCAAGATCGAGGTACACTAATGCTGTATGAAAACAGTTCAAGATTTCAATAAAGCAGACACACCTAATTTACAGTAGGTTTGTTTTTAGATATTTACGCAAAATATCAGACATTTTTTGTGATCATTTGAAAAAATCAATCTAAAAGTACATAAGACTTTTTTTTTTAAAAAAAAAAATTGGGGACACAGGGAACCAAGGTGACACTCTACACAGCAAATACATGATAATTATTGGTATAACATGAATGAAATACAGTAGTTCTTTAAAAAAGAAAGAAAAAACTGAAAAGGGCATGGGACGAAGAGAAGTCGACATTGCAAATTTAATTCAATTTCTCTGTAGTAAAATCAAATTTGATTTTTTTTTCGATTAATAAATCAATCGACAAGTACTCAACAATTTGTGAACTCAGCACGACAGAAATCTATAATGTAGTGTTAATTGGATTAATCTGCATTGAGAGCAATATATTAGTGGAGGGGAAATGTAGGAGGTGCACATAAATTATTTTTTTTATTTAAAAAAAAAAGTAGGTCAGAAAAGAATTAGCCTTAATTTTGTGGTGGAGTGCAATGTTGTAGAACAAAACATAATCGGGTTCTCTTGTAGCTATATAGTTGCCACATCCAGAAAACAAGACTTCCATTCTCGATGGGAGACCATGCAGTTCAGATTCCACGGTTAAGCTGTATATTCACGATTTCTATAGCCCCTGCGTTAAAAGGGACGCTAAATTTCAAAACAACTAACCAACGAAATGTAATTGTAATAATGGATGTTTGAGGTCGGTATCCTCGAGTTTTTGTAATTTTGCCATAAGCTATGTCGATGTATGGTGTTTGCCGTTACAGTATAACTGACAAACATTACTGGTTCATCTTCCCAACTGTCTTTGCTGAATTCTCCGAAAAAGTGGGTCACAATGCCTGTCACTGTTGTAAGAGTCATTGCAGCAACAGATCTCAGTTGGAGATGTCAGCAGTTTCCTAGATGTGATATCACGTCTGAATATTTCGCCACGGGTGGTTCCCCATTTTGATTGAAGCTTCTTCAGGAGCATCGAACAGTTGAAATCCACTCCTCAAACGTGACCAAACAATCGAAGAAAAGCCTTCAGATCGCTGGTATGGAATTCCAGTGGCTCTCTGCACCTCTCGACACCTTACTATTGCAGGCTGTGATCACAGATGTGGGCTGTGCGATATCTCGTTTGGTCGATTGGTATTTTCAAATATCGAAATATTGATGTTGAAACATTACTAATTAATATATTGATATTTCTAGATAGTTTAATATTTCAATATTTTTGATATTTCGTTATTCGATATATCGCTCAACTAAGGATATTTTATCGAAATCGATATCTAAATTCGGACATCGTACAGTCTTACATATATGTCATATGTATATTCACTAAGTAAAGACTTTTCTAGTTTTCGAATCTCTTTGGGATGTTAAGGATTGTCTACGGTTCCCTGTCTCCCATTTTATCCTGCAACTATTCAAAGTTTGTTACAAGTGCAACGAGGGTTCGTGAGAGTCCCGGATTGATTACTTGATCGAATTTTCTCTTCTGTCTGTGAAATCCCACGCCCAACGGAACACAAATCGTTGAGTTTTACGTCCCACGGTTATGCCGGTTAGGCTAAAGGAGACGGTGATTATGACAAATGAATGAAATGGTGGAATGAAGAAAGTGGGAGGAAACGGGAGAACCCCGAGAAAACCCACGCACACGGTGTTTGTCCACCACAAAGTTCACTTGGCGGGGGCTAGGATCGAACCCGGGACCCCAAGCACCAGAGGTTCCAACGGAACACAGTCAGTCAGGTAGGAGCGATACTTTTGAACACTTAACCATAACTGATTCATAATGTATTTAATTTTATTATACCTCTTCATATGAACACCAAGTTGTCCAGCATTGCCGTTGATAATCACGTTCAATGATGCAATAGTATGAGAGCATCCTACTAACGCACACATACATACATACTCCCAGCCAACTTTGGGACACCAACTCGTGGAAAAACTGTAGTTTTGCTTGGCAATACGCCAAAATCACTCCTGATGTGTATCACAGTCTATTTTTTACCAACAAAAAAATGTTCCATTAACAGGACTGTCATCCTTTCCGAACGACCTAAATATCTTACATTTTTGGACTCACAGGACCAATGTTTACATTGAAACGTTAATTGACATACTATTTTATTGAATTCTTGTTTAAACGCGATGATATATATATACACAATGAAAATATGACCATTACACATATAGCATAGTTGGCAACATTTCATTCGTCACGCCATATATAAAATTAGCACTGTGTTTAAAAAAATGCTTTGGTTAGTTGCCTGAAGTTTGGAGTCTCTTTGCAGCTTCGAGGCTATATGAGACATGGATCAACAGTTACAGGTGGAATCCAAACCGACGTCACGCGTTCAAATTTTAATGTTCTCCACACTGGCAGTTGAACCCGGCACTCCGTACAACAAAAAGTGTACGCGCCAGCCACTGAACCAGCGCGGAAGATTGTAGATTGAAATGCATTCTATTTGATAACCTATCCTTATACTGATTCTTCATAGGGTCCGAATTTACCTCTTCTAACCTAATTTCCTTGCCTCTTTATACTTGATACATAATGACCGTATCGTATTGCCGTCGAAATGATTCGGAGAAGCAGCTTCCTCCCTTATTTTACACAGTACTTCGCTATATTTTATTTTAGATATTCAACTTCGGTTCGACTTCCTCACACAACTCCAGTGGCATACAAAATAGAACGTTTACTCTTATTTTTCCCTTGCTTCCTCGTTGTGAGAAACTTTTAAAACTAAATCCTAATTTCGGAACTGGATTACGGGTGAATGAATGATAGCAATTCGTAATTTAGTCGGTATTCCCACTAATTGTCTTCTGGTGCATGGGATCCCTCCTTCGATCCCCGGCCAAGTTAAGTTTATGGTGGACAACATCGTGCCCGCTGGTTTTCTCGAGGTAGTCCCGGTTCCTCTCACTTTTTTCATTTCACCAATTCTTCCGTCATTATTCACTTGCTTTAATCATCGTTCTCCTTAGCCTAAAAGGGCATAAACGTGTGACCGTAAACTCAAAAGATTTCAGTTCATTAGAATTCTTATTTATGTTTAAGCATGTCATCTTATTCAGCTCCATTGCATCTGTCGATTGATACATGTCTCATCTGCGAACAATATTGTAATTAAACAAAAATTAAAGTGTAACTGTTAATCATAATTTTGGGGATATCCACTTAACCATACTGTGTACTGTCGTGTTACTAGTGTCAGAATGTAAAGCTTGATGAGGGTACACATCAGCTTCGTCTTAATAGGCGGCATGGGTTCCGTACAGCATATATTTTTAGGTTAAAAAAAAATAAATATTTTTCTCGATCCTCTCAAAACCTACGCATTAGGATTCACACTCATCTACATCATTTTGTTCAGCTGAATGAGATCTATGAATTATACAGGGTGTTTCAAAACAACACCGATAACGTTTGGGAGGTGATTCCTAACACCAAAATAAAGCGAAAAGTATAGACCAACCTGGGTGCACAAATGCTTCCTTTCGGGGTTACAGGCTGCCGAAAAACATGAAAAAATGAACTTCAGAATCCTAAGGTACTTACGCAACAATTTTTGTTCAGGCAGTTTGGTTACGGGCACATAATCTTAAGTACTCACTAACTACCTCTTTAAAAATTGTTGCGGGAGTATTGCAGGATTCTGAAGCATGTGTTTTTAGATAGAGCACTATTAGTTCTTAGTAAAGTCTTGACCCGACTACGGTAATCCCCATAGTTTTGGAGCTATGGACCTTTAAAGTTAACTTTTTCAAGTTTTCGGCAGCCTATAACTCCGAAAGGAAGAATTTGTGCACCCAGGTTGGTCTATACTTTTTGTCTTATCTTGGTGTCAGGAATCACTTTCCAAACGTTGTCGGTGTTGTTTTGAAACACCCTGTATATATATATGGACAAAGTATAGACCTAACCTGGGTGCACAAATGCTTCCTTTCGGAGTTAAACGCTACCGAAAACATGAACAAATGGAATTTGAAGGTTCATAGCTCCAAAACTATGGGACCTACCGTAGTCGGATCAAGATTTCACTTAGGAGCTAATATGTCCGCTATCATAAAAACATGTATCCGAATATTGCGGTACTTACGCAACAATTTTTAGAGTGAGTTTGGCTACGGGCATAGAATTTAAAGTGCTCACCAACTACCTCTATAAAAATTGTTGTAGAAGTACCGCAGAAATCTTGAAACATGAATATTTGGGTAGTTCCTAAATGAAGTCTTAACCCGACTGCGGTAGGACCCATAGTTTTGAAACTATGGACTTTTAAAGTTCATTTTTTCATGTTTAAATATCATTTTTTCATGTTTTCGATAGCTTATGACTCCAAAAGGAAGCATTTGTGCACCCAGGTTGGTCTATACTTTTTGTCTTATCTTGGTGTCAGGAATATATTATTAAATTAAAAGTGACTATATTTGTGACTCTTAATCTCTTGAACCAGCCCAGCGATCTTGATCAAATTTTCAATATTCACGAGGTTTGGGCCTGGGAGTGTTTTTATGGTTTCAATTTGACGGTAGAACTAAGAAGAGGGGGAATTACAAACAAATAAATACAACTTAATAACTCTTGAACCAAACGACTAATCTCAATCAAATTTTCAACATAGATGAAGTTTGTGAGTTGGATAGTTTTTATCATTTCACTTTCACGGTGCAACGTAGGAGAGGAGGAGGGGAAAGATATATGTAAAAAAAAAAAAATACTGTTTTTGTGACTTCATCACGTTTAAACCTCCCGACCGATCTTAGCCAAATTTTCAACATAGATGAGGTTCGGACATGGGGTAGTTTTTATCATACCACTTTGACGGTAGAACTTAGGGGAGGACGACGAGAGGGAAGAGACACATAAAATTAAATAAAACTTAACAAAACTTGAATCACCCAACCGATTTCGATCAAATTTTCAACATAGATAACGTTCGGGCCTGGGATAAATTTTATCATTTAACTTTGACGATTTAACAGAAGAAGGAGGAGATATATATGCAAAAAAATAAAAGTGAAAGTGACTATCTTTCTGACTTCATCACTCTTGAATCAAACGATCAATCTAGATCAAATTTTTAACATGGATGAGGTTCGGGCAAGAGATGCTTTTTATTATTTCACTTTGACAGTAAAACTTAGGGGAGAGGACATGAAGAAGAGATACATACAAATAAATAGAACTTAATAACTCTTGAACCACCGGACCGATCTCGAACAAGTATTCAATCTATATGGAGTTCGAACCTCAGATTTTGTCATATCACTTTGGCGCTATAACTTAAGAGAGGGTGAGGGGAGAGACATTTGAAATTGAAAATGACCGATAATAGTGTATAATCTGTAGTTTTTGGGGTCACTGAGGTGAGAGACACTTCAATGTCGTTTAAATCTAAATTCAGCCCCGTAACTTAGAGGAGGGGAGGGGGAGATATATATAGAAATAAAGCAAATGACCAATATCAGTGTCGAATTCATAGTTTTTGTGGTCGCTGAGATGAACAATTATACTCCCGATTCCGTGCCGCGCAACATGGGGAGGGGAGGGGTATATATCAAAATAATCGAAAATGACCGATATCAAAGAGCGCTTTCGTAATAGTAAAAGGTGACTGCCTAATGGAACACATTACTATTCTTTTCTCAATTTAACCCAGCGAAGCGGGTAATTGATGCTAGTATATATATATATATATATAGGGTGTTAATGAATTATACCGGCAAACTGTAAGAGGTGATTCCTCACATCAAAGTAAGAGAAAAAGCTCATATGGACCTGTGGATAAAAGTGCGTAGTTTCAGAGCTAGGGCTGTCCAAAATCGCGCAAAAGCCAAATTTCAAGAGGCCCTATTTCGAATTTGACAAACAGTGGATGGTGGTCCTTGTCAGCGTAAATAAAGTCATGCATACGCAGTCCAAAAATGCAAATGTCATTAATGTTCAATGGGTGTACAGAGTATTCTCTGCAGGGTGAAATTCCCAGACATGCCATCAACCGAATTTTGAGATATGCTCTGATTTTATGATTGGTCCAAAAGAAGCAAACGATAAGTATTGATAGCAGTGAACACGGAATCCTTTGGCGCGATGTCTGAAGTGTTAAGGATCGTCAGCAGCACGGCCTCTCGTACTCAGGAAAACGCATGCTGCGATGTTTCCTTTCACGCTTCTAAGTAAAGAAAACGTGAAATATACTGTGACAAAACACATCGCATCACACGATATTCTGAACACAAAAAGCATGGAGCTGCCGGTTCCTAACACTTCCGAATTCCTTCCAAAGCACTGGATGTCCATTGTTGTCAAGGCTTACCTCTTGCCTACTTTGGACCCTCCTTAAAATCAGGGTATATCTGAAAACTGTATTGAGAGCATAGCTGAGAATTACACCCTGTAGGGAATACACTGTACACCTATTGAAAATAAGGAAATATGCACTTTTGGATTGTGTATGTATGGCTTCATTTACGCTGATAAGGACTATTATCCACAGTTTCAGCCCTAGCTCTGAAACTTTTCGCCATAGATCCATATGAACTTTTTCTGTTATTTTAATATGAGGAATCATCTCTTACAGTTTGTCGGTATAGTTCATTAACACCCAGTATATATATATATATATATATATATATATATATATATATATATATATATATATATATATGGACTTGTTTTGTCGGTGATAAGTTAACAATATTGTAGAATTACTACGCGTATTATCTCAAGGAGACGACAGAGTTATTAGAATTTTGTAATATTTGTGTAACTGACACGAATAAACTAGGCAATCTGTCTCCATTCCTATGATCTTAGAGGTAATAATTTCCATGCCGAAGCTTACCAAAATTCTGTAGTTTAATAATTAGAATGTAAAACTATACTATGTGTGAATATAAACATACAATTTAAAATAATGTTATAGTTATTTTAGCATATAAATAGGCCAAAGCTATTTTTAGCATATCAAGGATCAAATACTCTTGCGAGTAAAACTCGACGTATAAATAGAAACAGATGAGCTTCAAAGTGAGGAAATAGAATGAAGTCATACATTTATTTTTTTTTATTTTTTTTTTAAGCAAGAACTGATAAATGCAAATCAATGATAACAGACTGTATGAATCGGAAATACTAAAAGGTATCGCATTGCTTCCTCCAAAAATAAATAAAACACGAAATGGTAATATTCACCACGAACATGACCAGGTACCGAGGCTCGGACCATTCGCTGAGTGCTTAATCACAAAACCACTGTGCCTCTTTGAAAGAATGAAATCTGAGAGCGTAACACACTACGCTGCAATTACTGAAATTGCAATATTTTCATTTCAAATGAAAAAGAAAGAAAATGTACCAGGGAAGTACATTATAAAGTGATAAAAAAAGAAAAAAAAATTCTGAAGTCTTGCAGCTGAATCTCTTAGATATAATTGTAACAAACGTAGTTTTTTAAATACTTTTCGCCATTTGAAATCTTTCTTGGAAACAAATACATTAAATATGTTACTTATGGATAGAAGTAAAGTGCTTTTAAAACGAAGGTGATGTTCAAACTTATATATATGAATGGATGAACTGAGCTAAGCGAAGCGAAGTTCTTATGTGCTTACTGTGAGTTTCATTCATTACTTATTACTCGTGAATCGAAAACCAGACGATATGCAATTTTGCATAGTGATAGTAGATAGTCATCACAAAGTTTATACTACACACGAGGTGTGATCGATGGATGTAGTTTTCAGCACCAGTTATCGACATTTTACCCATTTCAACTAGTGAGCCAGATAGCCTGAACTTTTGGAAAAGTCAGTGTCCAGTTTGAACGAGTTGTGACATGTCAGCTGACTTCTAGAGGCGGAATAGTGAGGACGTGTTAAGAGCGTCTGTCGTACAGTATGGATTTCAAGCAATACATGATACGACTGAACCAAGGATCTCTCGTATCAGAGGTGAGCACTCTTACCCTCGAGTCACGTGCTGCTGCTGATAATAATAATAATAATAATAATAATAATAATAATAATAATAATAATAATAATAATAATAATAATAATAACCCTTCTTATGCTTCATAGTAGTTTCGCGGGTATATTATATAATTGACAAACTCAGCTGGCAAAAAGTTGACAATTTTGAACTCATAAGCCACCACCTAGTACTCAATCAAACTAATATTCTCAGAGGAAAGTAACTCAATAATATTATTTAAATATAAAAGAGAACGTACAAAATCCTTTGTCCGCTCATCACGCTAATACGGCTGAACCAATTTCTTTCATTTTTGGGGGGTTATTAGGATTTGGACCCTAGATGGTTTTTATCATATCACTTTAATTTTTAATTACCAGTGTCTTGAGATAATTGACCATTCAAGTGTCCATAACGTACAAATCCTTTGTTATTAGTTCATCATAGGTAAAAATAAACGTATTTATATGCAACCCGCATGACCGTGTCACTCGGCGGGTTAACATAAATGACAGGCGATATACAGCGGAAAATAGCTTGAATCTTCTGTTTAAAATTTTTTAATTGATTTGCTTATTTTTACAGACACTTTTACAATATGCCAGCACCGGGATGACCGCAGCGAAGCGGGGCGGGTTAACATAAATGACAGGCGATATAATGTTAAGATTTACTGCAATCTTCTATGGTTTTTATCATATCACTTGAAAGCGAAAAAGTAAAAATTATCTAAGTAACAAAGTTTATTGCGTTCCGGGGTGACCGCAGCGAAGCGGGGTGAACGCTGCTAGTATTATTTAAAAAAAAATTATTATCTGCCTTCAATATATATATACACTGAAAATTAATGATCTTAGGCTCTGTTGTGAGCCACAGATTATAGTTGCTTCCATATATTTCGAACAATTGCTTAATAATAAGACTGACTGTTAAAACTACAGTATTGTATTACAAATGATGGACTGTGCCAAATCGTTTTAACAGATTTTGAGATGTAAATTAAAAATGACATTATTACAAAACGGTCAATCCACCTTATCAAAACACTAAATCAAGTTGATTTCTTTCTAGTTCTTTTCGTTTCCAGGACGGACGGACTGACTTCGTATATGCGTGGAAATTGGAATTATCACAATTCTCTCTTAATTTCCTTCTGTGAGTTTACAGATCATTATTATATTAATTTGAATCCAATTGTTAGGTTTTGTTCATAAAATGAAACGCTGAGTGCCATATAAAGAAACGGACAATGAATGCACCTAAGAAAACAAGGCTTGTTCTCCATAAAGCCGACTGAGATGAAAATAAACTTGAGGCGCTGTACACAACCTGAAAAATGTGCATGTAACTATTGAGCCATGTGTCGGCTCATTCAACTTTACGTTTCACGTGAATCCACAATGAACTAATACAAATTGAACCTTCATTGGATATGAATCAGCGATCATGTATCCTAATTAGCTTACAAGACACATCTCCTGATTAATCATGATAATCTCACGTCAATCCACAGTAAACTAATAGAAACTGGACCTTCATTATATATAAATCAGCGATCATGTATCCTAATTAGCTTACAAGACACATCCCCTGATTAATCATGCTTAATCTCACATGAATCCACAGTAAACTAATAGAAACTGGACCTTCATTGGATATAAATCAGTAATCATGTCATAATTAGGTTGAAAGACATTCCCTGATCAATCATTTGCGCGTTTGCGCTCATGATTTTACGACGATTTTATAAAGTGACAATTACTTGTGAATTCACTTTCTTGATACACTCAACAATTGTTGGGAAATATTTAAATAGGATTTTATTGTATCCTGTAGCTATTAATCTAGGAAATTATATATCCATCTTCCAAAACATGAGTCCTCGTCCTACCGCCATCTGCAGCGCAACCTTTATTATGAGAATACCAATAAAATGTTGGCAAATTCAAGTAAGAACCGGCTCGTGTGTTTCGGTGCTTCGATATAATCTAATGAAAGTGACTCAATAGTTTAGTAGTTTACGGAAATAATGACATCACGTTTTGCAAAGACATACTATATTTTTCGTTTCTTGCTGTTCTTTTAGTCAATACTTTATGTACTACTGCACAAGAATTTTGTGCAGCAGCTTTTGAACCATTGGTAAAGCGACACGGAAGAGTATCAATACCGAAGACTACGTAAGGATATAAAGAAACATGCAATACAAAATATACTTTTACTTTTTTTAATGGAAAAAATGTGTCATCCTCTGCACATAAATATTTAAATTTTAACTGCATCCTAAGAACTTTACCTGTTTTTAATAAATTTTGTATTGAAGACAAAGATTTTATGGAAAATAAAATAAAAAATAGACATATTGATACGTAGGGCAACCAGCTTTATACAGCTGTATATTATGCTTTATTTTTCTTTACCTTATGCTTTATTAATCTTTTTTCCTAAATTATGAATTAATATGCTATTCCTTGAATTATACTTCATTTTTAGCCATTTCTATAACATTTTTATTTATTTATTTATTTATTTTACTAGTTTCTAACACACACGCATCAGAAATGGATATGAAACAATCTTTCCCCACTAAAAATTACATCAATACAACATACTACCTTATTTTGTGCAATTTTCCTTAAGCGATGTTTTGAAGAAGAAACGTGTAGCTGCCGAATAGACTACTCATAATTAATGAATTCAAAACAAACGAGTACAAAACAGATTACCGCCTTCTACTTTGAAATGGTCAGTTAATCACTGAGATTGCATATACTCATGATTTTGGCATCTTGGAATAACCAGAATTGCCTGCCTTTTAACAAAAAGTAAGGGGGAAAAATCCTTCTGAGGGGAAGGTGCGTAGGGAGGAGGAATTCGAACTTTCCATTGTTACGCGTAAAGGCAATTGGCGGTTGATTTCCATTGTTTGCTGCATTGATAACAGCCTTTATTGATCATTTTTTTTTTCTTTGACACAAAATATATTAACATATTTTTCTTTATTGTACACATACACAGGGTTCTGGAATAAAAGGCACTAAGCATTATGCTTTATTTCTGTAAATTATGCTTTATTATGCTTATAAGACTAGCAAATTTGGATATCTAAAGTGGTCAAAATAATAGATATGGTACCAACCATAGATGAAAAATTCCATTATGCTTTTACTGCTTTTTATGCTTTACGGTTGCCCTGGTGCTTAAGTGTGATTATAAGGAGAAAAAACCTTGAGACTGTGATCTAAATGAACTATGTTTTCCTTTCAAAAATGACTTGTCCTAAGGTACAAAGGTAATACAACCTAATGGGACTTTCAAGAGGCTCCATCACAGCGAAATTGAAACACCGCTAATTTTACATTAATTATGTGATATCTTCAAATAGATAATCGAAAAGTGGAACAAGAGCTCGCTAGACAATATTATTTGACATGAGACACCGTTATTACGAGTCACTAATCTGCTTTCGATTTCAAGACACTTAGAAAATCGGCATTTATTTTCGCGTTTGAAAATGGTTGCAAACGGAAAGCTACTAGGTAACTCGTGATAACGGTACCTCGTGTAAAATAACATTGTCTAGCGCGCTCTTGTTCCACATTTTGATAATCTTTTATCTATTTAAAGATATCACATAATTACTGTAAAATTAGCGGAATTTTATTTTTGCAGTGATAAGGCATCTTAATTGCTGTTTTAGCATCTAATTTCAAATTAATGACAAGAAAAATTTGTAATAAAATGAGGAACTGGGAACGGAGATCATCATTTGGTCTTGGCAACTGCCAAGAGTGGAAAACGGAGGGAACAGGATATCTACAATAAGCGCGTTGGTCATGTACTTGAGAACGAACTATGGACTTGGGTTGAGAAGTTCTCATATTTTCATGTAAGTCTTATTCATCTGCCATATGTAACATTTGGTTAAAAAACAGTCTGAGTTTTTAGTTTTGGTCTCTTAGCGAACATAGGTTTGTGACAGCTCTGACAAAATGTACATAGTATTTTTAGTCTCCTTTCGTTAAAATTATAATTTACTTTTATGTTCATAAAATCGTAGTACTAGCATTCAGAGGTGAAATGGTTCTTTTATTTAATTTCCACAGCGAAGAGAATAGAACCTACCTCTTGTGCTCAGGTGTTCAGTTCTGACAGATTGGAATACTGTTTCTCATTAAAATAGTTCTATTTGGAAACAACAACTACTACCATAATAAAACTAAAAACTTTCATTTTTATTAATCAATTTGTACTACTTACCTTTGTGTCTACAGCTATACTAATATATAAAACAAAGTGTCTGTCATCAGATTTTCGCATAGAAAGAAGTCATCTACAGCCGCTAAAATTTTGTAAATACACAGATCTTCACCAGATCTAATGGCACATGAAGCAGTTCCAGGATGTCTACTAAAATTCCAAAATGAAATTTCGTGATTTTTTCTTTGCTAAATCACAAAATTTCCTAACATTTTCAAGAGCGAATTTGGGTGCGAATTAGGTCGAATTTTCATCCATGCGATACAAACGTACTTTCCTTGCGAGTTGGTAGCGTCTAAAGCCGACCAGAGAATTATTTGGTGGTGAATTTTGACGTTTCATAGAACAAAATTTTCCCATCTGTACTTACATTTGTACAGTTAAAAAAAATCATGACCCAAAAGCTAAATTTCGTGATTTTTTCGTGACTTTCATGACCGTTTTCTGATTTCGTGACTTTTTCGTGACCGATAGACACCCTGAGTTCCTTTTCGATTTTTGATAAGGGGAGGGGGGGGGGTTCTCAAGATTCAAAAAGTATACAGTATGTCAGAAGCCCCTTGAGTTAGATAACATACACTATACTATGATGTACATTGCATACTGTCCAGACAGTTCGAAGGAGGACTCGGGTTCAATTCCCGGTGGGGACTCTCGGTCGAAAAAGGTATTACAGCTGTTTCAGGCCAGCCATCCTGAGTGAGTTTTTTCTTGGGTTTTCATCACTTATACCAGGCAAATGCCGGGATGGTACCTAACATAATGGTCCCATGCCGCTTCCTTCCTTCTCCACTTTTCTTCCCTTCTAATTCCCCAAGTGACGTCATCCCCCATATGTGTGATGGACTAACATGGCCATAGATGCCGAAAGCCCAGAAATCTAATCCTAATCGAAGAACGGGCACAGGTGTTACTATTATATGAAGAATTTTTATAAGCTGTATGAATTGAAGGTTATATTACGTATATACAAGGTGAGGCAAAAAGATATTAACATTAATTTTTTGTTTTCGTTTTGTAGATTAAACCATGGCGAGCCGATATTCCACTGACGAACGAAGGAAAATAGCTGCCTGGATGGAAGTTTTTTAGTCTCCAAGCATCGTACAAGAAAAATTAAACGCCTGGGCCGGACGGGATGCACCATCACGTCTGACAATTGGTAGGATCTACGTGGTCCGTTCAAGACGACTGCAAGGGAAACAGTGGTAGAAAGAGATCTGTCCGAAATGAAGAGAATATTGTCCTCGTTCAGGGAGCGATGGGAGGCAGCCCAACCTAGTCCTCGCGCAGAGTTTCTCTAGAGACTAACATTTCTCAAAGGTCAGTGGTTAGAATTTTACAGCGTGATTTAGGAATGAAGCCACACCACTTGCAGATTGTGCAGCATCTCACAAACGCGGAAAGCAAGCACGTGTGAATGATGCACAAATTAACTTGGAAATCGTGCCCATGGAGCCGGAAATTCTGTTCATGTTTTCTGACGAAGCAACATTCCACATCAGCGATCGTGTAAACAAACACAACTGTATCATTTGCACGACCGAGAACCCACAGGAAATTCGCGAGCATAGGGGGATTTCCAAGGTGAATATTCAGCGTGCAGCGAGCAAATTTGGAGTGACTGGACCCTTCTTTTTTGAAGAAAAGACCGTGAGGGCAGAAAATTATCTTGCCATGCTCAACACGTTCACGGAAGAGAACGCGTCACTTGCCATTCTCCAGCGAGCATATTTTCAGCAAGATGGCGCCCTGCCCATTACAGTAAGATGGTTCGGTAATGTTGAATTGGTAAAGGTGGTCATCTCCCACGGCCAGCACGCTCCCTCGACCTGACGTCATGTGATTTTTGGTTGAGAGCACGGTCAAGGATCGTGTGTATGCCGGCAAACCTAACAACTTGGACGACCTGAAGCACCGCATCACTCATGTCATCGCTGCTATCTGTGCTCAAATGGCCCAGAAGGCCATACAATCAACAATGGACAGACTCCATAAATGCATTGAGCGGGATGGGCGCCAAATTGAAACCTGTAACCAAGTCATTCCCTTGTAATTTCACGTGAGTAAACCTCCATTTAATGTTAACATCTTTTTGCCTCAAACTGTATATGTAAAGCTACGGCCACCGATAAATATCCCTTACCTTCCGCAAGCACAAACACAGGTGACTACAAAAATCTTTTCTGCACGTGCTGAGGGACAAGGTTATCAATTTTTTTCTTAATAATGTGTGGACACCATATATATTCTTTCTCCTAGAGCAGTGGTCCTCAAACTTGTTGTTACCGCGACACACATTAAATATTAAAAAGTACTTTATGGCCCACCTACTTTTATGGTGGTATTTCAAACCAATTAAATTTTGTAAATAATATTTCTAATTTTTTCATATAAAGGTAACACACAGCTAACACTATTTTCAACGCAATGCCCTACCACGTGACAGATTTTGACTCAGTCATTCTCTTTCCATCTTAACCCAGCATCTCTACTGACTGTACAGGAGGTTATTATTCTGAGTAACCACTTACTCTTCACCCTATTAACAAACGCTTTCAATTTTCATTTCCTAAATGGTGCTTACTTTACAACATATGTTTCTGCATCAAAATAAATTTTCACAATTAAAAGGAAAAACTTCTCGCGACCCACCAAAGAAACGGCCCGCGACCCACACTTTAAAAACCCTGTCCTAGAGAAAGCCATTGGGAAAACCGTACGTACGAGTGAATTATGTGATTAAAAAGAAAAAAAAAATGATCTAAGAAATTATTAAATGATCCAGTGCCTACAACATAACTCAAATACGAAAATATCAAAACTCAACACGAATCATTCAATAATTCTACTTTAAAGATATACTTACCTATACTATTATAAAACAGATTAACTGACTTATCAATAATTTGAGAAAGTCGCCGGGGTGTTACTCTGATTTCGTATCGATACTATGCTCATTCGATTTCTTTTTACATGTGAAACAATTATGCAACCGGAGAAATCCTCGATTGCAAGCGTGTTTGAAGCAACCACTTTTTTTTAGATAGAAGCTTCATTTTTCGTATCGGGGGTTTTCTTGGATGGCCAACATGGTGGTGAGGTCAAAACGTACGCATTTTTCAAGATAAGGGCACTTTCTAGGGAGGTGGTGCAGGGTAACGGCGTCTTACAACTTGCAAGTTGCAGGGCTCATAGTGGTCTGGTCTCTTCTAAATAGTTGAAAAGTGACGAAAAGCACAAGAAAAAGTGACCAAAAAGTGACAAAAAGCACATGAAAAAGTGACCAAAATCTCAACAAAAGTAACTTTAAAACTTGATGCCAAACTTGGGCAAAAATTGAATTTTACATTTCTTTTTAAAAACGAAAATAGGCTGAATCATAGCTGAAATACGCAATATTTTAATAAGTTAAGACTAAAAATTATTTTACTTAAGTTTGTCAGCTAATAAAAAAACTGCATTATTTGTGTTTAGAGGTTCATTATTAATTACATACTTTCCACGGTTTTGTATTTCAACTTTGATCTGGATGGGGTAAGGCCAAATTTCTATATTTTCTAGATTACCATTAACTGGTAATAAAATTTTATCTTGTATAATTGGTTTGATACAAATTCTGGCTTGGTGCCACATGATTGGTAAACATTGTAATGGCTTCTACCAACATTCCACATACAATGAAAAGTAAACTGTAAACAGGTAATATATGTCATTCTCCTTTAACATAATAAGATCAAAGCAAATAATGTGGATTATGTTTATACCCTTATTATGAACTTTTAAAATAAATTACAAATGTTAACTAAAAATGCAGTTGCATACAAAATGCTTACAAGGGCTTTCACAAACCCATCTTGAGAGCTTAAACACCCACCAACCATCCACTGTGCTTTAGAAAGAATAAATGCTGAAGTAAGAATAAAGCTGACTTCGTTCGTATGTGGCAGCAAGTACTGAAATTTTCATAAGAGTAATAAGAGAAAAGTTTCTGCCTTTTCCCATTTATTTTTATCATATTTTTCTTAGAAAACTGTGAATGCAAAACACAAATCACACGAAAAAATGACTTTACCCCCCACCCCAAATGTAACTTGTAGTGACCAATTAAAAAAAAGTAACTTTTAGTTTTTTTTTTAAAAAAAAGTGACTCGCTATGAGCCCTGAAATTGCCTCCCGTTTGGAACAGCGGGTCGTTAGGCTGACATAATGTATCGCCTACCCCTATTCGAATGAATTGTCTATCAAATATCATGTTTTTCAGAAAGGTTTCTTTTTTTAAGCATGACATCGTACTGTAACTGTAGTTACAAATAAGGTCACAGTTCTTCTAACGTGAATGTATTTTATTATTATTATTTTTGTTTTATAGGTTTATACATCGTTTCTCAGAAACACCGAACAGTTTTTTTAGTCATGACTGGTGAACTAATTGTTCAATTCTTCTGACATTTAGTTTTGTATTTTAAAGATTTTTTTTTTAATACCGAAAAGTTAGCTGTTCAGAGTATGCAATTTCTATTTCAAAATTCAAGTGCAGGTGGCTATTTTAAGGGTGCATGGTTAACCAAATTAACTTACCCTGAGAACGCAGAAGTTTCTTTTTAGAGACGTTACACGCAACATTATATATATATATATATATATATATCCTGGATTATGTTTCTGAATTGAGTTTTTGTATTTTTAAGTTCTTGCGCAAAGCCAAGATTATCAATGGCAGGACCTATTATTTAATGAGGGCTTCAAACCACGACCAGCGCTTAAAATTTGATGCAGTTAAAAGGGGGGTGCACAGCCATAGACAATAACGCAAAATTAACCCTCACACAACATAGGCGATTTCCCACCACACTATCTCGCCTCCAAGAGGGTTGGATGACAGGACCAAGTCACGGTTTCTGGCTTGTTTATGTTCTTACAGCCACTGAAAATTAATTTTACATGTAACAGTTCTATATATGTTCGTTCTTTACCTTAACATGTAAATAGAGGGCATAGTGGATCAGAGTATAGTGCTCACCTCTGATGCAAGAGGTTTCCGATTCGATCCCACACTACGTGCGAGGATTTTCTCACTTTCACTCCTACATTCTCATTCTACTAATTCTTTAATAATCATTCACTTTCACCAATCATCTGTCTCATTTGATCTTAACAGTATAAACGTGGGATTTTTTCTTTCAGTACACAAATTACGATTTATTTTCTTTCTGAAATATAAAATCACAGCAGAAAACAGAAGATGAGAAATCATCATAATAAAAAGCGAAGGAGAACCAGCCTGAGACATCTCAGTGTCGCTTCTACCAGGCGGTCTCTGCGAATGTAATCACAAAATGACGCACTCAACAACGTACGAACGAATGTCAGATGTTTGAAAACAACACGTTATCGCAGGAGCATGAGATGAAAAATAATGTGTTTACATCGCTTTCAGGTGAGCCACATTCCTACTTTTTATATTCAGATAATATGATGACACTTACAAAAGTGCCTTCCATTATTCTACAATGTAAATTTCAAATGTTACTTACTCCGTTATTTATGCAGAAAAAAATAATCAAATATATTTTTTGGACCAGATTCGGTAGTTTATTTTTTTTTCTTTCTTTCCTTTTGAGCTTCCGGATAACTGACGTTGCGCATAAACCACATTCTACTGTAACATGTGTAATATCCTGTGTATATAATCTATCAGTGCACTACCATGTGTTACTATACATAAATAGATGAAAAGTAACGTGTTTTTACATGCTATTCAAATAAAACACACACAGACAAACTTCTTTACTCACGTAAGCACCTACAGGTAACAATGATTCTCTTGATTATAGACATTTCTATAACGTTGGTAAACGCATGAAAAAAAATAAAACTAACATGGCCTTCTACTATGTGTTTCGTTAACAAGAAAATCAAATACTAACGGTTAGCATAGTTATACAAACAAGGTAGCATGTAGCTTATGAGAGAGAGAAAAAAAAATATGGCAGCTGTTGTACTAAGTCGAGGAATCCATTACCTGGACATTTTTTTTTTTTTTCAACAGTAAAGGAATAAAAATAGTTTTTAGACATTGGAATACAGAAATTCTTTTAATCAGAAAAAAATATTAAAGTGAGTAAAATCGAATATTCATTATTTTCAACTGAATATGCGAATGGAGATAAGGCAAAGGTCAGTTGTTGGTGTGGGTATACAACAACATACAAACTGGTTTTGGCAGTTCAGTTACACCGTGAACTTGCGTAAGGACAAAGTGAACATGGGACTTCCACACAGCGTCGTAAGGGCGTGTATGCTGTACAAGTTCGAACTGGGGTCAAACGCCGCTGCAGCGGGGCGGAAGATATGCCAGGCCTTTTGTGAGGGGTGTCGTGACTATGCGGACAGTACAGCTTTTGCTTAACAAGTTTAAGGACGGTGACGAAACATTCGAAGACGCACCACGCGCCGGAAGACCAACACATATACAAAATTAAAATCTTCAGGCAGCAATTCAGGCGAACAGTGGTCAGACATGTGAGGAACTGGGACCTGAGCCGTGTTCAGGAAAAACTCAAAACTCTGGAGTATCTCACTCACTTCTGAATCGCAAAAAGGATCCTCCTATTACAAAACAACCCCAAGCCCCACGTGGCTAGGATGACACGGGACACAGTTCTACGCCTTGGATGGGAAACACTTGCATCCACCATACTCCCTGGACATTGCCCCGTCCGATTATCCATTACTTGGACAATCACCTTAGAGGACACCAGTTCAGATCCTTAGTAGAGGTGCAAAATGCACTTGATACCTTTTTCGCTTCACGGTCCACCAAGTTCTACCGCGATGTAATCCATGGCCTTCCAGAACGTTGACATAAGATCGTCGATGCTGATGGAGACTATTTTTAATCTTCCACGTACGTCTTCGGTGATATATCTATGTTCGAAGGTGTGGGTGAAAAAGCGACAGAACTTTCTTCGTTACCTTACAGTAACGCCGTTTCCTTAAAGAATTTGTACTGATGAAGATAAACCAGTATATCCTCAGTCCTTGATTGAAATATCCTCAGTCAAGAATACTATTACCAGCTTGCTTACGTGAGTAAAAAGCTTTGCATATATTTAATATGTATCATACTAATACAACATGTAAATTAACACAATTTCTATTACACTATACTACACGATTTATACAAGCTACTTTCTACGTTGCATAAATAATAATGAATTATTTCGTTGTAGTAAATAAAGGGTTCCGACAAGCCACATAGGGAACGTTTAATTCTGTGACACGTGCCAAGCCCACGACTCCCAATGCAATTACTTCAAATCTTCTTACCTCCTAGGCTGCTAGATTTTAAATTTGTTCTCATATACTGTATGAACGTCGCTGAAGAGAAGCGTGTTGACAGTTATACCACGCTACATTAAACTTAACATTTCGCAAGAATTATACATATTTACGCCGTTTTATGAAAATAAATAATATTTTTTAATTTACCTTAATATGTAAGTATCTTTATTTATAGTTAATTACATTTTGTCTAATACTCCCTGTCGACATCATCAGCCTAGTTTCCCAAACTTTCATTAACTATATTCATTTACATACTTCTGGCTACTACTTTATTTGTGTCACTGTATATTTCTATTACACAGGATGTTTCAAAACAACACCGACAACGTTTGGGAGGTGATTCCTAACACCAAGATAAAGTATAGACGAAAAGTATAGACCAACCTGGATGCACAAATGCTTCCTTCCGGAGTTATAGGCTGCCGAAAACATAAAAAAAATAAACTTTAAAGGTTCATAGCTCCAATACTATGGGACCTACCGTAGTTGAATCAAGATTTCACTTGGGAACTAATATGTGCGCTATCTAAATGTACAAGTTTCAGAATCCTAAGGTACTCACGTAACAATTTTTATAGAGGGAATTTGGCTACAGGCATATAATTTGAAGTACTTATCAACTACCTCTATAAAAATTGTTGTGGAAGTACCGCAGGATTCTGAAACATGGGTATTTGGATAGGACACATACTAGTTTCTAAGTAAAGTCTTGATCCGACTACGGTAGGTCCCATAGTTTAGGAGCTATGGACCTTTAAAGTTCATTTTTTCATGTTTTCGGCAGCCTATAACTCCGAACGGAAGCATTTGTGCATCCAGGTCAGTTTATACTTTTCGTTTTATCTTGATGTGAGGAATCACTTTCCAAACGTTGTCGGTGTTGTTTTGTAACACCCTGTATATGTTGTGTATGTATTTATACTATGGTGCAAATAAAGGAATAAAATGGATGTAAACACATGTAGCTCCATGAAATTCTTAGAAACTAGCTCAGATGTCCATAGCAACTATGAGGACAAAATAGAGCTGATTATAAAAAACATTACGCATCGAGGCAAATAACATTCGTAGTTCAGAAACGACTTCTCTCTTTCAAATATCCTATTTTGAAATGTATGACACAATGCACTTCCTCTTTGTGTCAATTTGTGTTTTTTGATCTCCCTATCAAGTGTGCGACCATATTTTTTATTTGTAGCTATCACACGCCTTCATTTTATTAGTGTGATTCAAGAGAAAATATGTGTTTTTATTCTTGATTATACTGTCTTGGAAATCGCCAGAAATGATTGGGGAAAACACAAAGGAAGTCAGGATAGATGGCTCAGAAAATTACTGGTTTGGTTTCTTTGAATTTAACATCACACGATTATGCCTGGGCGGCTAAGGGACACGTGGACCTACTAATTATAGCGGAATCCGAACCACTTTTTTCGTTCAACTGCATCCCCACCGGGAATCGAATCCGGGATCACGCACACCAAAGCCAAGCGTGCTAGCCCCTAGGAGGAAATCACTGAACAAGACAAACGTACTACCGAAGATCACAATTGTCATAGAGGTTTTTATTTTATTATTATTATTATTTAATACGTTCAGGGAGGAAGAGGAAATACAAAATTATAAAGTACAACTTTACTTAATACTTCGAAGAAAGTTTCACTATAAAAATCGTGCTTGACACTTTTTTATTTTAAAGAGTGCAATACGGTAATATTAGTGCATTTATTTCGTAATCGAAAACAAAATAAAATTTTCGCAGTCAATCCTTCTGACGGATCTTGGTCTGTTCCTGCCTTTACACTAATGCGGAGGGACGTGCAACTCAAAGGTTTTATACTTGTGATTTGAGATTAGCCAATGTCTCACAGATAAACAGAAATAAAAACGAATTATTTTACTATTACATTACAGAAAGCAAATGTGCTGCTACGTATGCTTACTTTTACGAGGGAAATATTTTGAAATGAAGTAACGAACTATACATAACAAGCAAAAAGTAATATAATACGAAAAGAAAGAACTAAGGGACTCAGAGAAACACAAGAAACAAAGTTTTCTCATTTATTAACACATATGAACATCCAGTTCATACAGAAAATGAATAAATAAAGCATTAAACAAACAGAAAAGAATAGTATAACGACTAGAAATGTGGTGCTTATAAATCAAAACTCACCTTCTAAAATTATCCCAGTAATTGTTAGCTCGAATTCCCGGAGGCACTTGATTATTAAGCGTGACTGGAGGTCCCCTAACCACACTGCCTGTTCCGTGATGCATCAAAGGCGGTGGAACTCCATTGGGTTGTGTGGCAGCACCAGGAACAGCCCATGAGTCAGGAGCAGCAGGCTGGGCACACTGAGCAAAAGAAGAGGGCATCATAAGGTGAGGAATGCGATTCGGGGTGGAAAAAGTAAAATTTGGTGTTGGTGATGGAGAAGCTGATGACGTTAATTGCGGCCCTACTCCAGAGCACAGGTTGGGCAACGAGTGAGCACTACTGACTCCAGATCTGTAATGAACTGGAGAGGCTGTTGTCGCTGCTGCTGGAGACCCTGGAAACAAACCTGTGCTAAAGGAAAGCTTGAGTTGCTGAGCAGACGACGGGCCTTGTTGAGGTTCTGCTTGTGGTTGTGCTCGTGGCACGTTTGATGACTGTAGATTGCCCGCATCCTCCTGACCATTTGCCAATGCATCTCCTTCCCCGGAAAAGTGTTCCTCACGCGCCATTTTCTCTTGTAACTGTGAATAAATATCAAATCTCAGGAGGCAACAAATGTTTGTGTATTATGTACCTGATATAACATTTAATCAATTGTCAATATGTTCTATGAAAAGAATAAATAGTTCTTACTTCATTTGCTTTTCATACAATTATTTTCTGTGATGCATTAATGAATTTTTCGGAAACCACTGTTTTATCTTCAACATACAGTGATTAAGAGCCTGCCTTACTAAAAATAATACAAAATTTACCATTTTACTTTTGCTTGTTTATTCAGAAAATATGAACCTGAAGAATGTTCAGTGTTGCCATCCATAGAAATTACAGTGTTGCCAGAAAAACAATTCCCCTAAAATCTAAGTTAAGGCTGAGAGTCGAGGAACGTACTCAACTGAATTTGGTTACGTATCATATTGTTTTGGTTTCCTGTGAACTACTTTTTAAATAATAGTTCTATTTAGTTTGTAATAAACAAAATAGTTTTAACAAACAGTTATTAAAACTAAATAATAAAACTAACAAAGCAGAAACTTAAAGAAAGGATCAATAGTAGATCGCTCATCTCTAGTGCAAGGGGTCCCTGGTTCGATCCTTGGCCATGTGTATTTGTAGTGGACGATAGCGTGTCCCTGTTTTTCTCGATGTTTTCCCACTTCCTCCCACATTCTCATGCCATCAACTAATATACATCCAACAGACATTCTATGATTTTATGCAATTTTCATTAATCATTCGTTTGCTTTAGCCTATAGGGCATAACAGGACGTAAAACTAAGGACGTAACATACGTTCAGAGGAAATGATTAGTAGATGTAACATAAGTAATGAAATACAATAAAAATATACATTCTTTTTTTATTATTTTTTTAACTGCTTTCCCTAAAGTGACAACATATGGTCTGACATCTATAATGTCGCGGATATTGATAATGCTTATATTTCTTATTTTTCAAAAATTAAGATTATTATTGAACGAAAGCCATATAAAGTCTCAACATTTCATAATTGTATTACTGAAGGATAAAAGCTGAATCAAGAAACAGACAAACTGGGTAAAACAATTCAAATTCTACCATCTTTTGTCAGAAGAAAAGGAGACACAATATGTATATTTGTAATGTCATAGGTATCAGACCACAACACGTTAATAATTGTTGGTTGTTGTGCTGAAATGTTTAGAAAACTGTATACGGTTTATTGTAATTTATTATTCGTCTCAATCACTCCTAATCATTTCCCACGTGCTTTCATTTGTTCATTAGTTTATGTAACCTTGTTGAAGATGAAAAACGTTGTTTCTGAACATTTGGATATGCAAGAAAGAATGATAATTAATAGTAAACAAGCTAAGATCTATTTATACTATTAATAATAGTGTCTTCCTGTGGAAATTTAACCCCATAGCATTTTATTTAGGTATATGAATTGATTCATGTTTATAATAATTTTTAAACGTACTCTTTTATGGACTGCGTTTAATATTTAATGTACTATTTCGGTGTTTCCTGACATTTTCCTCAGCAAATCTAGACAACTCACCTAACTTCTTATAAATTTATCTTGCATTATTTCGTGAGCACTTAAACACTGATGAGAGAGAAAAAAAAAAAAACTTAAATTACAATGTAACTTCCTTGCACTAGAAATTCTCTTCTATTGAAGGCTTTATTTCTACGAAAGCTTCTAAGAAAATTTTACGAAGGCTTATGATTTTGTGCAAGTTTTTAGTAATCTTGTTTACTTCCAATAGACATTTTATGATTTTGTGCAATTTTGCAGTAATCCTGTTCACTTCCAATAGACATTTTATGATTTTGTGTAAGTTTCTAGTAATCTTGTTTACTTCCAATAGACATTTTATGATTCTGTGTAAGTTTCTAGTAATCTTGTTTACTTCCAATAGACATTTTATGATTCTGTGTAAGTTTCTAGTAATCTTGTTTACTTCCAATAGACATTTTATGATTTTGTGTAAGTTTCTAGTAATCTTGTTTACTTCCAATAGACATTTTATGATTTTGTGTAAGTTTCTAGTAATCTTGTTTACTTCCAATAGACATTTTATGATTCTGTGCAAGTTTCTAGTAATCTTGTTTACTTCCAAAAGACATTTTATGATTTTATGCAATTTTCCAGTAATCTTGTTCACTTCCAACAGACATTTTATGATTTTGTGCAAGTTTCTAGTAATCTTGTTACTTCCAATAGACATTCTATGATTTTGTGCTAGTTTGTAGCAATCTTGTATACTTCCAACAGACATTTTATGATTCTGTGCAACTTTTGTAGTAATCTTGTTTACTTCCAACAGACATTTTATGATTTTGTGCAAGTTTGCAGTAATCTTGTTTACTTCCAATAGACATTCTATGATTTTGTGCTAGTTTGTAGTGATCTTGTATACTTCCAACAGACATTTTATGATTCTGTGCAATTTTTGTAGTAATTTTGTTTACTGCCAACAGACATTCTATGATTTTATGCAATTTTCCAGTAATCTTGTTACTTCCAACAGACATTTTATGATTTTGTGCAAGTTTCTTGTAATCTTGTTTACTTTCAACAGACACTTTTTGAAGATGCTGTTACTACTTAAATTTACGATTAAAGCTAATCTTTAATTGTATGTTCAATACATAGTTCTTTAACTCTTCGAGGAATTTTTAAAACCTATAAGATACACAGCAAATAAAAGAGCACGTTTATCCACAATATATTGTACAGATTTAAAATCATTAAAAAGATGTAAAAACATATTATTATTTCGAATTTTTTCTGTTAAACTACTACAAGAATTAACTCATGTTCTATCTTTAAAAAATCAGATACAGGCATATTCAAATGTGGATGCTTACCTTTCTCTCAAACATCCATGTTTCCATCTGTTGACAGAATAAGCAAAGATTGTCTCGATTTTATAGATAGTACGTTATTCAAGTTTGTCTCAATGGAGTATTTACTGTACCTCCGATATACAATATTGAACAACAAAGCGAATAGACGAAAAAGGATGTTAAAAGAAAGGCAAGTGACCACGATTTCTTGAAGCTAAATACTCTATCTAGTTACTGTAAAATAGTCAACCAATGAAAACCTGAAATTCACTTGTAAATCAAAAACAGAATAATATGTTAGAGCAACTATGATTACTATGAAAGGAGCAAATATTGTTACATAGTATTATTTTGGTGTTATATGTTGAAGCTATGTTTATTGTGAAGTGTTCTGTGTAGAGCTTATCAATTCTCAGAGAGGAAAATGCGTACTACCGTATATACGCGAACCTAACACGCATTTTTTCTGTCAAAATTTCAGGTATAAAATGGGAGGTGCGTCATAGAATCGCACGCAAAACTGCTCCAGCAATGGGGCTGACTAAAGTGTGTGGCGCCGCTCATTTCCAGAAACGCACACACAGAATGCCTGTGACGTCACTGACGTCCACTTGAAAGATAGTACCTTTGTTCCCTTTTTAATCTTGACATTTAAATATTCAGTTTGAACAAATAAACTCATATGGTTTAATTTGTACTGTCAAATTCTGAGTTGCTTCACTGAATATCCAGGATGCGTCTTGCAACTGAATACAATAAACTGCCACAACTTTTGAAATTTAGAAATCGGGGGTGCATCTTAGATTCAAGTATATATGGTAATCTACTTAGTTTAGACTTTAAGTGTTGAAGTTGTCCATTTTCCTGAATACAAGAAAGAAACACAGAAAAAAAAGAATAAGAAGCGGTCCAAGAACTATTTCAGAGAATAGACCTACTGGAAAAAGCAAACCTACAGTTCATAAAATACAGCAGCAAAATAATACTCCTCCACGAAGCACCACACAAGTAATAGTATTTGCTCTTTTATATAAATTAATGCATCATACTCTGATTAAAATTAGAAACGAACTGACAGTTCAAAATCACGTGGACATTTATATTAAGAAAGGAAGCTACGTCACTGATTTATTAAGGTCACCGAGAGAAGAGCCAATCACAAACATCGTAGTGGTAATTACATGGATTTCTGCAAAAAGTGACAACATTGCCGCCTTGTAACATACCACAAGTGTTTGTTAACCGAGGTGGAAAGAGCGTAGCGGACGCGTAAGTGGCATAGTCATGGCGTGGCAACAGCGCAACACAAGTTCCTCCAAATTCGTTTATTTTGATCCGAGTATAATATGCATACAATAATGCACTACGAAAATGAGCCCTGTTCAAAAATATAAACTGATCTTAACCTAAGTTTTACATTAAATTAGTATTCTTTTATGCACTTTAAGACATTCAAAATTTTATTCTAAATAACACGTACTTCTCTATTTGAGAATTATTTTTAATACACTGGCGAAACATATTTAAGAACACCCACATATACAGACCAATTTGAATGAAATTAACACCCACGATGTTCGTCTGCAAACGACACGCTACTCTTAGTTTAAAGGTCCCAGCACATCGGCCACTATAGAGGGCAAACTGATTACAGTATACAAAGAACATGTTATGCTAGTAGTTCGAAGGCAGTCGGACAACATGAATGAAATTGCATGCGTAAATCCGGTGCGTGTTGATCACAGCCTGTCAGGAATACCAAGACAACGCTAGTGAAAGTTTGTGACTTTGAGCGTGGTCATAGAAAGGGCTTAGACCAGTCTGGTAGTCACTCCGTAGAACTGCCATTCGCGTGGTTTGTGTCAGTCCTCCACTTAAGATATATACATTGGAAAGCAGAGGGTTCCAACAGTAATACTGAGGAGTGCCCGAGCAAAATAATTGTTCCATTCACTTTATATGACAAGATGGTGGCTACTAGTGCAATTCTGGTCTCCCACATAAGCACACAAGCACTTCATAAGCACTGATCGCCAAGAACGACTTTATGCTGTCGGGAAGGCTGGAGTAGTGAGGCGAATGGAGAGTGATAGTGTTTAGCGAAGCGAATCGTTTCTGTTTCGGACACAATGACTGCTTTGTGCGTGTTAGTTGAGTTGTTGAGTTGATTTTGAATTTAACGTCCCGTTCAGCAGTAGGCTATGTACAGGACTCACTCATACTATTATGGTAGTGACAGAAGTAAGTAATATATAAAACAGGAAGCGTCTGATCAGTCGGGAAAACAGCTTAAACTTATTAACTTTCGAACATACGTCGTTGACACCTATTTCGAACTGTTTTTTAAATCATATCTTTTTCATTAAAATGCCTATCCTAAAGGAAAAGAGAGGTTTTTAAAAATATACAAAAAGATAGTATATCACGAGGCTGGTATACGAAGTCCTTATCAAAAGCAAGTGGTAACGTGCCATCAAAAATTCCCATTCATTAAGGAAAGGAAGGAGGACAGTTTCTAAAAAAATATCTTAATTTCTCATTTTGTAATTATAAATTGGCCACAATAAGGAAACATTTGAAATAATCAACGCTACTTGAATATACTTGTGAACTTCCTGGTACCTATCATAACTCAATGGAACAATGGTACAGAGCTCATATTTATCAGTACTCCTTCACAGTTCAGCGGTGGATCAACATTTAGTCCCAAGGAAGACAGACAGGCTATGGTCGACACACCGAATGGGCAACTCATTCTTTTTGTGAAGCTGGGCCGAAGAAGTTACAAGACTAATTCAAAAACACTTGATGAACTTGAGAAACGACTATAATGTGTTAAACGATGTTCCACGACTTCTTAAGAAAAGCAGTAAATAATGTACCAAAACGTTTACACAAGTGTTTCGATAGGCTGGTGCTTACGTTAAACTATTTCCTCACGTCACCATATTCAAATAAATGAGCAATTTACTACTTGGTTGCATGATTTGAAGTTTAGCGTCCTTTTCAGAAGCGAGGCTATGTTACACGTGAACCTACAGCTTAACGCGGAATTCAAACCATGAGCCCCACAGGTAATCGAACACAGGTCTCCCACACCAAAAGCGCGTACCCTCACTATAGAGACACGAGAGAGCTCATGTGCGATTTATGTTCCTACCGCTCAGGATGCACTGGAAACTACGTATTGATTTTCCCAATAACTCACGATGAAGCTTTTGCTTGTTATAAGAGTGAATTCTTCAGGTCCTCTTCTGAAATTTTTTAGAGACTGAACCTTTAAGATTAGTCACTGACATACACCGATATAGGGTGATAATACTAGCAAGATAAATTTGAAGTAGAGTCTCTGTAGCTGTGCCACGTTAAACTCCCTACCTACAATACTGGACAACGTCCAAAATAAAAATATGAAATCGCAATGAGAGTTCCTGTATTGAAGTCTCTATGGAAAGATAAACATTTTACTCTGATCTTGGCTCAGCTTCGTAAAATATATTTCGTGTTTTATATATAAGCAAAGAAGAGAGTATGTGAGTGCGGCAAACAACTTAAGGATCATAAACCGTAAGACTGATAGATCAGAATTTACATGAGCCTGATAATACGAGCTTAAAAAAAGCTGTTAAATCGAACTGTCAATAGGTAGCGTACAAGTTGGAAAAAATGCCCAGAATATCTGTTTTCTATACTAATAACTATTATATTTATTTAGCACGAGCAAACTGTCGTTCATTTCCCAGTCATTTTCTTTCATGTAAATTGCAAATAAAAGAAAAATGAAGATGACTTACCATACTCATGGATGCCTGTAAAGCTGCCAGTTCTCGTTGCTGAAGCCATAACAAGTTACAACATTGGCTAAGCGTCATTAGAAGCTGCTGCTGTTGCACCTGCGATGAGAAGAGTTGGAAGGAATCTCCCCCAAACTGTCCCCACGCAGACGACATAGGGAACGGAGCAAGTCCAGATGGGACATTTCCTAACATATGCTGCTGCTCTAAAAGCATTGACTGACATAATGTTGTTGTTATTTCCAGCTGATGCTGCAGCTGTAACACATAAGGAAAAAAAAAAAATCATTAATAACCGAAAAATATGAAGATTGTAAAACAGAAAATTACGATCGAGATTTACTTAGAAACTATTTATATGATACGTAATTCTTTACAGCATTAAAGCTCAATATAGGTATTATTTGCAAAAACTTGCTTACTATTTATTTTTTCTTGTATTTTTAACTTTATAAAGAAGTTTTGGTTTACCAAAAGTCTTTTATACATATTTACCCTGTCTGCAAGTGTGTCCGTCCGTCCAAGAGACCAAAAAAACTTCAAGAGCTACTTGATGGATCAGCATTATCAGGATACAGAGAATCGAAACTTAAGAATTCAATTCGCTGATGGGGAAGCTATTTAAACCGAAACTGGTAGAGATCAACCATTTCGATTTAAATGTTGATCAATATAGAACAAAAACGGTAGTAGATCGTGAGAAGCGCTTTCCCGCAATCAATTAAACGCCCCAAAGTTACATTCATCTCCATTCTTAGCGCTCCACTAAAACCGAAAGTGAAAGAAATCTGAAACAATTTCCGTCAATACTGATCTAGCAAAAACCTAAGATATACCAAGATGTTTTTTTGGACTCTATTTAGCGCATTAAGAATAGGTACACTCATATCCAAAATGATTGTCGCATATCTATAGCTGTCTTCTTATAAGAATATAATTTGATAATGATTTTGCAGGGTACTTTTAATACTGATACTGTGTGTATAGTAGGGAAATGTATATTTGTAGTAAATTTCACAGGAAAAGAATTATAAGTACGAAAATTAGAATGAGTAAAACAAAATGTTGCTAAATGGACAAGAAAGTTTTATTTTCGTTTTATTGTTCTTATTTACTGCTCTTTTGACATGAAATTTGCCACATACAAGTCTTTGCCGATAATACACATACTAACATTATAAGAAATACCGGGCGAATTTGTTATCAAATTATATTCCTACAATGACATATTTATAGACATGCGACAATAATTTTGGACATGAGTGTACATCATCTCACTTAACCCTAGATTCAAACCAGAAGTCGTAGAAATCAACCACTTCCGGTCTTAATGTTGATCTCTATAGAGTAAAAACTGTACTAGATAGCGAGATGGTGTTTCCTGCAATCAATAAACTGTCTCAAGACTATTTCATCTCTACTATAATTTCTTTACTAACACTGGAAATAACAGAAATCTACTACTACTCCCGGTTTCAAAACTGAGAAAATACCACTCCTTACAAACCAAACTCCTTCGCGTGGTGTACACGTGCCAATGCTACTTGTTTATTCATATTGTGATTCTTGTGGTAGTAGTGACTACTAATGGAAGATAGGCTTATAACTGATGCAAATTCCCAATCGATGGTTAACCCAAGAACAGACAGGTACTCTTTTAAAAACGTTTATTGCGCCACTGGGACTAGCGCACAATTCTTTAACCATAGACATCCAAAACCGTACCAAGCATACAATCTCAATGGACGCTTAATTCCAACATCTAACATAATCTACTACGGATATACTATAATCAATTCTCTACCTCAACATAATCAACTTTGAAAGACCCTACCCTGTCGGTTATGGCAAGATATACATTAACATACAAGCATTCCTGTATGTGTTCAAACATCGCATTATGTTTCACCCAATTACAAAAATGGTAATTCTATTCACTAAAAGATCTCATCATTTGCATTAAGAAAATTGCATCTGAAGATAGATCTTTGGTGACTACCCTAGAACTAGAAGTTCCCTGAACATCTAATTAAGTCTTTAACGTCTCACAACCATGCCCTTTAGGCTACAATGATGATGGAATAATTGGTGGAATCAGTGTGGGAGGAAACGGAAGTACCTTGAAAAAACGCACCAACACGATGTTGTCCACCACAAACTTACTTGTCTGGGATCGAACCAGAGACCCCACACATCAGAGGTAAGCGCTCTACCACTGAGCCTCATGTTCCCCACCATCTCACTAGTGTAAACTACAATAAACCATACGTGATTAGCTCTACAGGCTAATGCGACAGAACATTCCTTTTCTAGAAATTTTACCCTCATCCACGTAGAAACAACCATCTACCAGTGTATCCAATTCTGTGCCAATTCAGGGGTGGCGCAACAGGTGCACGGCCATGTCGCATTTTAGTTTTTTTATTTCTTATTTTCTGTACGGTTTTTGACTTCGTTAACTTTACGTTTCAAAAAGTTCTGCACCAACATTGTAACATTCCTGGAGTAATGTAATACGTAGTCTAAGTTTTCGTCCACATCAAAGTGCTAAAATGTTTGTTAGATGAGCTCTTTTGATTTGTTCATTTTCTGAGACCTTATTTCAGAAAGTTTATCCTTCACTACATCTGAAGAAAATCCCTAAATGTCGAACTGAATGAACGGGGCAACAGTCAATCCTGTTTGCCAGTTCAATCCTACGCTGTGGAATAATAATATCTTTCTTGTCATATCAATTTTCTACATAAAAGATTGGTTCTTTGGATAAAAGATTATAACGTAAAGACTGATTAATCTACTTTGAAAGAAGAAACACAGAACAAATATAACATTAATTTGAAAGTTCTATCGAGTTATAGGCATACATCTTTGATCTTAGAAATATATTAGGTCTACTACTACTACTACTACTACTACAAAACAACAACAACAAATAAACTGAACTACGGAGGTACGTTATCTCGTTAGAAATACAGTTCATCCAAGTTAGCCCGCTGAGGCAATACTGCCACATCGTCCAACAAGTCTAAGTAATTACTATCGTGCACAATTATATTGAAACTGTTCTTGTAACACAACTGTTTCTGGCTGGACAATGATCCAACACAATGATGCCAGGCAATTATAGATAATGAATGACGTAAGATCTTACGGAGATATGAGGATTCTCATTTGTCTAGTACACATCATTATGCTAATTCGGTCCCTCAACTTCTAAGAGGAAGCTTCATCGGACTACATGATCTTACAAAGGAGATACGTTTCGCTATAAATTTGGTTGCCCGTTACTTTCACAGTTCTGTGGGCTGGTTCCAGGAATGTTATAAGGCCGATGAGGGACATTTTGAAATTTCCCTGATTATTTATATGCTATCCTGACAAAATGACTTCCTGATTTTCCAGGTTTGTAGACACCTTGGTATACCTTTGTCAACACCGCTTTATTTATTAGGAAGCCCTCGGGCAGTATGAGTTATCCCTAACTTTCCAATACACACAGTATACTTGCTCATTATTAGCTTTTTCGATATTGTTAGTTATTTAAAAATTAATGATAATCTATAATCTTTTCTTCTATTGTAGGAAATTATTTCTTTAATCTGTACAATTTCAACTACTACCCAGTCCTATGGTTACCATAAACTATATTACTACATATTCACCTTATTTATTTACGTAATTCACTATATTCGATGTTATTCATTAATATGTCAGCATAATCAGGGTGTCTACTAAAATCCCAAAATGAAATTTTGTGACTTTTTCGTGACCTTTTCTTTACCAAATCATAAAATTTCCTAATATTTTCAAGAACGAATTTGGGTGCGAATTAGGTCGAATTTTCATGCATGCGATAGAAAAGTACTTTGCTTGCGATTTGGTAGCGTCTAAAGCTGATCATAGACATTTTTGGTGATGAACTTTAACGTTTTATAGAACAAAATTTTCCAATCTGTACTTACATTTGAACAGTTAACAAAAAAATCGTGACCCAAAAGCTAAATTTCGTGACTTTTTCGTGACTTTCATGATAATTTTCTGATTTCGTGACTTTTTCGTGACATTCGTGACCGATAGACACCCTGATAATCATTCTTCCTCAACTCTTCTGACTGGGTATAAAAACTATTAAGTACAAGGGAAGGTAAATTGTGATATTTATAAAAGGATTCGTGACTGTAACCAGATTTATATAGGGATAACTAAAAGGAATATTGAAACTAGGATAAAAGAATATACTAGGACTCCAACGACACTAATTCAGAGGTTTCAGGATTATCGAAGAACCTACAACCATCAAATGTAACAGCTCTGATTATTGCAACATTGCAAATTCTACAAACTAACAGGTACCACTAACTGATATTCAGTGCTGTACAGTTCAGGCTTCTAACCCTTATTATTTTGTAGTTCTATTACTTACACACTCATCTCTCAAGTAATATTCTTCCTGCACTCTAGAAGGAAACGAAGGATAGAAAACAATAGCAGTTAGTTTTATTTAGGAAAAATCTGCTTGAAAATGTAATCAGGAAGTCGAAGACGAAATACTACAGAGGATTACAGCTCATCTACGCATTTTATTATTAAATTAAAAACAGAAGACTGTTCACATATCTAAATTTACCTGAAATGCTTGCTGTTGCCACCAAGAAGGCGGTTGACTACTAACACCAGTTGCAGCCATTGACGGTGTGTTGCTGTTATTTTCTGTGACTAGTTCTTCTGCAGCACATAGGTTTTCCTGTCTTGCATGGGAAGGTGTCCAAATTGCTCGAGGCATGAGCCCAGCATTATCTACGAAAACGAAAAACGATTTTTTAAACATCATACCGCGTAAATAAAATTGTCTACATGTACAGACGGAAACTGAATATCATGAAATAATCCCAATACTTTTCAAATCGTTAAGTTTTACGTCCCACGATTATAACTTATGCCGGCTAGGCTAAGGGAGACAGTGATGATGAGAAATGAATGAAATGGTGGAATAAAGGAAGTGGGAGGGAAAGGGAGAACCTCGAGAAAACCCACGCACATGGTTTTTGTCCACCACAAAGCTCAGTTGGCGCGAGCTGAGATTAAACCAGAGACCCCATGTACCAGAGGTGAATGCTCTACCACTGAACCACCGCCCCCTCCCCAACACTTTTCAAGTTAAATAAATAATTACACTGTGTTGCAAAGAAAGTGCCCTGATTATTTCTGTGACAACTGTATTTTTTCCCTTTTTGGTTAACTGAACTGATACAATTAATATCGAGTTAAATTTCACAATAATTATTATTTTAATTCCGTGGCATGCACAGCTGTTTCAAAGATGGCTGGGTTCAGCAGGTCGATTAATACACAGCGTGCTGCGAAATAGTCTCAACTATTGATGTCTTTCTCTTTCAGTCTTAGTTTTTCGTAAATAGATGAAATAACTTGTCTTATACCGTTTGTAAGCTGAAGAAGCGATCTTTCGAATGGATCATACATACAATGTAAGCTTTTAAGATAGTTGTACTTCAAAAAGTTTCACAAACCTTAAAGGAATGTGTTTCTTATAAACTGTTATTAAAAATGAATTTCAAGTTAGCTCGCTAGAATCCAGAAGAGAAGTAAATTCAAGCCTGATTTTGTATAAAATAATTAATGGTTTGATCCACGCACCTGGTTTTCTCTGTTTATTTGGTTTTTCTATGCGAGGAAACTTTAAGAACTTGTTCACCTTTTAGTATCCCAAATTCTACTAATAATTATTGTACCTGTTCCCCTTTAATTAGAATGTCGAAGATTCATAATAATTTAATATCACAAGGACTGACTGAATCTTGATTTCGGTGTTCTCTTTAGTAAATGCAGCTCTGTCTTAACAAACAGTTACCAATTATAACAACATGAGAATGAGATTTTGTAAATTCGTACAGTCAATAGGCTATACATTTGTATGTACAAAAATCAATGTATTATTTTGTGTACGACATACTTTTCTGTTCAAATGTATGTATTTGTATTTTAAAAGTGATGTGTCTATGTATTATTTAAATATCTAGGAACTATTTTTGTTGACGGTTTTATATATGCATTTAAATGTATATACTTAATAATTACGTAACATCCAAAGTAATCGGACCTTTTTAGCTCTGTTTTGGGTAAATTTTCTTGAACAAATAAATAAATATGTGTTCCAAAAAGGAATTAATTAAAGAATGTGAGTGTTATCAAGAAAAAAAGAGGGACATTTTAGTGTAAACATGAACATGCGTACAGATTTATTATGGTACAGAAACTATATACGCACTCTAGTTTTCAACATATTTGCCGTAGCATCCAAATACTTGTAGCTGGTGATCTGAACATCTAATTTTTAATTCGGTTTTCCGCTTTAATTCGATTTTTTCCTGAATTCGGTGTTATTTTTCGCGAAGAAATAACTTTCCATAGCTTTTACTTTAAATAAAGGAAAAGAAAAAACTATTAGATTTACCTTAACCAACCATCAACAGAAGTACCCGATCGATGAGTACGAACTTTATCACGATTCTCACATGAATTCTGAGAAAATTTTGGATATCAGTTTTGTATGATATCACTTTAAACTTTTCACTTACACAGAATATAATTTAATATTATGTGCAGTTCACTAATATATAGAAAGTATTATATTCCCTCTCCCATCCACACGTTTACAAAAACACATTTACAAGCACAAATGCAGTTATAAAAATAATAATAATAATAATAAAATGCTTCAAATGAACACTTTTTATATACTGCTTCGTACTGAATATGCAGTTTCTTTTCTGTCTTCACTTCTCAAAGACAAAATTGATACTGTGTCCACATTTTGTTATGAGGGATTTTGCTTTCTCATTGTCTTCACACTATTGTTTTCCCAGAGAATTCTTACGGAGTCTAAATTCGAGGCGCTATCTGGAAGAATATTCTGGAATAGAGTAAGCAGCAAACTCTTTGTGTACGATTTCAAGTGCACACGGATCTGCCACAAGGCTTACACGTCTTTTGTTCTTAAACGATTCCTTCATAATGCATCTTAGAGAAATATAGGATTTCATTACCTATGACAATATACGGAAAAGTTCATTACCAGTGTCCACCATAAGCCTACTGCCAGCACACAGTTTATCCTAACTACATATAAAACTATATGAACTGACAAAAATTAAAGGGATACTTCCGGTTGACGTGGAAAGCTGATTGGCATGTTGGTAGCTTTCCGGGAATAACCGATAGGAAAATTGTCGAAAGTGAATATTTTTAATTTTTAGGTGGTCTAAAGGAGAAATGAAAAATTTCCCAATGTTATTTAAATGGGGCTTTTTTTAAGATCTATAATCTAATGTTTTAGGTATTTTGAATTAAAATAAGAACTTAAAATTTGGTATGCTTGTACGTTTTCGTTAGTATTACCTAAGTAAATCAGTAAAAATAAAAATCTTCAACTTTAGAGTGGTTTAATGGGGAACTGAAAATCTTTCCCATGTTATTTATATGGGACACCTTCTACACCCCAAAATTATTGGACACTTCCTGCATGGATACAATGATTAAATTTGACATAATTGTAGTTTTTCGGGGACTAACCGACAATAAAATTATCAAAAGTGAATATTTTTAGTTTTTAGGTTGTCTAAAGGGGCGATGAAAAAATTCCTCATGTTATTTTTTTTTAAAAAAAACCTATAATCTCATATTTTAAGTCCTTGAAATTGGAATTCAAACTTGTAATTCGGTATGCTTGTACGTTGTCGTTAGCGTTACCCAAGCAAGTTCTCAAAAATAAAATTTTCAAATTTATAGCAGTTTAACGGAGACCGAAAAATCTTTCCGATGTTATTTATATGGGACGTCTTCTATACTCCAAAATGTTTAGGGACTTCCGTCAGGATTAGAATAACGAAATTTGGCATGATTGTAGCTTTTTGGGACTAACTGACAGAAAAAAATAGTCAAAAGTGAATATTTTTAATTTTTACGAGGTCTAAAGGAGGAGGATGAAATTTCCATGTTATTTAAATAGGTGTTTTCTTGGGATAATAAATCTTATCTTTTAGACAGTTGAAATCGGAACATGAACTTGAAATTCGGTAGAATTGTGGTTTTAAGAGGTGTGAGGCCGTAGGCCGAGCAAAGGCCCGGAACAAATTCAGGAAATATGAAAAGCAAATGCACGAAATTCACTGTTGATGCAAAGGCTGACACATAAGAGATGCAAGGACGTACGCTGACCCAACGTGGGGATCTGGAGGGCGGAAACCCCAGCTAGCCAAAGGCTAGTATATATTATAAAATTGAAAATGACTATGTTTATGACTCAAACTCTTGAACTACCCGACCGATCTCGATGAAATTTTCAACATAGATGAGATTCGGGCATGGGATGGTTTTTATCATTTCACTTTGACGGTGCAGCTTAGGGGAGGAGGAAGGGATAGTTAAAAATCATCGAAAATGACCGATATTAGTGTCGAATCCATAGTTTTCGGGGATGAGATAAGGAGTTGTGCATTTGAGTTGAGTTGATTTTGAGTTTAACGTCCCGTTCAGCAGCGAGGCTATATGAGACGTGGACCTACTGATTAACGTGGAATCCGAACCACATGAGCTCCCACCGGGAATCGAACCCGGGTCTCCCACGCCAAAGGCGCGTACGCTAACCGCTTAGCCACGAATGAGCTCAAAGTTGTGCATTTGAAGTTTTTATTTCAACCCACGAAGCGGAAAATCGACGCTAATGCATTACAAATTCGCTCATTTCTAGAAATATCAAAACAAATATCTGGAAGAGTTTCTTTTTACGTGCCACTCGATTTACTTCTCTGGAGTCGGACTTAGATTGATTATTTATTGAAGTTCGGAAGTATGAACGGTTAACCAGTTTCTTTATTAGTTAAGTGGTATAAACAGGTTAGAAGGAATTAGGTTTCGATACACTTGAAACCGACACGAATGACGTAAAATGGGTGGGACTGTCTATTTTACCCAAACTGACAACTCCATTGAATAAGATTTATACAAAATACGGTTTCCGTACAGGTTTGAAAGCTTCCGAAACTCTAGAAAAGAACATCACCCAATTTAAGAGTTATTGTACGAATCTCAATGAAAAATTGGATAATTATGAAATAAAATGAAATTACCATGAGAGTTACATAGGCAAAACCTAAAGAAACTTCAAGGTACTGTCAAGGAACATATTACAAATTCGAAAACGGAAAACCAGGTGTCAGGTATATCGAAACATTTAAAAGAAACTCAACTCAAGGTAGAAGATTGAAAAAAATTATTGGGAGCCCAAAATGAAGTAGACTCGTATCTGAAAATTTGTTTACTCATTTAAAGAAACCAAAATTAAATTTAGACAAGGGATGTTAAGTGATGAATGCAAAGCAGTAATTACATATTACTTATAGCACTGGCATCAACTAAAATACCAACATCAACCTCCCACTAAAGAACAAAACGAGCAAATCAACACCGCTGTATCGCAATCTGCATTACTATTGTTTGACGTCTGTTCGTCGTTTTTGACAAAGTGTGTTCCAGCACTGCTCTTCTCTTGGTAAGCTCATTCCTTTATTATTATTATTATTATTATTATTATTATTATTATTACATAATGTTTTTATTCTTTTTCTTGTTTTTATCCTTCGTCCCAATACTTCACGAGAGAGTCGAAAGTTTGAAAGTGTAAGTAGTATTCAGGAATTGCACAAATCTGTAAGTAAAATGATTGTTTCTAGACGTCTCCGTAAGATACATTTAGTTTTTCGTAAATTTTCGCTGTTATTGTTAAAACGAAAAGTTCAGATTCCTACTTACAGTGTGACATCAGCTTTTCTAAACCGTTACTGTGCCCTGTTGCTATCAATGTAGTTAACCATATACCTAACCAAGAAACCACTTTATTAATAATAAAAATAAATTAAATTACCTCCTGCATCTTTACGCCAAACGTTGTGAGAACCGGCCATAGGATGCTTTGCCTGAGTGTTTGATCTACAAGAACCTCTTGGAGTAATATTTTGGCTATTATTAGCAGAACTTGCAGGCAAACGAGTAGAATCCATTGACAGATTCAGAAGTTCCCTATAAAGAAAAGCAGAAAATGTGTATTATATATTTATAAGACCATACTTTTAATAATTCTATATTTCTACTACTTTCCACATTGGGACCAATTTAATTGGCATTAACGCCGCACAAAACAAACGATACAAAAACTTAGTAAATGTTTAAGTTCTTATAATAAAAAGGTTACTGTGTCAAGAAGAGTACTGTAATTCGAATACAAAACCATTAGTACTAATTAAGACCGAATTATATGACATTTAGTTTTGAAAACATATGGGAACTATTTTTAAGAACACACAGGAAAATAACTATATTTTACTGTGTCTCAACAATGTAATCATTAGAGACCGGATTTTAAGATGCAAAAATATAGGCGGAAAAAAGGAATAAAAGGGGATAAAAAATCATTCAAAAAGGTGCAAAAAAGGTGATAATAGGATATCTTTATTAAGTGCTATAGTATACAGTTGCATGAATATTCTTTATTCATTACACCAGTAAATATTTTTAAAACCTTGGCTCTAAACATTTGACATAAATTGCAAAATTGTTTTATTTAATCTCACACTTGTACAACATTCAACGTTCTCGTAATAAAATTGTGGTTAAAACTAACTCGGTATTTAAAAAAAAAATTTAGCAATATTGTGGCTTGAGAAAAAGTTACATACTACTAGGTTTTCAGAAACTGGTTACACTTGATTATGCACAACATTTCTATGTTTACGAATGTTAGTTTCTTGTCTTAGTTTCTGTCCTGTTTCTCCACAGGAGATCCTTGTATGTGGAGAAACTTCGCTCGACATCAACAGAAGCTAGTGGTGCATATCTTGTAAGCACACGGAAAGGAAATTCAATTGACGTTGCCAAGATTTCTACGTCTGGATTGTTTCGCAAATTCAGTTCAAATTTGTTCCTAGCAAATCCGTCAAAATGAAATGAAATGAAATCTTTGAGTTTTACGTCCCACGATTATGCCGGTTAGGCTAAAGGAGACGGTGATGATGAGAGATGAGTGAAATGGTGGAATGAAGAAAGTGGGAGGAAACGGGAGAACCCCGAGAAAACCCACGAGCACGGTGTTTGTCCACCACAAAGTTCACTTGGCGGAGGCTGGGATCGAACCCGGGACCCCAAGCACCAGAGGTGAACGCTCTACCACTGAGCCACCGTGCCCCCCGCAAATCCGTCAAGATTGTAAATTTATGGAATATTACGTGTATACCAGACTGAAAACAAAACATTTTGTTCTGTCCAATTTTTAATAAAAAAAAAGAGAGAAAAAAAAGAGGAAATAAAGGTGCTGAAGGTTAAAAGAAGTAAAAAAAAAAAGGGGGGGGGATTTTATTAATCTTGCAAAAAAGGTGCAACAAATTGCGTTCATTTCAGTTCGTTTTATTCCCGGAAATACGTATTTTGAACTTTGGTTTTTATAACAACTACATTTTCAGAAAAGGTGCTGCACCTTAAAATCCGCTCTCTAGTAATTATATAATGCCATTTCAAGATCCGCTCCTGGTCTTTTCATCGGTCCTTTGGCGAACAATGAGCAAGGAAGTCCACAGTATTACGGAAGTCAAAAATATCCGCAAAACAACAACACAAATCGAACCGAATGAGTCTTATTACATTAGAACCAAAAATTTGAAGCTAAATTTGGATGACGGCAACCCTGACGAGAATTAGGATATCATTAATAATTTCATTCTAAAATCTTACTCACACTGTCGTTACTCTTACCTAACACTTTTTCTACGTATATAAGGAGCTGCACAGGGGCAATTAGTCTTCGGGTGTTGAAAATCTGCAAGTGTGATCCAATTATATTCTGTATAAAGTACTATGTGAATACCGAAAGTACGTGTCGTCGGTCATGATCAGTATTTGGATGAGACGTTTTCGTCACTTTTTAACGTAATCTCCGTCCACTTCTTTACATCATTACAATCTCTGCATTCGCTGTATCAAAATCGTCCGAGATTTTTTTTTTTTTCTGTCGGGTATATTTGAAAATGTTACTTCGGAAAGGACTTTTGGACTGAAAATGTCCGTTTCGCAACGGATCATTCAATTTTAAAAATGAACAGAGGACGAAGGAATAGTTCTTAGGAGCAGAATGGATGGGGAATCACTTCGATGCTCTTATCCAACAAAAAGCCACATTCTTATCCGAGAGAACACCTTTTCTTCACCCAGCTGTCAAGGGATCACCTTAGGTTGTTTCAAGTGGTCTGTCAAAATGCTTTCCAGGAAGCATTGAGAGTCCTGTCAGGTTACAGATATCCTTAACGATTAGCTTTCTGTACTCCATGACTACAGAAGGTTGGTCCACATTTATGGAAACGATTTTGTGTCCCTTACGCTAGGGCATAAAGCCGTATTTCCACCAGCGGTTGTGCTCGATATAACGACCCTGACTATAAACTATAGCCCGACACCGAAGTTTCCATTGAAGTAGGCTTCTGTTCAGAGAAATATGATCAAGTTTGGACCCTCCTCCTTGCAAACTTTTCACAAGCCAGTCAATGTGCGTGGGTAACGTAAGGAAATCGCTCGCTTCAAACACCCGAAACACAAAAGTCCATTAGCGCAGTGTCGGGAGACTTGACAGGGATGTCTGAATATGGGATAGCATGGATTCCAGTTTCACGCGCTTTGCGGGCCATGTATGCCACAGCTGTTCGAGCCGTGTGGCTGGCTGCTTTGTCTTGATAAATGAAAACTTTCGACACCTCAGCACCATACAACGACGGAATATGCTGCCGGTATAATGGCTCCAGAATGTGTTGTTGATAGTATACTGAGTAATTTTCACATTTCGTGCAACTCTATGCAGGGGAAGTTTTCCTTTATGGCAAAAACCTGCAACCACTATGAACCACGGGGAAAACTTTCGCGGTACATGCGGACCCAACTGGCATGGTCCTTGGCATCCTTTTCATGATAATAAATGGCTCAAACCCGCTTGGAGTTTGACAAATAGATTCAGGCCTCGTCTAACGTGACCATATATTTCCACTTGTCACCCGCTAAATACCGTTCATAGAGCCGTTTGCAATGCGTTTCCGGATGTGTTTGGCTGTGTGTGTGTGAACACGTGGTTTATGCTTAACTTGCCGGAGTAAATCCTGGCTGATTATCCTCTGCACAGTTGATTTAGATCTTCTGACATTCTAACAATGACTCTTTGTGGCGGTGGTTTCTCCTGGGTCACCAACTTCTGCACTTTTCGAACCACATCCATTGTACGTTTGGGACGGGGGTGTTGTTTTCGTGCCACTGTGCGCACACCTGCTTCCTCTGGCTGTGCATTTTTGTTGCGTTTGAGTACATTGGCAATACCCTTCTTGGAAATGGTGAAACCCTTGGACGAACTCTGTTTCACAATTGCCCTGTAGCTGTATCAAATGTCGGAAAGAGCAGTGATGTACCCCTCCCAGAATGGGGTCATTTTACACTCGGAGCACTTCACTTCCTTCTATCGAATTCTCAACACAACTGGTTTCTGATTGCTCTGCTGTGCTTAGTGTCTGCGATTCTAGCGCCCCTGGCGGATGTTCCACTTCGTTTCCATAAATGTGGACAGACTTTCTGTAGGGTCTCGTTTCGATAGAAGCAATATTTTCTGAGGTGGCTGCAAAAATGAGGCTTCCAGCAGATCAGTTGATCCCTCTTCTCGTAAATTATCTCACCCACTTCCACACAGTAGTCAGCAAGGGCAGTGTTACCACAAATATTCTTCAATTGAAAATGAAAATCGATATCTTTTTTCACAACATGTACATAATCTTGAGTCGGTACCTCTAAGGTGAAATCCATCATTTCAGGTCAACATCAAAAAAGGCTGTTTCACAGGCGAATGTATTAAAAACAAACATACAAGCTTGAGATTTTCCACAGTTATACCTTAGAAACCACAGTTCAATCCTCCGCAATTTCACTACAATGCTCTCACGTGTTTTGAACCAACATCATAACGGCATGTACTTTTAGTGTGTGTATCTCGTACTTTCTTAGCAATTGCTGATAAATGTTATAGGATACATAATGAATAACTCAAACATAAAAGCCTTACGATGTATGCAGTTGTACGATATTAGTATATCAATCAAACGGTTTCAGTGTACTCTTACTTTTGTCAATTACTTCTAAATGTTGCTAAACTAGATACATCTGGAAAGATTCTTACATGCCTGGGGTATCTTCTCAGAGAAAAATTGAAAAACTTCACTTCTCAAAACTATAGCGAATTGGGCTTCTTGGAAATACAATTTACAGATTTGGTTGTTGGTTGGATTGGGATTTAACGTCACTTTCAGCAGCAAGGTTGTACGAGACGTGGTCTTATAACGTGGAATCCGAACAATATGAGCTCCTGCCCGGAATTAAACCCGGGTCTTCCACACAATTTATAAATTTATCACCGAATTTGTTGTCCCTTCTGTGAGTAACAATGAATATGATTCATTCTTATGCTACTTGTACAATCTAGAATTTAAACAAATTCAGTGGAGAAGAAAGCTGATTTTGAAACTTATTTTCTTGAGGTGACATCAGTGTGACGGTGAACACGAAAAGTGGCCTCTGCAATCAACTAGTTTTTATACAACTGAAATGAAATGTCTGCTTGATGTTCAATTTCTTTGTGATACAAAGTAAGGCTGTCACATTTGATTTACTTTCTTAATATATATATATAAAAGGATGTTTCAAAACAACACCGACAACGTTTAGGATGTGATTCCTGACACCAAGATAAGACAAAAAGTATTACACCAACTTAGGTGCATAAAAGCTTCGTTTCGGAGTTATAGGCTGCCGAAAACATGAAAAACTGAACTTTAAAGGTCCATAGCTTTAAAACTATGGGATCTACCGTAGTCGGGTCAAGACTTCACTTACGAAATATTATGTGTCCTATCCAAATACCCATGTTTCAGAATTCTGCGGTACTTCCGCAACAATTTTTATAAAGGTAGTTGGTAAGTATCCAAATTATTATATCTAGCCAAACTCCCTCTATAAAAATTGTTGCGTGAGTACCTTAGGATTCTGAAACTTGGATATTTGGATAGGACACATACTAGTTCCTAAGTAAAGTCTTGACCTGACTACCGTAAGAAGCATTTGTGCACCTAGATTGGTCTATACTTTTTGTTTTATCTTGGTCTCAAACGTTGTCAATGTTGTTTTGAAACACCATACATACATATATATATATATATATATATATATATATATATACACTCTGTAAAGAAAAAATAGCGACACCTCAATTCTCAAACTAACTTACACAGAAAACCATAGTTGCAGCCCGTTAGAAGAGGAATAGAAGGAAATGAAGAGTGGGATAGTTCATTTGCGTTATCTGCGACACCTGTGGTGTAGGACATCGCTTGTCAATTGTTTGTGTATCAGTAGTATTTTCGATAGATGGCACTGAGTGCGTCTCGTAAATTATTGTAGTAAGAATTCTGCATTGCATTTGTGAAGTGTAGGCTGAAGTAAATAGCATTTTATGATTGTTCGTTGCTTTCTCATTGTTTGGACAGTGTGTCAAGTGGCAAAATTTTTGTTGTGCAGTGTTGTTTGTGTGTGATATTGTTGCTACATGTGAACTGTAAACAAATAAGATGGGTAAGAAATGTAAGTTGTGGCAAATCTCTAAAGGAATAGATGGAATTCTGAAAATCCATCATTCTACGGCAGGAAGAGTAATTCACAAGTGGAAACAGCATAACAAATCGTCCCTTCGTCAACAGTGTGAAAGAAAAAAGAAAGCATCACCCAGAGCAAATTGCTAAATGAAATCAATAGCACCGCAGATTTAATGAGTGATTTCCCCAAAAATCGCTTTTGTAGTTTGACATGATCTTGGAACTGCAGTTACTCGTACAACTGTATTGTCTTGGCTGTATGAAGAGGACATTACAAAGAAAAAACCGCGTAGAAAGTCGAAACTGACAAAACACAGAGGACTTCAACATGTAGTTTTGTGAGTCGATATGCAACTTGGACTTATGACAACTGAAAGCATGTCGTTTTCTTCATTGAAAAGAAGTTTAGAATAGTGGGAAACGATAGTGGTGTGAAGTTGTGGATACGAACAAGCAAGGAACTTGACAAGGATTTTGTTTAAGAGATTCAAATATTCAGTTACTGAGTGATGATATGGACATGGTTCACCGTTAAAGACGTCAGAACGACGGATATATGTGAAGGATCGTTTGATGCACGAAAATATCTTCAAATTCTGGTACGTAAAGTTCTTACAACAGCTAAAGATGACTTTTCTGAAGAAAATATGGACTACTTCCTTTCCCAGGACGATAATGCTTCATGTCACCGAGCCAAAATTGTTAATACGTGGTTCAAGAATATGACTATTTAGAGACTCGTGTGGCCTACAAACTCACCCGACATGAATCCAGTTGAAAATTTGTGGATCAATATGAGTAGAAATTTCAATAGACAACTATCTCAAATAGAATGGAATTCAAGGAACAGATAATCCGGGTGTTATTCCGTGATATCGAGGTTGCATTTTGCAATAGCTTTGTTACCAATGCGGGAAGCCCATGGTGCACATACAAAATACTAGTTTGGTGTATCGTACTTCTCGATGTTTGCACACAATATGTCTTACCCTAAAGAAATTCAATTTCTTGTTTTCTGCTATTGTTGTTGATCTTTTTCAGTTTTATGAATTACTCTTCCTACAAACGATTTTGCTCAAAACACGCATAGCTACTTATATATGCATATAAATTCACTAAATTCATGTCAAAAGCCTGAAACTCTGGCGCAAGTATTAAGAATGAACTGCTCATTAGGAATATGCCTTGTAATATTATCAGGAATTCATGTAAAAATTCATATTGATTAAAGTATGTTGAGAAAACCATATTAGAGCAAGTGTCGCTATTTTTTCTTTACAGAGTGTATATATATATATATATATATATATATATATATATAGAGAGAGAGAGAGAGAGAGAGTACTTAAATATATTCAGTTGTTCGTGTGGTTGAGCGCTCACCTTTGGTACGCGATGTTCCTGGTTCGATCCGAGCTTCACCAAGTGGGCTTTGTGGTAAACAGGCACCGTGCGCTTGAGTTCTCACCTTTTCCCCACTTTCTTCATAGCACCATTATCGAAAACGATCTCATCGTCATTGTCTCCTCGGTGCATATTCACGGGACATTAAACAAACAAACAAACAAACAAAAAGTGACCAACGGAAAAAGTAGGAGCGGCTCTTGAACGTGTATCACATACTTAAACTGTTGAAACAACAGTCACCGCATTACATTAAGAATGTGCGAGTCACACAGGAAAATAGTTCAAATAAAAAAAAATTAATTTTAGTAAATAGTTAAAAGGAAAAGAAATACTTCTACACTGGATTCACAAGTGTTCATTACCTATGTGTTGACTGTTGTTGGCTCCTGTTGTTCGTGACTTGAACTTGACTAGTTCTTGACTGAACAGATGGCCCGAATGAAAATGATTCCTCCTCATCTTCATCTCGACCTTCGTCACTGGAAGGAATTAAATTATATTAATATTTTATAATATTATTAATATTGTTGTTTTGACTGTATCTAACGCAAGTGTTCTCAATGCAGATCTCGTGAATATTGTGGCGTTCTAGCGTATTTATAGATGGATTAAAAAAAAAAAAAAAAAAAAATGATGACGTGATAAAAAGAAGTGTTCACAAACATAAATGACATGAAAGTCAACTTAAAAGTAAAATTTGCACAGAAAATAAAAGTCAGTCCTATATCTAGCACGTTACTATTTACTAACAGCATTATAGTAAATAATTATAAAAAGTCATGTTTAAAATATACAACTAGTTAGGAACGATGAAATGAAATCTTTGAGTTTTACGTCCCAAGGTTATGCCGGTTAGGCTAAAGGAGACGGTGATAATGAGAAATGAATGAAATGGTGGAATGAAAAAAGTGGGAGGAAACTGGAGAACACCGAGAAAACCCACGCACACGGTGTTTGTCCACCACAAAGTTCACTTGGCGGGGGCTAGGATCGAACCCGTCACTTCAAGCTCCAGAGGTGAACGCTCTACCACTGAGCCACCGCGGCCCTCGAACGATGAAATGTTCGAATAACAATGTTTTTACGATAGGTCCAGTCCACTCATTTAATTTACAACGGCCTTATTTTGGTATCTCCTGGATAATAATTACATTGAGTTGAGAATCTCGTTACTGACGGTTTCCTCTTTCCTGGCATCATAAGTATTCAATGAAGAGTAAAGGAGATGGATGGTTAATTATAAAACATGATGCTATGTAACGCTACCTAATATGGTCTAGAATCAAGCAGGGACCCCCACACTAGTGGTGAGCAGTCTATCACTAAACCAGCACGACCACCATGAGCAGGTATATCAAGAATGTGTTATTAAATACTAGCAGAACACCCGTTCGTTGCAAGGGCAAGAATTCGTTTCATTTTGAACACAAAGTACTAATGGGGATTGAATTTGGATTTGGGGGTTGATTAAACGGTATCGGAAGTGTCACTTTTCGTCTCAGCGACCCCGAAAACTGAACTATGGATTCGACATTAATACCAATCACTTTCGATCATTTTTAAATATCTTCACCCTTCTCCTAAATTGCACTGTCAAAGTGAAATGTTAAAAACCATCCTAGGTCCGAACCTTATCTATGTGGGAAATTTGATCGAGATCGATCTCAAGAGTTATTAAGTTTTATTTATTTTTATATATCACCCCCCCTCCTCTACGTTGTACCTTTAAAGTAAAATGATAACATCACTCCTGGGCCCGAACCAAATCTATGTTGAAAATTTGACTGACATCGGTCGGATGGTTCAAGAGTTATTAAGTCATAAATATAGTGACTTGCATTTGTATATATGTATATATATATATATATATGTTTTAATGCCACTTATAATTAAACTAATAAAGGTAAACAAAAGACAAAAGATACATCAGTTTATAAATAAAGCAGGAAAAGCTAACAGCCAAAAGAAAAAAATACAGTACGTTTCCAACAACACGATAGAACATACAAGTAATAAAATTTAGGGAAAATTATATTCCCATTATTAGAACAAAGGCAAAATACTGTAGTTATATATTTTTTTTAAAAAAAACGGAAAAATTACTTTATGGACACACAAAAATCTACACGTTTTAAGTAACTGACAGTGATATTTTCCCTTTTTCTTCTACATAGGATGTCAACTCTACTTTTACAGGTCCTTACAAATCTTGAATTCTGATGACGACTGAACAACCTAGTGAATTCATGCCATCTAATTTGTAAATCAACACCACCTTATTTTGATCCAATAATAATAATAATAATAATAATAATAATAATAATAATAATAATAATATTTTCTATCCGAGTTGGATTAAGCAGTATATTATTGTGCTTTCTAATTATATTTTTGAATGATTTAAGAGTTCTGAAACGAATAATGTTCCTTTGATGATACATATACTCTACGCTACTCTAGTGCATGCACTATGTTTAGTAAGGTAAAATACGGAGAAAAATTTTAACCATATTCCTCATGTGACTTACGTTGAGTATCCTCCGCTTTGTTCTTGAATATCATTGTCCTGTTCACCTAAATCATCGAGAGTTCCTTGCGTTGACCCACCCCAAGTAGCGTTCGTAGTAGTACCATCAGCTGTAATATGACTATAACCTATAGAAAATAAAGTTAAATACTAGGAATGCAATGGATATACTCGATTGCAATGAAATGAGCTGAGCGAGCTTAAGCAACGTAATCAGTTTATTGTGACTTTTTAAAACAATCAGTATTTTTCATAACAATCGCACAATTCTTCGTCTTGACCTTTTGTTCCGGCTAAAAAAAGTTTAAAAAATCGTTAATTTGTTTTTAAATTGTGATTAAAATTGAAAATTTTTACGCTAAAAAAATAAAAGGGCTTCGTCGGAATTTTTGAAAATCACGCGCAGATTTTAATTGTTGACAAAAAAATCACGTGAAAACTTTTTCCCCATGTTAAGTCTATGGAAGCGTTTTTCGGTGATTATTCCTCGATGGTACATCGGATTTTTGATTTCGACCTATGTTCTCACTCAGCACGACATACTCTATCAGCGTGCTAAGTTTGGTTGAGATCGGCCAAACGGTCTAGGAGGAGTTCGCAGACAACCAAACGGCTAACCCGAGTATAAGAGCTTCACTCGCTTCGCTCGCTCAGCTCAATAAATAAATAAAAAATAAATACATAATTAATGATATACCAAGTTAACAATATTTAATAATCCATTAAATTTATGAGTCTTACCTGAATATTTCTTTTAACATACAGTGGCACTTTATGCTTTCTTCACCAGAGTCAGACTTAGGAGGTGCGGGCTCCAGGTTTTCATCCAAAGTGCACACATATATATATGTTGGAGTGTATTTTATTTAAAAACTTCAAACGATAACAGACACATGGTGAATTGAAATAGTGATCTAATATAGTAAAATACAAGTACATAAACTGGCAATTATTACAGTAATATTAAACTCATATCGACAGACTTCACTACACCTGGAAAATAACTTCCTCCATATGTCTCCTGTTTGCTTGAATGCACTGTTAAAGGCTTCAGAACATGCATAGTCGTGAGACGTTAAATTAAGGAAAAATGTGTAACTTAAAGTAAAAATAAAATCTGACTATACAGATTATTATCATTAATAATAATATAAAGGGTTTGCCTTGGTCAGAGTTCATTTTTAGTTAACTGCTGGAATTGATGGGCAAACTCGAACATTATAAATATGTTAAATGTAAACAATATGAGCTTTTAATTAAGCGTGATTTTAACCTATAGCGTACAGAACGCTAAAAGCTACGAGGAATGATCAGAAAATAAATTTACAAAGCCTGCAAGTGAAACATATATATATTATTTCATACAACCAATACAGCCAACAGATTGAACATACATTAGGTTATTTTTCGACATGTCGCTTGAGGTACTTGGGATGAGTCAGAAGATTCCCTCCTAGTAAAAATCCTGTTCTTCTGTGTTCTGACACGCTGTTACGAAGTGTTTCACTTAATCATGTAAAGCAAAGCTATGGCCTCTTAAATGCTCCTTCGAGTGCAGAAACAGGTGAAAGTTGCTTGGAGCGAGGTCCGAGCTGTAGGGGGTTGTTCGATGATGTTTCAGCGAAACTGCTTAAGGGTCTCCACTACAGCGAAATTAAACTATCACTAATTTTAGAGTTTCTCTGTAATATCTTCAAAACAAATAAAAATATTCGAAAAGCAGAAACGTAGTGAACTAGACAATACGATTTTGCATGTGATACTGTTATCACAACTCATCTATTTGCTTTTGATTTCCAACTGTAGATAGATTTAACATTTTTTACGGGTTATGTAAATAGCGGCATATCAAAAGCAGAAATATCTTCAAATATCTTCAAAACACAAATAAAAATATTCGAAAAGCAGAAATGTACTGAACTAGACAATACGATTTTGGATGTGATACCTTTACCACAATTCACCCTATCTGCTTTTGATATGCCGCTATTTACAGAACCCGTAAAAAATGTTAAATCTATCTACAGTTGGAAATCAAAAGCAAATAGATGAGTTGTGATAACAGTATCACATGCAAAATCGTATTGTCTAGTTCACTACGTTTCTGCTTTTCGAATATTTTTATTTGTTTTGAAGATATTACAGAAAAACTCTAAAATTAGCGGTAGTTTAACTTTGCTGTAGTAAAGACCATTAAATAGCATGGTGGTCTTCTGGGCTGTATGCGGGCGCGCGTTTTCGTGAAGGAAGATTTTCGTGGAAATTTCGACACCATTCTGCGGCATGCTGACGAGACATTAAAGTCTCTTCGAAAACCTTTACAAGCTGCTGGTGAATTTGAGCCGCGGTTACATTTCACCCACAGAAATCGAATAACTGAGCGTCCTTGTTTGCGAGACAAATTTTCCAAACAAGTCGTCATTTGTGTTTACATACAACTAGCGCCATAAGTGGTGGGTTCCTGAAACTCTGCACAGTTGCCAACTCCATGTATTAAAAATACTGCATACTCCTCATTTCTCTATAATAGACTAAACTCCAGAAATATCGGCCTTGTAACCTTAGTTTCTGATCCTCCCTCGTAGTTTCTCAACTGGCTATGAACAACTATTTTCATTTGATACGAAGACTAATTATATTATAATTTAACATATAAACTGATTACTGCACTACTTTGCACATTTTATGAACCGCCACAGAAATGAGGCACAGGTTGAAAAAATTTACAATGCTAGACTTCGCTCTGTTACACTTAGAAGGAATACACTGACTCTGGTAAATTCTACGTAAGTAAGTATTGGGCTCGCAAAAGAAGAAATTGTAATTGTAAATGTGCCTACCCGCAAAATTGTCACATGCCGTAATGCTGAAAAAAAAAAAAAAATAAAAAATAAATAAATAAATAAATATCACTACATTTTACCTAAAATTTCCGATTTATCCGCTGATATGTCACTACAAACATCTTGATTGATAGCGGAAGTCTGGCCCTGATCTTTTCTCATTAATTCCTCTAATTCTTTTCGTTTTGCACGAAGTTCTGCTTGCAACAGTAATTGCTGACAACTTGGAGCATCCATCTGAAAAAAAAGAAAGAAAAAAATAATAATAAAAATAGAAGATTACACTACTTATTACTAATTATTTACTAAAATTGACATTTCTATAAGGGAAAAGACCCCAAATAATTAGTAAAATATTCACGAACTGACTTCAACATTGAGAAAATTCCATACAGAAATCCAATGTACATGGTTCTATTACGGGGGCACAAAAATGAAGTGAAATTTCTAGTTTTATGTCCCATAATTTATTCTCTGTAGGCTAAGGAGACGGACGGATAATGAAAGTGAATGACGGAATGAGAATGTGGGAGGAATTGGAAACCCGAAAAAAACTCATGGGCACGATACTGTAAACCACAAACCTAAATGATCTGGGATAGAGCCAAGTCCCTTCGCACCACAGGTGAACGTTCTACCACTGAGCTACCACGGCTCCCTCTCACCAGGGAAGGGTCCGAATGGGGTACTCGAGTTGCCGAACGGCATGTATTAGATATGAAAGAGGGTGTGAAACTATGTACATATGCAAATTTATAGCGGCTGAGGGCAACATGGAGAAGCATGAGAGCCGGAAGAAATATGGCCGACCGTAGGGCTCGACATCACAGAAAGCTAAGGAATTACTGAATGGCCACAGAAACAAAGGTCAAGTGTTTAGTAGTAGATGCATGATAAGATCTGCTATATGTTGGGGAATATGAACATCATGGCCGCCATATTGAAAACAGCCACCTTGAATTTGGATTCACAATGTAAAAGAGAAAGTGGATTATATGGCATATCAAATAGCACTGAAATTTTGCCAGGAGCTCATTGGTGTTAACCATGCTGTAGTAACTCTATTGTGAGTTGAGAACAGACATGCAAAAAGCACGCATAGAAACTCTGTAAATCTCAGTGGTATGCCTCTGAAACTAGAGCTTGGAGAATTTTGCTTTGCATAAAGACCGAAGGAAAAGTGTGTTTGCATGCAGAATATTTGAGAGTAAGGAAAAGATCGCCAAAGATCGTCAATTCCCTGCAAAGATGCCTGACATCCCTTCGAATATCAAGGCACTTGCTAGAAAATCAGCAAATATGTGCATGGATGATTTTGTTTTTTCTTCAGAAAGTATTTGTCCACATGCGCATGAGAATCGCATCCTGTCTTTTAACGAAGATGATAAACTGATGCATTTCACTGTCCCGGATAATATTGAGTTTCACAAGAAACTGATACCCCCAGGCCCGTATCCACGAGGGGCAAGGGGGCAGTGTCCCACCTAATTTTTTACTGACCCCTTAAAAATTTTCATGGTAGGCTTGCAAATGAACTATAATATGGTTGGATCGTCAGTCTTGTTTTTGCTGGTTACGGGCCTGACCCCTAAATGCATTGGACGTATTCAACCTCTCGACATCGGATTCTTTAGAATATACAAACAGTACGTGAGGTTTATCACGGATCAAAATCTTTTTTTTTTTTTTTTTCTTTTCAATTTACGTCTCACGTTTATCCTTGTAGGCTAAAGGAGATGGATGATTAATGAAACTGGTTGATATGAAAGAAGTGGTGGAATGAGAAAGTGGGAGGAAATGGGAAACCACTAAATCACCGTACCCCCAAAAACATCCAAATTTGAATAACGTACAAACACAGTATTTTGTTGATAATGGCGAAAACCTATGCACAAGACGTTTCAAATCACGCGACAAATACGAGGCGAACGAAAATATTTCTGTTTTAACGTGGAACTAACATCATCGACGAAGCTGTGGGTGCGAAGAAGCAGCATATTCTGTGCCTGCAACAGAGGTATAATCGTTAGTATGGAGTTGAGTACCTGCGAGTGGCAGCAAATTGAAATGACTGCCAACACAGAAAATTCGGCCAAATGAGATGAGGTCTGTGATTTGATTTATCAACGCAAGAGGACAGAATGCTCTATTACCACAGCAATGCAGAGAAGTTACACACTGGAATTCTTCTGATTCATGGTAAGTGCTGTTGAGACAATTTATTGAACAAATTCCCAGATACAGCATAATTGTGCCATTTTACACAGGGAAATGTCAACAAGCGGGAAAAAAAAAAAAGAAAAAAGAAAAAGAATTTTAAAAAAATAAACAACAACAGTAACATCAATAGTATTAACAAAGAGTGCACAAGTAATATTATTTAGCCAGTACGCGTTTTATTGCTCTTTCAAACACCGGGTAGCTCGAAAAAATATCCATCTCACTTGTTAGGTTATTATAATAGTTGGGTACTCGGTGAAAAAGATACCTCTGTATAATTGTCAACCTAGGACGTGCAAGATAGAATAGGTGGGTATTCCGGGTTTTGCGGGAAGGGACATATAAGGATAGTTGTTGAATTAGGGTTTCTGATCTTAGGTTCCCATTTACAATCTTATGAAGAAACTTCAAATCAGAGTTATTTCTGCGTACTACCGGCGTCTGAATATTAAGGTATCGCAAAATTACCTCCTTAGGTAATATTCGAAGTGCGGGAACACGAAAACGTACTATTGCAACAAAGAAATTGAGAACAGACTCAAGTCTAGAGAGATGTGTAGGTGCGGTCATGGCCCATATGGGAGAGCAGTATTCGATCTTGGGTGCTATTAGAGTTTTATAGAATATTGTTAATGATGGTTTTTATGGTTTCAGGTAGGGAGTTTATAAGACGCTAAGTCAGCGGAAGTGACGGAAATTTGTGCGCGTATTGTTTCACCAGGACAATGCGCGCGTTCACACGTGCCTTGCATCTATGGGTTCGAACTGTTGCCATACTCGCCTTATTCGCCAGATTTGACCCCCTCGGACTTTCACTTATTTAGAAATCTGGAAAAGCTTTTTTTTTTTTTTTTTCGAGGGGGATCAACGATTTTTTTCGGATGCAGAGGTGAAAAGTGATGTACTGGGATATTTGGCAGGGTTCGAGGAATCATTTTTTTAAAGTGGTAGAAAAGTGTTACCGGAGAGGTGGCATAAATGTATCTCGGTCAAGGGGGATTACGAGGAAAAATAAAACCACTTATCCAGATATTTTCTAATTTTGTAGGCAAGTCACGAACTTTCCAATCCATTCTCGTAACAGCACGTACTATAAAATAATGTATTATTTGTATTAGAAATAAGATACACAAAATACATTATTGTACCTCTCTTTTATTTCACTAAAACCACAAACTTCAGAAGAGCTGATTTCGTTCACTAACTTAAACATAGAAAAACACGTAACTGTAACCACATTTTTATCACTACGATAGAATAAATCTAATTACCTGTAAAACGCCACCAATGGCTTCAGTGTTTCGATTCTTCTCTTTAACTCCTGAAGATCCACTAGTCGATTGATTCAGAGTGAAATCTTGTTGAAGTTTATTCAACTGTCGCTGTGCTGTTTTCAGTCTTTCCCGTTCTGCTTTCAAAGATACTGTTTGCTGTTGAAGATCGCGAGTCATTGCCTGTACAGCTTCTAAAGTCAACTCCGGAGGTGGCGACTTTGACCTATCCCTGCCAAGGTAGAAAAATTGTGATTTTAGTGTGTACATTTTATTGCTTTTATTTATATCTAGTACGCAAAATTCCTTTCAATCTCTGCACGCAAAAAGGAAGGAACCATTTGAAAAACTACTATGTTAAATATTTCATTAGTTTTGAATAACAGCAAATAATGAGCTGCACCACTGCTGCTAATCATGGGGTTTGGGCGGCTAGAAACAAGCTTACTGTATGTGACGTGATTATTATACTGACTTTCTATATCACTATTTATGACTTCATTGCATCACAATTCAGTGCGCTTTAAACAACTTGTCGCTTGTCGTCACAACGCTGGGCCTACCATTTTTAGAACAACCCGAAAGTCTTGAATCTTTTCCCGAGAACTGAATCCGGAACCTAGTGTACCGAAAGCAAGCATGGTGTTCAGATTGTGTAAGCTATTCCAGAGTTCGCGTCTGGCTATTCCATTTAGATCAAATCTACTTTTTTTTTTTTCTGAACTTCCACAAACTTAGTTCCGAATTTCACTGTGGCACACATGAGAGTGTCATAGTTAAAGTGGTGTCTATAGGACAAAATATTTCACTTTCAACAGGAATATTAGAACAGTCCTGATACCAAGTATCATTCATAATGTTACATTTATATACAAGGGAAAGCCAACAAAGTTTAAAGAATTTGTTATAGCTCTTCATTACCACAATATAAGTGCACATTTACTTAATTACTTTCCAAGTTGGCACCTTCGGAACCACTCTTGCTCCGCCACTCCTTCCATTGCTGAAAACACCGACGACAATCATCTTTTGGTATCTTCCTAAGTTCAGCCGTCGCGTTGGTTTTGATCTCTTCTACGGTGGCGAAACGGGTACCTTTGAGGTCGATTTTTAGCTTTTGGAAGAGCCAAAAATCCAATGATACTAAACTGTTTTTGAGGTTATCAAAGCCTCTGAAGCAGATTTCTCCAATTTGCACATTAACTTGTACTTTACACGTTGCTCGAACTGCGACATTGCGCCAACTGGTCAACTTCTCCGTTCAGTTACACTACTCATTCACGGTCTGTTATGACCTGTTCACACTTGTCAAATTCATAATTAAGCAACGTAAGGACTATACTGTTTAAGATTCATTGTGATTCCATTACAAATGCCAAAACTAGAACAACATTCCGGGAATTTTTTGACCGTCCCTCGTATATATATAAACTTTGTTTTGGGGTAAGTGGTGAAGCTAATACATATTTTTTACAGTCTGAAACTGTTTTTAATTGCATTTCATTAAACATGAATGAATTACCCACTATATCCTCTGCAAGTATGTAAATGTATTGTATAAAATTAGTCTACACAATCCCCTCTAGCGAAGATTTGACTTTTCCACACTTTTAATAATCAGAAATCCTTATATTGAAAAATATTAATTTCGAGCATAACTAAATATGGACTACAACTCACATTGTAATACGTTCTAATATATATTCACCGTAACATTTTCGACAGATTCTCCTGTCACCCTCAGCTGTAATACAGCCTAAGTATAATTGATATTTACTCATTCGTCAATTCGGTTCTATAGGTGAGTATTTAGTCGTTAAACTACGGAATATAGTAACGTGCCGTGTATTGTAAGATAACTCATATAATCTTGTCTTTTATCCATTTAATAAAAATATATGTTAAATGTACTGAAGAAACTAGTACTGTTACAAGATACCCACACACACTACTTACGGGCTAATAAGTACACTCACCTTTGTTGTTTAGACACAGCTGCGTTGTCCCGAGAATTAGAAAGAGATTCAACAACTGAACTATGTCGCTGGTGTGCTATCTCCTGCTGCCTTCTTTCACACTCTCTTCCATTTTCAATATCGTCCGCCTTCGCTTTCAGTTGACGATACTGATCTGAGCCAACTTGACCCTGTCTTTGACACGTCTGCACAGCCTCCAGTAGATTTTGTAACTGCATAAGCTTTAGTTTGGCTTCTTGCAGGGTGCTGTAAACCAAATTGTTAAAGTATTCAAAAATCCTTCATACTTTAGTATTGCTATTAATGTACTCTGGAAGGAGAAGGAACATTAATACTGTTCCTTCTCTTTGCAGATTACATAAATAGCATGATACATAATACGAACAGGCTGAACTGTATTGAGTTTAAACTTTTAAATTTAAAAACTCATTGCTAATGGTACAGGTAATTATATATATATATATATATATATATATATATATATATATATATATATATATATATATATATATATTAGGGTGGTCCTTAATTACATGGCGAATTTTTTTTCTTCCGAATTTCTTTGCTCCCAACCCTAAATTGGTTCCATGTTGGACTCAATTTATCCATGAAAAAAATGGGCTCAATCGATGAATATTTAACCGACCCCCAAGCGACCTAAAGTTTGAATGCATATCCAATATGTTAATATATAGGAGAAGTCTGGAATAAACCCTTCTTACTTTAAAGCGGCTGAAGGGAAAGGGATCAAATCTTGGATACAGGGATTGGAAGTAATTCACATCTGACCTTGACAAATAGCATGATGGCGGCCATTTTGAAGTCCGCAATTTTGTATTCGGACCCAAAATTTTAAATGGAAATGATGTTTTGTGACATCGTTTTTGGGTAACCTTTCATTATAAAAACACATCTTCCTATATTTTCAACTTATCTCTGGTCATTTAATTCTTTTTAGCTTTGAAATAATAGTTTATTATCTTTCAGTATTGTTTTTTTCTTTATAGGTTACTGAAATATTAATAAACTATTACATACATTTAACAAGGAAATAATTATATATGTTGTTATATAATTACATCCCGTCGAAATACATACCAGCCTATATTGAAATTATTTATATGAAATGAAATTATATAAATAATATAATGAATGTTTAAAGTGATATTAAAAGAAAGCTGAAGGCTGTGGATAACTAGCAAAATTCTACTGCATCATTAAGCCAATTTTTGTAGCATCTGGATACTTTTTTCTGTTCACTGACTATCTGCAATATGTATTGTTTCTCTTTTTCGTCCTTTGTTAAAATGTTCACGTATTCTTGTATCAGTTTCACACCTCTCTCTGCAACATCATTCACCACCACAATGTTTTTCAATGTATTCAACCCACGTTGAAAGTTCATATCTTCTTTCTAAGTAGATGGGCATGTGCATTTCTTTCTTTACTTTATGGTTTAATTCAAATAAGGGAAACTATTCAACAATCTTATAAATCTGCAGCCCGTACAGAGATATAAACTCACAGAATACTTCGGAGCTTTTATTTTCCATAGTTGATAATTATTACATGTTCAGAAATAAGTGGAAAATAAAGGCAGACGTCTATTTGTCGTCAAAAGCTACCTCAAAATGATATATCATACGAGGTCATTTCTATTTAAAATTTTGTGCCCGAATCCAAGATCGTGAACGTAAAGATATGCCTCATCTCGGTCACTACTCAGTATCAGGTATGGATCTACTTCTACAACCTCTTTCCAAGATATGATTCCTTTCCCTCAGCCATTTTTAAGTTACAAGAGTTTATTACAAACTTTGGCCATATACTATACATTGTAAATGCATGCAGATGTTTAGGTCGCTTGGGGGTCGGTTAAATATTCTTCGATTGAGCCCATTTTTTTCACAGATTAATTTGGTCCGACATGGAACCAATTTAGGGGTTGGGAGCAAAGAAATTCGGAAATCGAAAATTAAGGACCATCCTAATGTGTATATATATATATAAGTTGTTCTAAAAATGGCGCCCATGGACAAAAGAGCGCTATTCTACAAGTTAAAATAAAGCAAAAATGCCATATAATCGTATACTCTCCAGGTCTTCTACAGCGGCTACGAGGAATAAAAAATTTCACTATGCGGTAATGTCGTAGATTAACTTGAAACCATTAGCATTTCTCTACGAATCCATCAAGCAGTTACGTCGATTGTAACGCTAATAGATGGCGTTAGTGTCAACGTCTATCGACTTTAACAGCTAATTGGAAAGAATCGAAGTAATTATTTAATGGGCTGATAGATCTATTCTATGGTTCTTTATCTGCGACGTTGTCATATAGTGCAATTCACCTCTTCAGATGAAGATCCGAAAGGTATAAAATTATATATATATATCTTTTTGGCTTTGTTTTAACTTTGTTAGAACAGTGCTTTGTAGTCCATGGGTACCATTTTTAGAACAACACCCGATACAGCGGATTCTTGTTGATTCGAACTTGGATAATTTTTTCTTAAAAATTACTTCAAAAAATACGGTCAGAAACCGTTAAGGTTCCTGTGAACTCCCCCTTGTCCGAGCACTTCGCCTTTTCGCCACCAGATGCTCACTTTTTCATTTAGCAATCACTGCTGGTACCTCTACTGGGAAGAACTGAAAGATCGTACCGCTCAGTTTGAATGTGTCCAGGATATCCACACTTGAAGTGGGCGGGGAGAGGAATCCAACAGGTTTTTTTTTTTTTTTTTTTTTCGTGCACCTGCAGTCAGTCAGAGTCTATTTATACAAGCCGTGTTGTTCAGCCGCAGGGCAAAACCTCAACCATTGATGAGTAACATAAATCTTTTCTTTTTGCAGGTAGGAATAGAGTTTTGTACGAAAAACGGGAATTAGGTTGCAGAGAACGTCATTCACATCGCGTTGACAAATTATCTTTCGTACGTTTATCACATGAAACTCTTTTCTTTTTTTGATTATTACCAGAATATGAGATAAAAAGAACCTAAATGGTTCTTTGTATACAGAAAACAGACAAACAATACTAATATTTTCTTACATATCAGTATTATATGATTTTTTTTCTGAAGTGTATGATGCATGAAAAATGGACAAAATGAATTTTGACTTTTCTATTTGTCCCTATCCTTCTGAGTAAAGAGAATGATGTGGCGCAACTAAAGGGCCTGCAGGGCCCGCAACATTGAGAGGCCCAGAACAGAAAGAGGCCCATTTCAGTTTCGAAGTTAAACTTTATAATGTTAAGATGTTAAAAATTATGTGATGTTCCAACTATATCTCATTTTTACCTATGAAGACGGTAACACCTGAGCGATTATTTAGTAAATTAAATACCAACAAAACTTTTACTGACCAGCGAAAACATTATGACCACTCGCTACTTTTTGAACGAAATCATCGGGCTGAGATAAGAGCTACAAGGCATAACACAACCGCGCGCCAAACACGACAAGAATCTCACTCGATTAGTCAGTGTGATGCTTGTGCCTTGAATGGGGAAGGACGACGATATATCAGGGTGACTAAGTGGCTGGGAGCTTCATTTCGGAAACAACGCGACTTGTCGAGTTTTCGCGATCTGCCGTGCTTATGTATTTCAAAGATGGGAAAAGAACAGTGAAACCAGCATCGAACCAAACAACAAAAAGTGGGACGACCACACCTCATTAAAAATGTCGGATGTCGTAGACTCTCGAATTTGGTATAGCAGAATAGACGAAAACTATAGCACAATATAATAATAATAATAATAATAATAATAATAATAATAATAATAATAATAATAATAATAATAATAATAATAATAATAATGCATTTTTTTGCATATGAGCAAGTTGTGACTCACTAGATAGAACATAGAAAGTCAAAACTGTTCTCTGTAAATTTTACGTGACTCATGGATGTGGAAAGAGGGGGTCCGTTTAACATTTTTGCGGGGAGGCCCATTCGTCCTTACTTACGCTACTGAGAGAATGTAAGGTAAAATAATAACACCAATATATATATATATATATATATATATATATATATATATATATATATATATATAGATAGATAGATAGATAGATAGTAATCTGCAAGTGGTCTAGTTGCGGAAATTTGTCAGCAAAAAGACCACTTTTCATTATCTACTTTTATGAAAGTGGCCTATTTGCAGATTGAGGTGGTCTATTGGCGGAATCTTGGTGGTCTATTGGCTGACATGACAAATTTGTGGTCTAAATGCGTAATAAGGCTTGCCAACCTCTGCATACTCTACAATATAACCATACACAGTAGATAGCATCATTGCTTGCCAATCATGCGATTTAAGGTTTACCGCTAATCGGCCATACTGGCTTGGGTTTTCCTGGGTAAATCCTATTTCAGGGGTAGACGTATCTTATCATTTCCATCAGAATATATACTTTTTCTCTAAAAATAGTTCCACCTTACTAGTTCACCATATTCTATTTTTTCCACGCTATTGACTACGCCTTCTTATATTAATTCGACATAGTTCTTATCAGCATAAGCCGCTAGGCGGTAAGACTTAAACTCATTTCAGGGATACACATTTTATAAAGGTAACCAAGAAAGTTGAGCCGTTTTTTCACCACCACATTCGAACATCGATATGTCACTTAAGACGTACCTGGAAGTTCAAAAATAGTCCCCATCAGCATCGATGACCTTCTGCCAAAGTTCTGGAAGATCACGGATACCATCGCGGTAAAACTTGGTGGGCCGTGAAGCGAAGAAACTATCAAGTGTATTTTGCACCTCTACTAGTTATTTGAACTGGCGTCCTCTAAGGTGATTGTCCAAGGAATAGAACACATAATAATCGGACGTGCAATGGCCGGAGAGTATGGCGGATGCAATAGTGTCTCCCATCCAAGGCGTAGAATGGTGTCCCGGGTCATCCTAGCTGCATAGGGCTTAGCGTTGTCCTGTAACAGGTGGACCCCTTTGCGATTCAGAAGTACTGGTTCCAGAGTTTTGAGTTTTTCTTGAACACGGTTCAACTGCTGACAGTACACAGCTGTATTGATGCTCTGACCAGCTTGTAACAGGTCCCGATGCACGATGCCGCAAGCAGTCCACCAAACACACAGGAGGATGTTCTGGTGCAGTGCTGGTTTCGGCTGTTTTGGAACAGGTTCATGGGATGTTTACCAATGATGACGGTGTCGTGGAGCCTCGTACAGACAAGTCAAGACCCTTTCCAGAAATTGCTCCTTCCTCAGACTAGAAAAAAAGAACAGGTGTCTGCTTGTGTTGCCATCTGGCCCGGCGTCAATTCATGTGGGGCCCATCTACCCAACTTGAAGTGTTTCTCAAGTTGATGGATGTGCTGCCGAATGGTTTCTACACTCACACTGAATTGTAGTCTCAGTTCCTCACATGTTTGGCCACTGTTGGCCTCAATTGCTTTCTGATGATCTTCATTTTGTACATGTGTTGGTCTTCTGGCACGTAGTGAGTCTTTGTGTGTTTCGTCACCGTTCTTAAATTTGTTAAACCACCGGTGCGTAGTCACGACACCCTCACCAAAGACCTGGCATATCTTGCGCCCCGCTGCAGCGGCGTTTGACCCTAGTTTGAACTTGTACAGCATACAAATCCTTATCACGCTCTGTGGAGGTCCCATGTTCACTCTGTCCTTACGCAAGTTCACGGTGTAATTGAAGTGCCACAACCAGGTAGTATGTTGGATATACCTTCACCAACAACTTATCTTCGCCGTATTTACATTCGCGTTCAACTCACGGTGTGAGAATCAATTGAACACAGATCTCCACAAAATGCGACAGAACTTTCTTGGTTACCTTTATAATAAGTTGTCGTGGAAATCCGTCAATATAGATTTGTTAATACAGTCATCTTTTTATATTCTCAAAGTTAGAAGACACTAATATTCTGTATTAGGATTTCTAAATGACGACCGTTTATATTAGTCAAATTTGTTTGCATATTAATAATATAAATTAAAGACACACTGATTTTTTAAATTGAGATATGAAATTAATAGTGATGCTTAAGTAATTAGAAAATTCAAGTGCACTTTAACCTGCTTCGATCACTCTAAAAAATATACATAATTCAAGTGCATTTCATAGCAGATGTTTAATTTAAACATGTGAGTATAAAAATACTGTATTCAGAAATTTTGCTGTATTCTTTTAATGTAACATATTTATCAATATACGTATTTAACTTATGTAGAATTTATTACTTTTATAGAAAACATAAATTTAGATTTCTAATATAGTACTTTAATTCATTTTTCGTCATTTGGGTAAAGAACCCAACTATAGATTCTCAATGGTAAAGCGTTCATCTATCATGCATAGGGTAACTGGTTCGATCTCGGTTTTCATTAAGTTGGTTTTGTGGTGGCAAAAAGTGTGTGAATCAAAATTTCGTTCTGTATAATGCCGCTTCTGTTCTTGTGCGTCTTCATTCCACAATTTTGTTCATTATCATCATCCTCTCCCTTAACCTAGATACATAACATGAGACGTTAACAAAAGAAAACATCGTGTTCGTGGGTTCTCTTGGGTTCTCCCTTTCCTCCCATATTCTCTCTCTAAACCCCTAAGAGTAAGTCTCTAATCTCGAACAAAACACACATTACGTTTTATAAAAATAGAAGACTTATGAAACTGCCGTGGAAATATTTTATTTACAATCAGGAGGGACTTACTCCCTCATTATTGACATGTGTAAAAATAGAACAATGTTACATATGTAATTGTAGAACACTTATTTATTTGAACACCGGGGAAAGGAGATGCTTTGTCCGTCGATGTTACTAATGTTAAAAATCTGTACAAACGAAAATACCAAAAACGCACAGAGCTAATACAATGCATATAATGGCACCGCAAAAAAATGAAATATCGCACGAGTTACCAGTGACTCGTAACGCAGCGAACGTGATTACAGATGGCCGCTTCTTACTATATAATACCGTTTTCATTTTATGACGATCAACGTTGGAACCGCACTCTTATCGTTTTTGTTATATATAGAGCAATATTGAAACCTTGAAGTTGTAGCGGAATTCTACCACTTGAGGTGTGAGTGGATACTTCAGGATGGAAATGATTGTATTCTCCAGACGTTTAATCGATTGCAAGAATTGATTCTATTTATTACCGTTTTTACTCTATACCGATCACCAATAAATCCCTTGATTGTGTATGTCAATCAATGTTAAAACTGGAAGTGAATGATTTCTGTCACTTCCGGTTTGAACAGAGAGTTGAGAGAGAAAATGGTAATTATGTTTAGAACACTTAATCGATTCTAAAAAACTGCTATCGCTATCTGTTATCGTTTCTGCTTCATGTATATTTATTTTGAAACCGGAAGTTGTTTTGGAATTTAAACACATTACGTCTCCATACTTAGCTCTGCTACTACCCAAAGTGTTTGAATTCTACAACGATTCTTCCTTCTCATTTTTTGGTGTATAAAGCTATTATAAAGCATTGCGTTATTATTCAATCTGTATTCGTTGTAGTGTTTCAATTCTGATTTTCAAAGCTTAGGATAAAATAATGAAATACTGGTTCATTATCAAATCGGTATTCTTCCCAGATATTATTATTACTGTTATTGGTCTTTTCCTTTAATGAATGTTAAAGCAATAAAATGTAATGCATTATCATAAAATATGCGCTCCCTTCAAAGAAAATTATTCTGATTAGTAGCGTACACAAGGGGAGGGATTTCAGGATTTGAAATCCAATTTGAGCAAGATGTTATCTAAAACAAGTAAAAGATCAAGTACTATGTGATCAAAAGTATCGGGACATACGTTTTTCATATTAGGTGCATTGTGCTGCCACCTACTGCCAGGTAGTTATTATCAGCGTCCTCAATAGTTATTAGACATTTTGTGAAAGCAGAATGGGGCACTCCGCGGAACTCACGGACTTCGAATGTGGTCAGGTGATTGGGTGTCACTTGTGTCACAAGTCTGTACGCGAAATTTCCACACTCCTAAACATCCCTAGGTCCACTGGGTCTGATGTGATAGTGAAGTGGAAACGTGAAGGGACATGTACAGCACAAAAGCGTACAGGCCGACCTCGTCTGTTAACTGACAGAGACCGCTGACAGTTGAAGAGTGTCGTAAAGTGTAATAGGTAGACATCTATCCAGACCATCACACAGGAATTTCAAACTGCATTAGGATCCACTCCAAGTACTATGACAGTTAGGTGTGAGGTGAAAAAACTTGGATTTCATGGTCGAGCGGCTGCTCATAAGCCACATATCACGCAGGTAAATGCCAAACGACGCCTCGCTTGGTGTAAGGAGCGTAAATATTGGACGATTGAACCGTGGAAAAACGTTGTGTGGAGTGACGAATCACGGTACACAATGTGGCGATCCGACGGCAGGGTGTGGGTATGGTGAATGCCCGGTGAACGTCATCTGTCAGTGTGTGTAGTGCCAACAGTAAAATTCGGAGGTGGTGGTGTTATGATGTGGTCGTGTTTTTCTTGGAGGGGGCTTGTACCCCTTGTTGTTTTGCGTCGCACTCTCACAGCGCAGGCCTACATTGATGTTTTAAGCATCTTCTTGCTTCCCACTGTTGAAGAGCAATTCGGGGATGGCGATTGCATCTTTCAACACGATCGAGCACCTTTTCATACTGCACGGCCTATGGCGAAGTGGATACACGACCATAACATCCCTATAATACACTGGCCTGCACAGAGTCCTGACTTGAATCCTATAGAACACCTTTGGGATGTTTTGGAACGGCGTCTTCGTACCAGGCCTCACCGACCTACATCGATACCTCTCCTTAGTTCAGCACTCCGTGAAGAATGGGCTGCCATTCCCCAAGAAACTTTCCAGCACCTGATTGAAAGTGTGCCTGCTAGAGTGAAAGCTGTCATCAAGGCTAAGGGTGGGCCAACACCATATTGAATTCTAGCAGTACCGATGGAGGGCGCCACGAACTTGTAAGTCATTTTCAGCCAGGTGTCCGGATACTTTTGAACTGGATGCAGTTAGCTAAGGATAGAAGTCAGTGGAGAGCTTTAGTGAACGAACGCGGCATTGAACCTCCGGGTTCCATAGGCCATAGAGTTAGTTAGTTAGTTAAGTGTGTGTATATATATATAGTTGCTCTTCTCATTTTTTACTGTTTTCTGCTTTGAATGAAATGTGGAAGTACAGGACAAGTGTGAAGCTGATCACCAGCTTTATTATTAAAATATGTTTAATGCTTTTCGATTTTTCTTCAAAACAATCAATAACAAACAATATAAGTGACTGAGTTTGGTTTAAATCGAAATTTGAAATTTTGAAGATGGTGTGAAGTTGGCTCACCCAATTTTATTTTGTAAATGACTCTTAATATTTTTCTAAAGAAACTATTTTCCTCTTCAAACCAATCAATAAAAAACGAAAAACAAATGATTGGCAGGAGTTTTGAATTGAAATTTAAAGTAGAATACGTAATATGAATTTGACCATCAAATGTATGCTGTAAATATCTGTTCTCGTTTTTTTTTTTTTTTTTTATTTTGTCCCTCAAACAATCAAGAACAAACGAAAAATAAACCATGTTCATTAACTTTATTTCGTAAATATATCCTTACGTTTATCGAAACAAGCTACTTTTTTTTCAAAATGATCAACAACGAACCGATATAAAGAAAACTGATTTTAGTTTTGAATTAAATTTTCTAAGTGAAGGAAGCAAGCCAAATTTGGCCACATTCCAGCTTTATTTAAATATATCTTTTGATTTAGGAAACAAACATTTCTTTCCTTTAAAATCAATCAATTACAAATGATTGCCTTCAGGTTTGAATCTAAATTGAAAAGTAGGGGGAGGGCAGTGAAAGTGTAAATATATCTTAAAAAGTTTCGAAAGAAACTATTTCTTTCAATAGAAACAGTAACAACTGAAAAACAAACGATTGGCTTCGATTTCGAATCAAAATTTGAAAGTGAGGGTCGATGTGAAGTTAGTCTCAGCTTTACTTTTAAATGTCTCTTAACGTTTTTCGAAACAAACTATTTTTTATTCAAAACAATCAATAAAAATGAAACAAAAACGTTTGATTTTGGTCGCGAGTCGAATTTTGAAACTGAGGGACAATATAAAGAAGCCCCAAACTTTATTCTGCAAATATCTGTTGAAGTTTTTCGAAACAAACTATTTTTTCTTCAAAATAATCAAAAACAAAAGATTGGTTTTGGTTTAGAATAGAAATTTGAAAGTAAAAGGGTCATTGTGAACCCCCCCCCAACTTTGTTTTGTACATATCTCTCTATGTTTATCGAAATGTTCTTCAAAACAGTAAACAACAAACAAAAAACAATCGATTTATTTTAGTTTCAAGTTAAAATTTGAGAGTGGGGGGGGGACAACTTCACACACTTATGTGAAAGTGATCTTTTGGGACAAATATCAAGTATAATTAACTGGTCAGACAAGAAAACTCTGTCTACGTAATTCTTTACATCATCTCCCTAACGCTGCTCTTTTTTATTGCATTTTTGGCAATTTGTATTTTTTCATATTTAAGCGATTGAAATTTATTTCTAATTACGTAAGAAAACTTTGTATGGCACGTTTAATTCATCTTCGACATCAGAAAATTTTATCTATTGTGTATCGTTATATTGTAGTTTATCTATTGTGCAAGGTTGGCAGCCTTGCTCCGCATTTAGACCACAAAAACACAATGTTGCAAATTAAGTAGTACGTAATAAAACATCAATTGAGCAATAACATTAATCATGTGACGATTTAGAGGAACCGTATGGTGCATTTTCTAATGTCATATAGGAATTCGTGTTCATAAATTGAATGCCACCATTAACTTACACTCGGTTTCAAGTATTTGATTTAAAAACCGGTCAAATGATAATGGAGTTTTCAAGTAGGAGATGGTGCCACTGAATTCTGCAAATAGACCACAAGCAGCTTTAAGTATTGTATGCGCATTATTAAGCATCTTAATGAAAATATTGAAGTAAAAATTGTCATGTATAATCTTACCCTAAAGGGAAATATGTTTCAATTCTTATTTTTCTTAAATGTTTACGGAGAATTATATTATTCCGGATTTTGGCGAAATCTGGTTCTTTTTTCCGCATATAGACCACTTTTTTTGGTTTATAATAAATATTTTCATATTAAATGCTCAATTAGGATGGAAAACCTATTTTAATAGCTAATAATGCCACATTAAACAATTACAGATACAAACAAAATTTAAAATAAGAAATTTTAAAAAATCAATTTTTTTCAGTTTTTCCTCTGATGACCGAACATCATTCTTGACTAACATATTGACTTTTTTGTCCCAAAAATGCAAACTTTTTTATTTGAAGGTTGATAATATAGTTGATGAAGTTTAAATGAATCATTTCGTCTCTTTAATACCTATCGAACATCAATATTCTAAAAATAAAACACTTTTCTTTGTGATTTTCATAGTCGGCAAATAGACCACTTTGGGACATGTTTTTCTCAGTTGATAACACAATTTTGCAATGAAACACTAGTCGGCTTTTACTTGTTTGGTTAATTCTACGCAATACAATGTACTTACTATGATTTATTTTGCCGATGTACTATTTTTAGACCTATAAATTACGAGTCCGCAAATAAGCCACTTTCAAGCAGCTATAGATAGATAGATAGATAGATAGATAGATAGATAATCCTGGCGCAACAGTCCCTTGTGATCTGAGCCTGCAGCGGGCTTATGTTAGTAGTAAGCACAACCACACCCAACGTCGCCGGCTGTCTAGATTGAAGTCCGCTATCTTTTAGTTTCCCAACTTTTCTCTCGATATTTGGTCAACACAGAAATGTTTGAGTGCCACACCGGGAATTAATCCCTGAACGATGCACACCGTATCACTTTCGCTAATCATTTGGTAAAATTCAGGTTAGGGTGGTACTGAGTTAATTTTGGAATATGCCATTTCTCATAAGGTAAAGTTCAAAAGTATTGTGACATAATTAAAAAGCTCATTATCAACCACGTATTCTTGCCTCTAATATCTCTAAAAGTTTTCGAGTTATGTGTCAAAAATGGTTGAAACACTTGAAGTTAGTTTAGTAACTTGAAGAAGATAGTGGACTTATACATACATGATTAGAATTATTCCAATTTTTATTTTTATTCTTCTTTCTCGTAAAGAAATACAAAATCATAATTTCAACCATTTTGGTACATTTTTCATAATTTGAAGCGCGAACAGCCGGTTTCTTTCCTTACGTTTTGAACTTGGGATTTATATTCTCCTTGTCACTTATCGTGAAAGTCATATAATAACATGGGTCACAAAGCTAGAATATCTTATGCGACAGAGGTAATGACAATTTTTGTCATTTCATCTCTCAAGATGTGTTAAATTTGACATTTATTGAATGATATCGGTTTTATAATACGAATAAATTTTTCGCAATAAGGTGCTTATAGTGGTCGTAAGAAATGGCAAAAGCTACCACTGACCTTTATAGTTTGACTCATGCTTTTTCGATCATGGTATTTCTCTTAAATTTTGCAAAGGACAGTATCATTTTAATTATCTTAACCTAATTTCCTAAAGCATCTCATTCGTACGCTAAAAGAAAGATTTCTATTTTTTATGTATAAGAATTCAGGGGATGCAAATTTATTCAAAATTCCTTTACAATTAAAGCCGCCTAAACAGATATTCCTTCGAGATTTCTGTATTTTGAAAACAATTCACGATTTCAGTTCTTTGTATTTACTTGTTTCCATGTTTATTTATATCAATATTGTATGATCAGTTCCCAGAATTATTTTAGTTCCCCGGTAAATCCATTTATAACAAGCTCCAAATACTGCTACAATTTTAATGTGGTTTCAGGAGAATCTGCATATCTCATCCTTTTGTTACTCTCTATATATTCATCTACTACGTAAACAAACATCAGTGAAAGAAAGAGGCTGAGAGCTAACATGTGCTCCGTGAGGAACGTTGTCATACCTTGCACTGATATATCTAGAGAGTCTAGTGTTGCCACGAGACGAAACGAGACAAGACGAGACTTCTGGCTGTGTCGTCTCGTCTAGAAAAGATGTGTCCCTCTCGTCTCGTATCAAATGGTTCTGTCTCGTCTCGTGCCAACACCAGAAAGGCTGAGGCCCACAAAAGAGCTGTTAAACCAAGTGGTTAAAATTATAACTTTTAACCTAGTTTGGTTAACAGAGCACAACACAAAACACGACTGCAATCCTCCAGCAACGACTGCTTAGTTTCGACTGAACCCGTAATTACTTCGATAGGAACATTTGTCAATACCATCAGTACAGACGAAAGGCAAGATTTCCCCATTTATTCTGATATCCTTTTTTCAGAACCCCTGGTGCCACTTCAACAAATAAGGAGGCCTATGTAACTTTCCCATTTAAAAAATGGTTTATCTTCGAATAACAGCATAAAAGGATAAAAAAGATAAATTTTATTGTCAAATCAGAATCTTTTTCGAAACTCAGTGTCGAGAAAGGCTGACACGTTTCTGTCTTGGTTCGGAACGAGAAAGACCATGAAACAATAGTTAGTTACTGATAAAATTGCCACTTCTACGCATACTTGTACTTCTATTAAAGGATTTTTATACGTAGATATCTCCACCAGCCCCCGGAATAAAATCTTCTGAAACACTGATCTCAATGAACGCTTTACATTGTATTTGAATCTGGAGCACTATCACAAAATAATTAAACTTGAATCGATTGAAAAATGGAAGTGAAAGCTGTTTGTAAGAATCATTTTTAAAAAGTGCTTTAGGTATTCCCTGTTCTTTGTAGGGTTTGAAACGTTGAATCATTTGGATCATTTGAAATAATAAAAGATGGTATACATTTCGAAGGCAAATAATTTATTCCGAGTTAATAAATTTTTAAGCAAATTCAGAAACTGTGTTTGTATTTTTCGAGACACGAGACAAGACGTTTTACGAAACGTTTCGTATTGTATCGTGTCTCGCTTCAAAGAGTCCTGTCTCGTCTCGTTGCAACACTAAGAGAGTCTTACGCATTATCTTTGCAAGAAAATGAGCTAGAAACTTGAAAAGCACATTCAGTCAATTGTTATCATAGAATATACTATGGGCATAGCCGCTGATGTGTAGAAGGTGACACAGGCGGAATTTGTTTTTGGCGAGTTGGAGCCGTGGGGCTCTATTATTTGGATTGGAAACATTGGTTCAAAAATATTTTACATTTAGCATACATACATATACACATATCATACGCACAAACACACACATACGTACATGTGTGTTACATATACTTTAATTAATGTGTGGATCTAAGGACAAGGTCCGGTTCGCCCACCCAAAAACCGCCTCTGGGAGGTGGATTGGAAGCGCACCCCTGAAACATAGAATTATGCTAATCGTAATCTTCTGAGATAGACTACCCCCCGAGGAATAAGTAAATAAATAAAAATAGTTTATTAATGTTTATCTTCCGTATACGATTAATTGAAAAATTTTAGTGTCTCAACAATGAGAGCCATATACAGGTGATCCTGCGTTCCTGGCGGAACTTCCCTAGTTGCGGACAAAATTTCATACTATAAACTATTTTCGGCTCTCTCCCTCACGGTAGTTTTTTTTTTTTTTTTTTTTTATCTATTATCTACTCCCTTGGAATAACTGTTGCTCTGTATTTTCACGGGCTTGCAACCGTCAGAATGAATATCTTGGCTGCCTTCCCAGCTACCCAATCAGCATGCAATAGATACATGCAATAACAATCAAATCCCACACAAACTACTCTACCCATCAAATATTTTAACATGGAAAGTTCTTTTACGCAACGTATTTCGTTTGTTTAAAATGGAATAGACCTAAATACATCTTTTTTTTAATGTTCTTCTGGAGATTCGATAGCGAGACCGCTCACATCAAAAAATGAGAGAATTAGTGCTCTGACAATCTGGTAGAAATACAACATGCCATATGTACATTATTGTGATTACATTGCTATTTATTCAATGATTATTTTGCTTAGAGTTTTCTTACTCTCCAGGGTACTCTTCAAGGATATACAATTACTCTTCACTTATGTCGCGAAAAAATATTCAGCTTGTAAATTTATTTCGAGAACTTCTCATTCCCTAATACATGTTTATACTCTCAATTTGTGCGTACAACCGAAAACTTACACAGAATCTCAACAGAGTTCAAATGTGAGGTGTCTGCTGTGAAACAAAGGTCAGTTATATGTGAGGGGATTTTAGAGTGCAGCTCTAGGAACACTGTGGGCTTTTAGAGTGTAATTCTGGGAACGCTGTAGGGGGCCATCCCGCTCCACCTGAGACAAAAAAAAAAAAAAAAAAAAAAAAAAAAAAAAAAAAAAATCTGGCGGCACACAACTAATTCACACTGGTTACAAAGCAGGCACAACAAAGTTCTGAATGAAATATGTTTATTTTTTTGCACTATTCCATTTTCCGAACAATAACATTTACCGATGACTTGTTAGCCCCTCCACCACAGCCACCATGAAAACAAATTCAATTGGAATTTGGCCAGCTCGTTTGATCACAAATAATTATCGTTTGATCCCAAGCATAATGACGTATTACACACAATTTGGCTAGGGCTTGTTAGCCCTTGATAATCTGCATGTACCATTCCATAGACATTTCAATCGTAAATAGGTAAGCAAAGTTTCGTTAGTTTCTGGTAGAAAGTATGACAGATAAAGTTGATTGTTTATTTATGAATGGTGGCCTCTAACAATGAAACTAACAACAATATGTGGAATCCACACGTACCATTCCCTAGATATTTCAATCTTAAATGGGTGTGCAAAGTTTGGTCAGTTTCTGGTAGAAAGTATGACAGATAAAGTTGATTGTTTATTTAAGAATGGTGGCCTCTAACAATGAAACTAACAACAACAACTGAAATCGACAAGTACCATTTCATAGATAACTCAGTGGTAATCCGATGGGTGTGCCAAGTTTGGTCAGTTTCTGGTACAAAATATAGCAAAGTTGATTCTTTGTTTAACGATGGTGGCCTTCAACAATGAAACTAACAACAATATGTGGAATCAACACGTTCTATTTCCTAGATATTTCAATCTTAAATGGGTGTGCAAAGTTTGGTTAGTTTGTGGTAGAAAGTATGTAAGATAAAGTTGATTGTTTATTTAACAAAGAAGAAATCCAATGATTGTTTATTTAACAATGGTGATCTTCAACAATGAAACAAAAACAATATGTGAAATCGACACATACCATTCCATAGATATTTCAATCTTAAATGGGTATGCAAAGTTTGGCCAGTTTCTGCTGAAAAGTATGGCTGATAAAGATGATTGTTTATTTAATAATGGTTTCCTCTAACAAGAAAACTAACAACAATATGTGAAATCGACACGTACCATTCCATAGACATCTTAATCGCAAATGAGTGTGCCAAGTTTGGTTAGTTTGTGGTAGAAAGTATGGCAGGTAAAGTTGTTTGTTTATTTAACAATTTAGAAATCCATCGATTGTGTATTTAACAATGGTGGTCATCAGCAACGAAACTAACAACAATACATGAAATCGACACGTAGCATTCCCTAGATATTTAAAACTTAAATTTGTGTGCAAAATTTCGTCAGTTTCTGGTAGAACGTATGACCAAGTTGATTGTTTATTTAACAATGGTAGCCTATAACAATGAAACTAACAACAATTTGTGAAATCGGCAGGTACCATTCCCTAGATATCTCAGTTGTAATCCGATGGGTATGCCAAGTTTGGTCAGTTAGTGGTAGAAAGTGTGGCAGATAAAGTTGATTGTATATTTAACAATGGTGGCCTTCAACAATGAAACTAACAATACTATGTGGAATTCACACGTACCATTCCCTAGATATCTCAATCTTAAATGGGTGTGCAAAGTTTCTTCACTTTCTGGTAGAAAGTACGGCAGATAAAGTTGATTCTTTGTTTAACGATGGTGGCCTTCAACAATGAAACTAACAACAATATGTGGAATCAACACGTACTATTTCCTAGATATCTCAATCGTAAATGAGTGTGCCAAGTTTGGTTAGTTTGTGGCAGAAAATATGACAGATAAAGTTGACTGTATATTTAATAATGGAGAAATCCAACCATTGTGTATTTAACAATGGTGGTCTTCAACAATGAAACTAACAACAATATGTGGAATCCACACGTACCATTGCCTAGATATTTCAATCTTAAATGGGTGTGCCAAGTTTGGCCAGTTTGTGGTAGAAAGTATGGCAGATAAAGTTGATTGTTCATTTAACAATGGTGGCCTCTAACAATGAAAGTAACAACAATAAGTGAAATCAACACGCACCATTCCATAGATATCTCAATCGTAAATGAGTGTGCCAAGTTTGGTTAGTTTGTGGTAGAAAATATTACAGATAAAGTTGACTGTATATTTAATAATGGAGAAATTCAACCATTGTTTATATAACAATGGTGGCCTTCAATAATGAAACTAACAACAATATGTGAAATCGACACATAGCATTCCCTAGATATTTCAACTTTAAATGGGTGTGCAAAGTTTGGTCAGTTTGTGGTAGAACGTATGGCCGTTAAAGTTGATTGTTTATTTAACAATGGTGGCCTCCAACAATGAAACTATCAGCAATATGTGAAATCGACCCATATCGTTCCATAGATATCTTAATCTTAAATGAGTCTGCAAATTTTGTTTAGGTTGTTGTAGAAAGTGTGGCAGAAAAACTTGATTGTTTCTTTAACAATGGTGGCCTTCAACAATGAAACTAACAACAATATGTGAAATCGACACATACCATTCCCTTGATATTTCAATCTTAAATGGGTGTGCAAAGTTTGGTCAGTTTCTGTTAAAAAGTGTGGCACATAAAGTTGATTTTTTATTTAACAATGGTAGCCTCTAACAATGAAACTAACAAAAATAAGTGAAATCGACACGTACCGTTTCATAGACATCTCAATGGTAAATGAGTGCGCCAAATTTGATTAGTTTTTGGTAGAAAGAGTGTAAGATAAAGTTGATTGTTTATGTAACAATTTAGAAATCCAAAGATTGTTTATTTAGCAATGGTGGCCTTCAACAATGAAAGAACAACAATATGTGAAATCGACACATACCATTCCATAGATATCTCAATCGTTCATAAGTGTGAAAAGTTTGCTTAGTTTGTGGTAGAAATTATGACAGATAAAGTTAATCGTTTATTTAACAATAGAGAAATCCAACGAATGTTTATTTAACAATGGTGATCTTCAACAATGAAACTAACAACAATATGAGAAAACGACACATATCTCTCCCTAGATATTTTAATCTTAAATGTGTGTGCAAGGTTTGGCCAGTTTCTGGTAGGAAGTATGGCATATAAAGTTGATTGTTCATTTAACAATGGCGGCCTCTAACAATGAAAGTAACAACAATAGGTGAAATCGACACGTACCATTCCATTGATATCTCAATCGTAAATGAGTGTGCCAAGCTTGGTTAGTTTGTGATAGAAAGTATGGCAGATAAAGTTGATTGTTTATCTAACAATGGAGAAATCCAAAGATTGTTTATTTAACAATGGCGACCTCGAACAATGAAACTAACAACAATATGTGAAATCGGCAGGTACCATTCCCTAGATATCTCAGTTGTAATCCGATGGGTATGCCAAGTTTGGTCAGTTGGTGGTAGAAAGTGTGGCAGATAAAGTTGATTGTATATTTAACAATGGTGGCCTTCAACAATGAAACTAACAACACTATGTGGAATCCACACGTACCATTCCCTAGATATCTCAATCTTAAATGGGTGTGCAAAGTTTCTTCACTTTCTGGTAGAAAGTACGGCAGATAAAGTTGATTCTTTGTTTAACGATGGTGGCCTTCAACAATGAAACTAACAACAATATGTGGAATCAACACGTACTATTTCCTAGATATCTCAATCGTAAATGAGTGTGCCAAGTTTGGTTAGTTTGTGGCAGAAAATATGACAGGTAAAGTTGACTGTATATTTAATAATGGAGAAATCCAACGATTGTGTATTTAACAATGGTGGTCTTCAACAATGAAACTAACAACAATATGTGGAATCCACACGTACCATTGCCTAGATATATCAATCCTAAATGGGTGTGCCAAGTTTGGCCAGTTTGTGGTAGAAAGTATGGCAGATAAAGTTGATTGTTCATTTAACAATGGTGGCCTCTAACAATGAAAGTAACAACAATAAGTGAAATCAACACGCACCATTCCATAGATATCTCAATCGTAAATGAGTGTGCCAAGTTTGGTTAGTTTGTGGTAGAAAATATTACAGATAAAGTTACTGTATATTTAATAATGGAGAAATCCAACCATTGTTTATATAACAATGGTGGCCTTCAATAATGAAACTAACAACAATATGTGAAATCGACACATAGCATTCCCTAGATATTTCAACTTTAAATGGGTGTGCAAAGTTTGGTCAGTTTGTGGTAGAACGTATGGCCGTTAAAGTTGATTGTTTATTTAACAACGGTGGCCTCTAACAATGAAACTATCAACAATATGTGAAATCGACCCATATCGTTCCATAGATATCTTAATCTTAAATGAGTCTGCAAATTTTGTTTAGGTTGTTGTAGAAAGTGTGGCAGAAAAACTTGATTGTTTCTTTAACAATGGTGGCCTTCAACAATGAAACTAACAACAATATGTGAAATCGACACATACCATTCCCTAGATATTTCAATCTTAAATGGGTGTGCAAAGTTTGGTCAGTTTCTGTTAAAAAGTGTGGCACATAAAGTTGATTTTTTATTTAACAATGGTGGCCTCTAACAATGAAACTAACAAAAATAAGTGAAATCGACACGTACCGTTTCATAGACATCTCAATGGTAAATGAGTGCGCCAAATTTGATTAGTTTTTGGTAGAAAGAGTGTAAGATAAAGTTGATTGTTTATGTAACAATTTAGAAATCCAAAGATTGTTTATTTAACAATGGTGGCCTTCAACAATGAAAGAACAACAATATGTGAAATCGACACATACCATTCCATAGATATCTCAATCGTTCATAAGTGTGAAAAGTTTGCTTAGTTTGTGGTAGAAATTATGACAGATAAAGTTAATCGTTTATTTAACAATAGAGAAATCCAACGAATGTTTATTTAACAATGGTGATCTTCAACAATGAAACTAACAACAATATGAGAAAACGACACATACCATTCCCTAGATATTTTAATCTTAAATGTGTGTGCAAGGTTTGGCCAGTTTCTGGTAGGAAGTATGGCATATAAAGTTGATTGTTCATTTAACAATGGCGGCCTCTAACAATGAAAGTAACAACAATAGGTGAAATCGACACGTAGCATTCCATTGATATCTCAATCGTAAATGAGTGTGCCAAGCTTGGTTAGTTTGTGATAGAAAGCATGGCAGATAAAGTTGATTGTTTATCTAACAATGGAGAAATCCAACGATTGTTTATTTAACAATGGCGGGCTCGAACAATGAAACTAACAACAATATGTGAAATCGACTGGTAACATTCAGTAGATATCTCAGTTGTAATCCGATGGGTATGCCAAGTTTGGTCAGTTGGTGGTAGAAAGTGTGGCAGATAAAGTTGATTGTTTATTTAACAATGGTGGCCTCTAACAATGAAACTAACAACAATATGTGGAATCCACACGTACCATTCCCTAGATATTTCAATCTTAAATGGGTGTGCAAAGTTTGGTCAGTTTCTGGTAGAAAGTACGGCAGATAAAGTTGATTGTTTACTTAACAATGGTGGCCTCTAACAATGAAACTAATAACAATATCTGAAATCGACACGTACCATTCCCTAGATTTTGTAACGTCCATTAACCAGATTATATCCGTTTTTGCTTAATTTTTGAACGGTTTGTTTTATATTTGATTGTTTTAATTTTATTAGTTGTATATGTTAACATTGGTGACGGTGGCGCCATCTATCGTTTTAGACACAAACTGTTTGGACGTTCTGAATAACCTTAAGTATATGGAACTTTTTTTAAATCATCTGTTTGGATACTTCCAAGTAATATAATACAAGAATTTTTAGTTTTGAACAGATTGCAAACAGAAGAATGCAGTTCCAGAGGCAGCCGTTGAAAAGGTAATACAAAAACACAATCTTATAATGATAACGCAAATGAAGATAAGATAAACGGTGAAGTGTGAAAGAAACAGTGTGTTGCACACTCATCTGAAGTTCATGAAATGGCTGAAAATTTACGAAGATTTATTGAATGTCAGTCAAATTATATTAATAGCCTATTTCACTCAATAAATAAAATTGAACATTTTGTTGATCGTGTAAAAAGCAAAACAAACAAAGGTCACGCAGTTTTCTAATTGAGAACAGATAATTGTTGCAGTTGTGTATGTACCAATTCAATGCCTATGGTACGTACTTAAATGTATTTTTCCATGATATATGTGGCTTAATTCATGTGTAAGTAATCGTCGTTTGTTTACTTGCCGTATTGGACCAACATGTTGCCTTAAAGCTAAAGTGTACTGCATATTAATTTCGATTTTTGGATCTTTCTGATTTTGGATTTTTTTTTTCTTCGAATTAAAAGAAGTCCACTGTTTATATATAATTAATGTATGGACTTAATATTCTTCAGAAATATAGCTTGTGATTTAGTTTAATATCTTAAATCAGAAGAGAGTTTTTTCTTTCTTTCTTAATCTACTCAATTCACCTAGTAAGCAAGAATAAATGGAATAAGAGTGATGTTCCGTGGTTTCTGGTTCTATCGTAATGGTTAAATTTAACATTGACACATGCCATCTTAAATACTGATTACATACAACATATGTGACAACAAATAAGCTACCTAAAATTTGGATTTTAGCTGTACAATTTTCAACAAGTAGAAGAAACTGTATATGTAATAAATATTTTAATGACACTTATATGGAAACCTTTACTCTGCTCTATTATAGTTACTATATGGAAAACTGTAAAGTAACTACCCTCACATTGTGGAAACCTCACGATTGAGATAGAGCTCCTCCGTGGCTAAGCGGTTAGCGTATGCGTCTTTGGCGTGGGAGACCCGGGTTCGAGTCCCGGCGGGAGTTCGTGTGGTTCGGATTCCACGTTAATCAGTAGGTCCATGTCTCATATAGCCTCGCTGCTGAACGGGACGTTAAACTCAAACACTACTACACTCAGAATTGATATATATTTTTCATGGGTTTAATCAACTTAAATCAGATTTTGAGGTTCTCCTTTTTCTCCTAAGTGTTCAAAACATAAAAATAAGTAAATAAATCAATATATATAACAATGAAAGTGACTATGTTTGTGACTTTACTCTTGAACCAGCCGACCGATCTCCATTAAGTTTCAACATATATGACGTTCGGGCCTGGGACTGTTTTTATCATTTCACTTTGACGGTGCAACCTAGGGGAGGGGGAGACACATAAAAATTATCGATATTAGTGTCGAATCCATAGTTTTCGAGTTCTCTGAGATGAACAGTGATATTTCCGATGCTGTTTAAATTTAAATTCAGCCCCGCAACTTGCGGGAGGGGGAGATACACATACAAAAATGATCGAAAACAACCGATATAGAAAGTGCTTCAGTAATAATAAAAACTGACTGACTAACGGAACATATAACTAATTGTTCTTATTTTAACGCAGCGAAGCGTGTAACTGACGCTACTAATAAAATCAAGAATAAGAAAATCATCTCTAAAACTGTTATATTATCTTTTTGAGAGTAAATTTCAGACACCTTGCAGCTATCGGGAGGATGACTTTTCTCGATACGCATACATTTCTGAACATTTTGCTCGTACAGAGAGAATCCTATGAAGACGTTTCCAGTCGTTTAAGGTCATGTTCAAATGCCAAGAAACAATACGAATTACAACAAATTACCAACAGGAGAGTAATTCCTGCTATTTGGTGATGAGCATTACCTGACTGGAATACAATATATAGTTCCTCAACCAAATCGCAATTCATTTCTATTCAGTAATTAGCAAATACATAGTAATGTGTTCCACTACTATCTGGGAACTAGTATTCGCATTAAATATTTCTTTCTCAGGTTATATTCACAGTACAATTTTGGTAAATAGTGTAATTTTTGTTGTTTCGATCAAAGAACACTACGGCAAAGTCTTCAGTAGATAAAACAGTTATTTTCTGTCTTGTAGATTCAGAATTGGATATTTTACTCCATAGCTGGCTCTTAAAAATGAAAAAGCTCTAATTACTCCAAAAACTGATTGATTGATTGATTGATTTTGAGTTTAACGTCCCGTTCAGCAGCGAGGCTATGAGACGTGGACCTACTGATTAACGTGGAATCCGAACCACATGAGCTCCCGCCGGGCAGCGAACCCGGGTCTCCCACGCCATAGGCGCGTACGCTAACCGCTTAGCCATGAAGGAGCTCTACTCCTAAAAATTAAATTAATATGAAGATAATTCTAAAATAATAAGCATGAACTAATATAAATAATTTATACTTACGCGGTCTGTTTCTGGATTTCATGTTGTCTTTGTAGAATGGCAGCTTCTGATGCCGCATGAGGAACCTCTGTACTAAGTGATATGTTGTCTGGTTTTGTTGAGTGTTGCCCCCTGCCTTGCTCCTTCTGTCTCCTGAAAAAAATATATACTGCACATTTATTTTGCGTATGTTGGTAGGAAAAGAAATGGCTACTTTCAATTTCAAACAAAAATAATTTGTATATTAACACACACGATTAGGTTCATTAGAAATAATATTTTACGATACGGGAGATCTAAACGCACATAAGATGCACTTTATTTTCTGTACGCAAGTTTCAGAGGGGAAAAAATACCAAATAATATAGTTTCTTTTCTTTTCTTTTTTTAAACATAAACTGGCATTTCAGCAAGGAACATACAGAATGTGGAGTTACAAAATATCAGTGACAGTTAGTTAATACTTAACTGTCAGTGCCGTGCCGTGGAAAATCAGCGCCTCCGTACATATGAGTGAGCTCGACAGACCAGCCGCAAAGCGCCAACATGGTTGTCGCGAAGCCTAAGAAAAACTTTCAAAAACAAACTTTACTTTTGCTTGATTTTGAGCACTTCTTATTACTTTTTTCCTTCCATTTTATATAAGTGCACATGCACTTTCTTAACATGAGTAATATTATAGGATCACTTCCTAAAGCTTTTAGCAAGTGTCTAGGGACACGAAAAGTATAAATTTGACCCTCGTCAAACTAAATATTAGATTATTACATTGAAAAATACTGCTGTTGATCTAAAATATTCCAAGTAAATTCCTCTCTCTTTTTCTTTCCTTCTTTTCTTTTTCTTACTGAATTATGCGCCCTCCTTACTTAGGCGCCCGGAGCTGTCGTCTTGTTCGTCCCCCTCCCCCTCCACGGCACGACAATGCTAACTGTAGTCACCTGTGTGTCTGGGAATGTGTACAACGCATGCGCCTCCACAGAAAAGCACATACGTTGGAACAATGAAAAGAGCAACTGCATTTACTGAGTCGCTGAAGTGTACATAATTGAAATGCTGTTAGAAACACACACACACACACACAATAAGGAAGCACAGAGGACATTAAACAACGCAGAATCAGGAAAAGTTCTGAAATTGAAATAAACCAATTCGCTGTATCGGCGTTGACTTATTCTGAAAGGAAAAAATCCAAATTACAAGCCGGCAAATAGATATATACAAAAAAAATCTACAATCTATCAGTATATATTTTTACTATTAAGCTTATGGTACTGCAGGCCGTGAAAGAATATGATTAGCAATATGACTTGTGTTGAAATTCGCGAAATGATGTCAGTGTATAGGCTCTCAAACTGCATTTTTAAACCGAAGTTTACTATATCTTAATGTAACTAATCAGCAGTACTCAAGATGCAAAACGCCTACCGCCAAAGGAACAAAAAAATTCTATTCTTCAGCTTCTGCAACGTAATTTCCGGTTAATAAATCTACATGGAAACTTTTCACCACCTGACCATTTCCTATATTATGAGGTTGGCTGAATTAGTATTCTATTTCATTAAAATGAAGAGCGGCTTATATACTATTTGAAATATGGGGTGGACAAAACCGGTTTTCACCGAAACCCTTTTTTTTTCAAAGAGTTTCCGATTTTTACTCAAACCAGTGGGATTTTCGTCGAAGTTGGTATCTGTTCTTCTTGTAGGACTCATTTCCATAAGCGAACCGATTTTTTGAAGAATGATCTTTTGAGTTTTCAAGCCATATTCCGTTTCTTTTTTTTTTTCTAAAATCAGAAACAGATAAACTTGATTTTCTCACCACTGCTTGAAATACATTTCCGATATATGTCGAGGTTTGTTCTTTCGTCAGCAGGTACTTAAATCAACACCGAAAATTCTGTTGCATTGACTTATCCACATCTACGTGTAGTTTTAACTGCTATTTGGAAGTCGATGTGCGTTCTAACACAAAATCAGCTATTTAAATATTATATATATATATATATATATATATATATATATTGCACTATCTTAACTGAATGATGTTACTTTAACAGTATATGTCTACGAAAGAACTGCAATGAACACACACGAAACTTGACTGCCAAATTGGTGTGAGACTAAATCCCAGTCTCTCCCAGGTAATGTTCTGTCAATATGCCGACAGTTGACAACACTTCTCTTTCCCAGCCAATGCAATCATCGGCTTCAGTGATGCCAGATATTACCTAAGCCTTTAAAATGAAATCTAAAGCTCTATAGCCCACAGGTTTAAAAACAAATGAATAAAAAATCAGAAGTGTTATTATTAATAGTATGTGACTCATATCTTATATTTTCTAATTTCATAAAACATTCCTGCAACAGGAACAAAAAAACGTGTCATCGTTGAACTTCTAGCCAGAACAAATATTATGAACTCCAAAGCTAGGAACACGTATCAACATGAATTAAGCTTAACAGATTTTCCCTTAAGGGAATGATGTTAATAGCAATAAAATGCATCGTGTTAGCTGTTTTGAGTGTTAACTTGCCAAGATCAAATTTTTCAACCTTCTAACTTTGAGACTACCCTGTACAAATTAATAAGTTCTCTAAGCACAAAACTATTCATGGTATTTCAAAAAAATGAAAATAAAAATCTTTAAGTTTTACGTCCCACGGTTATGCCGGTTAGGCTAAAGGAGACGGTGATGATGAGAGATGAGTGAAATGGTGGAATGAAGGAAATGGGAGGAAACGGGAGAACCCCGAGAAAACCCACGAGCGCGGTGTTTATCCACCACAAAGTCCACACGGTGCGAGCTGGGATCGAACCAGGGACCCCAAGCACCGGAGGTGAACGCTCTACCACTTAGCCACCGCTCCCCCCTCATGGTATTTCAATGACGCATTTAATTTCCTTTGAAATAACACAAGTAGTTATTTTGAAACACTATATTAGTACTTACCTTAAATTAACAGCCTGCTCCTCCTCTACTGCATCTTGCAACATTACATTATCATGTCGTACAGATGGTCTGACTGAGTTCTGCAAAGAAAATATATTAAAAATGAACTTATAAAACAATCACAGTATTTGTTAGTTGAGTATTTTTTAATAAAAAGAAAACGAAACAAAAAAAAAAAAAAAAAAAAAAAAAGAGAGAGATTTCTATACTATAAGTGATCATAATAATATGAGGGAACATTGGTAAACAAACATGATTCATGGCAGTAAGATATTTTTACTATTTTAACACTTTCAACTTTATTCAAACTTACGAATAAAACGATATTTGCGTATTACTTACAAGGTAACTAAACAAAGGTTTTCCCGTTTTTGACCTCCCATCAATCATGCGCACAGAAAAAAACGAAATGACGCATGTGCCTGCCAAGTCATGAAGACTTAGTCTGATCATTGACCTTCAGTAATATAAACATGTATAGCAGTCATAGCTCGTCCAGCGTCGAAGAGAAACAGAGATACTGTTTACTCTCGGACATTAGGTGAAGAGTCCATTACAAAAAATGGGTATGTGTATGTATGGACAACAAGTGTTCGTTTTCTCCTCTGGGGGCGAGAGAAAGAAGGTTCGAACTTTAAACATAGTTGCCAAGCTACGTAAATTGGTACCAGGTCAGCAGTACATTCTAGTCAGGCGATGATATCACGCAGTGAACAGAGTGCGCACATTTTAAATGCAACCTAGCGTTGTGTTTCTAGGGGCTTCGGTATTCGGTTGATTGTGCTGACTCGCGGGAGGACTTGTTATTGTCCTTCTCTACAGTAGACATAAATTTGTGCTTGTGCAGTTTACTGCATTTTTCCAGTGCTTTCTCTTACCTGTTTCGTGTTTATACTTGCGTGTATGTGTGTGTATGTGTACGTGCGTCGTAGATCCCCAGTCATGTCACCGATTATCGTGCTCTCAGTGATGTAGGCCCACTTTAATTTCATTCTTATATTATTATTCATAAAAACTTATCAGGTATAGATTTACTGTGCCGGTTTGGTAACACTGTTAAACAACGCCTTTACCGCCCACGCGAATAACCAGCGCTTCTTTTTTTTACACTTCTCTTCTTTCATTACGATAGACTCTCCTTGGCACTCTGCCAACTAGAGGTCTCAGCCGAATGGACAAATAGTATTGAAGCAGCTTGTTTGCGTACGTTTAAAGTGGGCCTGTGAGCAGCTGCATCAAGTCGCTACACACACACACATATTATATATATATATATATATCAGGCATTTGGAGAGAATGCTGTGAACAAACGCACCGCCAGGCATTAGTTCCAGAAACTCCGTTCGAGAGATGTGAGTCTTTCGGATGAACCTCGCAATGGACGATAACATGTGTTGGATGATGAGAGCCTGAAACAGCTATCGAAGAGGACAGTAGTGTAACGTGTAATGAAGTTGCAGAAAGATTCCATGTTTGCTCTGAAATAGTCAGACTGCACCTACATGGGATAGGGAAATTATACAATTTAACCAAGTAGGCACCTCACAAATTGTCGGTAGCAAACAAGGACAATGAATGACGCCTGTTTGTCCTTGCTCACTCGGCACCTGAAAACACCCATCTTCGATCACTTGCTCACTGGTGATGAAGAGTGGGTCCTCAATAACACATCTACGCGTACCAGAGATTGGTTAGGTGTGACCTTGTTCCTCACATCTCATGACCACTTCTGGACCTCACTCTCTGTATGGTAGAATTGTCACCAAGTGGTTCAATAGGATCTCCTTGCACCTGGTTAGATCATCGCTCTTGACCTCTATTTTCACCAGTTGCTGAGGGTGGACCGTGCATTGCGGCAGAAGGAGCCGGCATTGATGAATCTCAAGTGTGTGATGCTCCTGCGCGTCAATGCCAAGCCACATGTGGCAAAGAGGACCTGAAGATCCTTCAGCAATTTAGTTAGGAGACACTGCACCATGCACCATATTCACCGGACCTTGTGCCAACAATTACCACTTGTTTCATTCCCTCGATAATCACCTTTATAGGAGATCCTTCGCAAATGAAGGAAAGTTGAAGAACGCATTCACGGACTCTTTTGCATCCACGACCGCCAAGTTTTATCACCATAGAATCTTAAAGGTACATACCATCCACTGTATTGCTCTTTATTTATCACCGCTCTAGAATGGCAATAATGTTTTTTTGGTTACCTTGTATTTGATAACATTTTATTTATTTTTCTTTTCTGAATATTCTGCCTAAAGACAGATTCTGGACCACATAACTAACTAGCTAGGATGGCTGTATTACACGTATGCCACCTCTAATGAAATGAAATTTTAAAAAAAATCAATAATAAATACAACCAACGCATGTTACATCTAAATTAACTGAGAGTTACACTTCTTTTCCTACTTCAGATCCAATTCTACTTACCATAAGTTTGATGTATGACAAAGAAATTCCGTAAAATAAACCATCTTTCCTCATAGCTACTTACAGAACGCAAAGAACAATTATTTATATTTTTAACACTTACCTCCATGTTCCATGATGACAGATATTTGTGAATAATCGTCTGTAATATTTGGAAGACAATCGTTCTTTTTCTTCTACTGACTTTTACATGTCTATTTTTTTCTTGCATATTTTATTCACTGAACATTCTTAGAAGTATGCATCGTCTATTAGACTTACGTGAAAACTTATCAATTTGTAAGGAGGTTAACGTACATAATCTATAAAATAAACGTACAAGCTCAACGGTCCCAACTAGACAGCCATTACAACTACACACAAAACTGACAAATAAGAAGAAACTCAACTTCTGAACTGGCAACCAAGTTAATTAACAAGCGCAGGAAATGGCGGAGGAAAATGTATAGCATGAGATCGTTCTTGATAATTTTGAGTGTAGTGACAGTCTCCTGTCCTACTACAACAACTAGGCTAAATCTTGTCTTTGTGCGCAACACTAACATATACGATATGACAGATAGAATTAACATACTAAAACAACTGTTACCTGACTATGTTGGTCTTCGGATTGCGATACAGAAACCACCATTTCTTGTAACTGTGACAAACGTGCCTTCATTCTATTGAGCTCTTCGATCTTTTCTGTAACATCTCTATATTCCACGTCGCCATCAAGCTCACTACTCTCTTCATTTCGCTGTTTCTCATCACGAAGCTGGATTTCTACAATAAAATGAATGAACAATGTAAGACAAGAAAAAATTTAGCAACACATAACGAAGCAGATACATCAATAGTTGTCATTGCAGAGTCTTACAAGATGTACGTTTCACCTGACAATAACAATCCCTGACTGGAGATTGAGTTGCATTAACTACTTCCATTTAAAGGTTTGCAAAGCTCAACTTTCAACGGCACTATGAAAATTATGTGATATCTTTATCGTAACTAGTTAGTTTCATGGACAACTAAAAAATCGTCAAAATCTCAAATCTAAAATTTATAGAAACAAACGACGGTTTTGTATATAAAATGTTTAAGATGTGTATGAGCGGAGTTTTTATTTAATTGAAGAAGTGTTTCAGGTCTGCTTTCACCATTTTTGAATAATGCAATAACAAAAAATAGTTTAATTTTCCTTGGAGTCAAAATTGCTTAAATTTATGCATATTATAAACTAAGGAAATAGTGGATACTTTGAACTCCAAACTGTAGGTGCAGAGTCAATCAATTCACAAAGAATATATAAGTTAAATCTGGCTGGAGATCGAATCCGAGTCTCTGGTCAATGAGGTAATCCCTAGTCCGTTTCAGACATATTTTTCACTCTTCAAGTTGGCGTTCAGCCATTTAAACCACAGGGACAGTATCACAACTTACAAGTGTAGTGTTTCTTGTAGTTGTTTGTTGGAATTTAACATCCCTTTTTAGTACCGAGACCCTATGAGATATGAACCTAGAGTTTCAGATGGAATCCGAATCTGAATGCGTTCAATACTCTCCCATCGGGAATCGACCCCGGGACTCAGTACACAAAAGGCGAGTGCGTGTGTTAGCAACTAGATCTGCAGGGATGGCAGTTGTAGTGTTTTAAACATCGAAGTTGGAGTACAAGTGATAACGAATGTAACAAACACCTATCTTTTACTCCTCATATGTATTCGGCATAAGATTTGTTGTGGGTAATGATTGTTAGACCACTGCAAATCATTCTAACCAGTGATTAATCGGTATGATGACATTAATGTTCTGTAAATTAGGCGTATCCGGATTATCCATTCGATTTTTTCCTAAATATCCATTCTAACTGCTAAGAGGACATTAACCTTCTGTAAAGCAAGTGTATCCTGATTACCCATTCTAACTCGTAAGAGAGCATTAATCTTCCATAATTCAGGTGTATCCTGATTACTTATTCTAACTGGTAGAGTGGCATTAATCCTTCGTAAATCAGGCATATCCTGATTATCCATGTTCTTCTAAAATGGGTGGCACTGAGGTCATAATCGTAATGTACCTACCGTAGTAAAGCCTGGGGATCAACCCAGAAGAGGTGCCCTGAGTTTTAATTATTACCTCAATCTCTCTGAAGTTATATATCTAATTCATCTGTCACTGGTTTCTTTAAGTTAAACTTTCTGGCATTAGAGCAACGAAAAGCCAAGGCCAGCCGAATGATGCACATTCTACTGGGTGATGCAGCATCAGTACAACTAGTTCTGCTCTTAATTTAAGTTGAACTTCATATTTATCTCAAAATACTGGATCAATATCAGAAAGTTTATGTGGTCTCACTGGGAACAATGATCGGCAGTGCGTGCAAAAACTATTCGAATAATCTTCGTAATAACGTGCAAAATTAATGCAATATTATTCCAGTTTTTACTATTTTGCACCCTAATCTGCATTCAAAAAACACGCATGTAATATTAACATAATTATTTGAGAGACCCAAGTAAGAAATTTGTATCAAGTGTATAATTTTGCATAAAGTATACATACAGAGTTATCAGATTTCAATAAGAATGCAACACTTTTATACCTGACTGTACATATTTTGTAAGTGTACTCTATTCTCGTAATTTTTACTAGATCTTACAAATAGAACTGAAATTTTCTCAAGTTTTAGGCTAATATCAGGCTCATTCAATAAATAAACCGAACTATGTTTTCGCCAAACATTTATTGCACGCAACAAAATAATCACATTACTAATTTTTAACATATTTCACTTATTCTTAGTTCAACGCACCTATCTCAGTGCTTGACAGTGCCACTGATTCTAAAGGGGAAAAATATTTTGGACGACTGTGTAACCACTCACGCACCTCTGACTGGACTCTCTCGTCATTCTGGATCTTCGATCTACTCAGTGCATTTTAAAATTATTCCAAGTTTAATCTCGAGCAACAATACGATGAAGAAATGCCATATCGACAGCTTTATATCAACTTACAACAACACGTGTCTCTTTCATTTGTGGTATCGAACGTTTCAGAATCAATCCCGCCACATTTTTCTTAACCTCAGTAAGTCACAAACAATATCAACACTGATTATACCCTGTTTGACTTTCTTAGTCCACTCGTAAATTTGTGTTCGACTCATACAGTTATTGCCCTATTGAACTGCCATGCGGTGATGAATTTCTCTTTCTCTCTCACGCCTTCACTCATCAGAAACATATTTAGCACTTCACTGATAAATCTTAGAGCATTCCTATAAGAGTACCCCATCTTGTGTAACTGTTTTCTAGGATCTCGAGCATGACGAATGCATGCCAGCCCCAGGGCCACGAAATTTAAAACTCATAGTCATATTTTGCATAACCTCAGTGCATAATAAACAATATACTTTTTCTCCAACTTTTCCGGTTCAATTGAATGAGCCTTATAGAATATATTAGTTATACGTATTTTCATGTTTATCTTATCATTATTATGACATATGTTAAAAGAATGCACCTGCAACGTTGTTTCCACCTCCATTTAGAGCATTCAGTTGCTGTAGAAGTTGATCCATGTGCTGCTTCTTTTGTTGTAACTCTTGTAGCTTATCTTGGAGAGTAAGCTGTTCAGCCAACTCACCATCAGGATCTCCTAACAGTTGGACTAACTGTAATGAATAATAATAATAATAATAATAATAATAATAATAATAATAATAATAATAATAATAATAAACTTTATTTTTTTACGTGCTGAGAACAGCTAAAATACAGCACTTTGTCTTATTCTACATTATTTTAGCAATGAATATAAAGTACTAGTGATAAAATTATGATTACATCTATAACATAAATTATTAATAATAAAAATACTAACAGTGTAGTGTACGTCAATTATTAAAACAAAGAAGTGTCAAAAATTAAAAGTAAAAAAAAAAAAAAATAAAAACTACTAAGTTATATTTAAAATTCTGAAGTAAAGTCATATTTTAAGATATGCATTCATTATAGCTTTCTAAAATCCTACAGATTAAAATATGTTTTCTATTATGCGGTTGCAATAAAATTTTTGCCCTTGTACCATATGTTGGAACTTTAAAATCAACATTTTTAAAAATACAGTCTGAGGTATATTGGTTGTCAAGTAACTTTTCTACAAATACAGATTCAATCAATTTTCTCCTGTCAGCCAGTCGTTCCAAATTAAAATACGTTATCCAATATTCATACGTGCTAGAATAATAGTCAAGTCCTAACTTAAAACAAAGTATTCTAATAAAACACTTTTGCACCACCTCGAGTTTGTTTACGAGAGTTTTTGTTAGGCTGTTCCAAGTCACTGATGCATATTCTAGTTTCGACCTTACCAGTAATTTATATAAGAGTACATATGTATTTGATTGACAGAAAGCAGGCCATTGATTAAACAGGTAACCGATTATTTTTCTTGCTTCATTACATACATTTTGTATATGATTACCAAAGCGTAGTGACCTGTCAAATGTTACACCTAAATCCTTTATTGTGTCAACTTTCTGTATTACAGTACCTTGTATTTCGTAATGAATTACATAGTATTGTGATTTGTTACTAACTTGTCCTAACTTGTAGGTCATGCACTTAGTTTTCAGACAATTGATACCCATACCGTTATCCTTGCACCACATAATGATTCTATTTAAGTCATCTTGTAGCCTATCGTTGTCCTCAATATTATTTACTACACTAAAAAGCTTAATGTCATCAGCATAAAGTAAAACATTTGAATGATTTAAGACTGTTGGTAAATCATTAATAAAAATAGAGAAAAGTAATGGGCCCAGAGGAGAACCTTGAGGAACACCGTTACTAATACTGGCTGAATCTGACATGACATTTCCAATTTTAATTTGGTATGTTCTACCAGTCAAATAGCTTTCAAAAAATTTTAGGTACAAGGGTGTTACACCTGTATTTGACAGTTTTTTAAATAGTAATCTATGATCAACTGAATCGAAAGCTTTCCTCATGTCAATGTATATGACTTCAGTTTGTGATCTACTTTTCATAATAATAATAATAATAATAATAATAATAATAATAATAATAATAATAATAATAATAATAATAATAATAATATGAATAGGAAATCTCATTCTGTCACAAGGTAAACATACACTTTCCACCATTCTGGTAGCTGTAATTGTTGCAGGCTCACTTACTGTAGTGAGCAGAACAGACATATTAATACATAGGTATTTACTAGGGCAGAAAGTGCACAGAATTGGGGATACTGGATTTGGTAATAATGAGTCGCAGTTTATACGTTGATGTTTCGGGTTTCAACTACGTATTAAATGGCAGATTAGTATAAACATATTCTGAGTATTTCATTATTATGAATTAGTGGAGTTTAATGGGCATGGCGTTTAATGGGCATGGCGATTCGGAGCTACTACCTGGCGTATCATGTCGATGGAAGCAGTACTGTCTCTGACCTTGTAGGTATGTGAGTGCTGGTAGTGAATGTTATCAAATGGTGCCGAAAATCAACCGGTATTGGGAGGCTTACATAATGGCCCTTTTCCATGTTAACTTTTCGCACGTATGCATTGTGAAACAGTGTTGGAGAATGGGTTAACACTCGGGATGACTACTGCGAAAGTTATTGTGGTCCGTTATACACAACGGGCCCTCTTGCGAAACATTCATCCACGAAAACCACCAGAAAAGGGCTGCAAGCGAAGTGACACCCGTAGTGCTAAGGGGGTCCTCCAACGTAACGTAATATGGGCAACAGATTCCACCTCGCACTGTCAACTATGAACAAAACAATTTGCAAGCGCCTCAGGTTGAAGTGTGGCGGAAGACCCTTGTATGTCACCTGCTACCGCGTCACATTACCGAACGTAAGACGAACTGCAGGAAACTACATGAGAAGTACCTGGCGGGTTCCATATGGATGAAAGTTGTCAGAATAGATGGAAGTGGAAGAAACAACAAACACAACAGCATTACAACAGCCGCACGAACACTTCCCTCCGTCTCAGCGCTTTGGGATTTCCCTCGTATATCTCTTTATTTTTAAAATTGATTTTTCCTATGTGCCCTCGATTTTGTATTATCTGTCAATATACTTTTTATTTTTTATTTTTACTAATCTTCAAAATTAACTTTTATTTACATTTTCCAATACTTTTTAAAATATAAATTTTTTTTTCTTTTTTCTTTTTTGTTATTCCTTCTGCCTCTTATACTCTGAATCCAAGATGATTTTTTAAAGTTCTATTTCGTGCCCAAAAATATGAGGTCGCGTTGCTATCACAACATATAATGTGGAATTTATTGTTTTGGAAGAGAACCAAGAGCTTCCATTAAGCTCTAACTTTACCCTCTTTCTCACCCACCCTTTTAACCTTGAACGTTCGCAGATTCAGTAAATTTCCAGTGAGAAAAACTAAAGGAGGTCTGTACAAGATCTGATTTCTAAGGTAGCTTTATAGAAAGTTATAGCAGCTATAGTGTATACTTTCTTTTTTTAAAAATCCCTTCTTTAAAACAATGGAGGTCGTCTTGGTTCCAGAAATATTCGGTAATTTTATTTTCTTCCACTAAACTCTGTCCGCTTTTAACAAAGGAACTTACATGTGCCTGAACTCCGATACAATGATCAGCTCATAGCTACTGACATAAACTATACATCAAAAAATAATGAAGATTAATATTATATATATATATATATATATATATATATATATATATATACACGAGGGGTCCACAAATAAGTTTCCCGGCAAGACCAAATAAGGGTGTGATATTAAAGATCAGACATACTTTTGTTTTTCCACGTAAGTGCCACGTACATTAAGATATTTGTCATACCGGATTATAAGCTTCATAAATCCTTCCAGGAAAAAATCAGGGATCTGCATACGGAAGAAGCGTCGAACAGCTTCTGTGACTTCAACATTGCTTCCAAAGCGCCTGCCGCCGAGAGTCTTCTTCAAAGCCGGAACCGGAAACAGAGTGAAGTCACTGGGTTCTTCCAGGTTTCGGTGTCTCCAGCACTTGCTGCATCTCTTTACTGAATTGGCGACATCATCTCCACACCATGTGTTTCGACATTACATCAGGCCCATAGACTTCCACGAGGCGGTTATGGATTTCATCTCCCGATACGCCAGGTGCCACTCATAGTGGACAACCGCTCGCATTTCCTCTTTTGAGCATGACGTCAAAACGTGCCTTCTCTCCATAGCTATCAGGCTCAGACTGAGACTGAGAGACTGTCTCCATTTTGCGCAGGTGCTGCGCTGGCGCCATTTGCAGGATTACGGCGAATGATACTCTGGATGTTTTGTGCGTGGAACCCCTGTATTGTATCCCCCACTGCTGTTCGCTTCCCTAGGGAAAACGAGAGGGGAAACTTATTCTCGGACTTCACCCTGGTGTATATATATATATATATATATATATATATATATATGGAAAACAGTAATAAGATGTGGCAGGTAGGTTCGCGAACAGGGTGATAATAGAAGGGTCAATTATTTTTCTGCTAAAAGATGTAGAAAAATATCAGGAATTTTGTTTCTTTAAGGAATGATGAGCGCATGTGAGATCGACTGTACTGTTTGTTATCTTGGATAATGTGTTATATTGCTTGTGTATTGGAAAATATGTTGGTGATGGTAACACTAGATGGATGTATGCTTACCTTGTTCCTATTTTCATACATCTCTTGCAAGGTTTGAAGTCTGTTTTGAAAAGAATCCAGGTTCTCTGGTACATCTTCAGCAGGAACTCGACTTACAGCACCGGAGGCTACCTGAAGTAAAAGTAAAGAAGAAACCTACATCTAAGTAAAAAAGGAAATCTCACTCAGAATGTTATTGTCTACTCTAAACGGAGAGCTAATATCCTTAAGGGGGCAGACTACTAAAAATGATACAAAAGCAACCATTTTTCTTTTCCCCATTTTTCATAAGTGAAAGGAGATAATGAAATGTAATTTACCACAATAATCGATACTGTTATTCTACACCCGAAAATATAAATCGAAAGAAAAAAAATGAAATCTTTTGAGTTTTACGTCCCACGGTTATGCCGGTTAGGCTAAAGGAGACGGTGATGATGAATAATGAATGAAATGGTGGAATGAAGAAAGTGGGAGGAAACGGGAGAACCCCGAGAAAACCCACGCACACGGTGTTTGTCCACCACAAAGTTCACTTGGAGGGGGCATATAAATCGAAAGAATTCTCAGTGTTGCCACCCATAGAAATTAGAGTGTGGCCAGAATACGAATCACCCAAAAATCTAGGTTAAGGCAGCGACTAGAAAAATGAACTCAACAGTAATCGATGATTTATGATGTCTTGGAATCCTGTGAGCTACTTTTTTAATTAATATTTGTATTGATTTTGTAATAAACAGAAAGTTATTAAAATTACACCTTCTTTTACAACAAAATAAAATGATCTATTATTGTGGTAAACTACATTCATTATCTCTTTTCACTTACGAAAAAAGGGCGAAAGAAAAATTGTTATCTTTAGTATCATTTTTAGTAGTCTGCCCCCTTAATAAGTATGTAAATTACGATAAAGTTTTAGCAACATAACAAAAAACTTTATATATGATCTAAGTTATTATTACCGTATTATTATTTCTTTCGAGGAATGCATATACCTTTAAAACAATGCAATTCGAAGTATATGATCATAAATTAAGGGAATATGGATTAGCGACAGGTAGGTTATATGATCTGTTTGACACTTCTTTCAATGAGCAACACCGAGAAATAAATAAAGTTGAAAAAAAGGAAGCATACCAAAATCAAAATATATTATTTCTAGAATATCCGGTAGCTCTCTTCGCTGGTCTAGTAGCTTGCGCATGACCCTTGCGCGGTGAACGTGGTAACGAGTTCGATTCTCAGTATCAGGTGGCTGCGGTCATGTTAATAATCCTATACATAAACCATCAAAAACAATTTTCAACAATAACAAATAATTTTTCTTTTCTTTTTTTTTTAAAAAAAAATGCGACGTGGGGTAATGTTATTTAGTAAACTGCAGATTTATACATTCAACTGAAACGATCAATAAAATACGAACCGAAATCTATAAAGATTAAAACTTCTCACGAGAAAAGCAAATCATTACATCTCCTGAACTATTAGACCAACGATAACATAAATGTGCACTACTTTAGACCTAAGGTTCCCAACGTTTTTTCATTGACGACACACTTTATTGAACAATCACAACGTCGTTAAAAAGTTTCTATGAAGTAGTGACCCTATGTACTACTGAGCAGTATTGATGCTGATGGAGGCGTTGACTGGCATAATCTCTTTCAAAAATAATTTTAACTTATCACTAAATACTTCTTGATTTTTAAATTCTAAAATTTCGCGACACACCCTATGGCACTGCATAACACATCGATGTGTCGCGATATACCTGTTGCCAACCACTGCTTTAGATGATCTATATATTAAAATGCTAGGTTTACATGTTTGTCCACACTCCTTTCGACAATGAGATCTCGAAAACCACAAGTGCTAGAAACATGCCGTTTTCACTGGTTGATTCCAAATTTTGTGTAGATTGTCCAGTTCTCACTCAAATTTTCAAAAACCGTATCGTTATTGTTCTATTCAACATTTTAGGGACCGTTTTGACACCATAAGATTAACATTGTTGCAGGCCGAAACTACGGTGTTAGGCAATCAGTAGAGAAGTTACGTATGGCGGGTTGACGGACATTGCAGGTACTTTGCTTAAATATGAATAGCAAAGCTTACTGTATGCTGGCAACTTCAAAGGCCTCAAGAGACGCAATGAGGTGTACTCGGACGGATATGGATTTATTAGGAAAAAAATCCACTTGATATCGTGTTACTTCTACAAATTTGCTAAAACTAACTCCAACATCTATACATAGCAATTCACTTCCTTTGTGAGTTTCTTATCCTTTACTTGTATGAGTAAGGAGACACGCACAGAGGGGAGGAGATTCATGGTCATAACAGAAAGATGCGCTGAGTAGACAGCGGAGGTTCAGCTAGTTAGATTCTAAAATAATACAAATTTCCGTTAGTGTTGAACTAATGGCTCAGCAGATGCATACAGTATATTCCTGTCTTCTGAGAAATCAAACTCTGTACTTCGGTCCGTATCTATGGACTGCTTCATTTATAGTGCTTTTATTCAGTTTAATTAGACAATTAACTAGTTTGAATATCACAAAACAAATGTGTATTACCATTCCTCTCCAAGATATAAAACTTCTTTTCTTTAAGTAAAGACGTGGTTTTTCTTCAAAGGTTAAAATAAATTTTAAAAAGCTATACAAAGAACCGCATATTATGAAATTAACAATTGGTACACAGACAAAAGTTTTTGTACCAGTGACTGGTGTTAACCGAAGAAAGCGCGTCATTTAATTTCCATTATTAGCATCAGCATTGTTATCAGTAAACATGTTTTAAATACTTTTTCTTGTGGACAAACTCACAGACTGATTCCATTTTATCATTAGAATGATCCTTCAAAAAATGTTTACAGACCTAATATTCATTTTTTACTCATGTTCTCTTCGTAATGTTTCCTACTGTATTCACAATATAAACATTTCGGTGTAAGCGCATGGCCTACTGAATTCCGCTACTTTGTGTTGGCTTAGGAAAATATTTTTTGTATTTCCTGAAGCGTTTCTTTCGCGTTGTTCTTAACCTTTTACAAAACATTTATATTACTATTATTTAAAATCATGTTTTAATTTATTGATTATTGCTGGTTAGTTAGGAATACTAAATCAATATAGATTGTGTTTTGTTTCATATTGTCACTTTTCTTCTTATTACAGACGCAATTTTTATATTATCCAACTACAATCCTAGGATATCCTTTGTATATCGATTTACTTTTGTCTATTTTGAACAAATACGACATTTTCTCGTCTCAGTTTGTTTCAGCCAAATATAATGTAACCGTCGTGTGTCGTTGGTAGATTTGTTGCAAATCTTAGCAGCAAATTAATTTTGATTTCTGTAATACCGTCTTTTCATCATACGACATTCAAGTGTAATTTGATGAGTACAGCCCGGATTTATAAGCAAAATGCATATTTACAGTAACACACAGAAACGTATGCAAAATGTCTTCTTCCTTCCGACGGACTTGCAAGGATTCGTTTGAGAAGCATGTGTTGGTGCGTATTTTGAGTGAATTTCGATGTGCATGCATATTTCATAAACTTTGCAGGATACTGCATATTTCCGAATTTCATTGATGCATACTAGCATATTTGAGAGTATATCACAAGAAAGTAGGTTATATTTAAAGTGAACTGACTCACTTCGTAAACGCAGATGTAGAAAAAAATGGTATAGAATAATAGAAGATAGTGTATTCTATTCTAAATTAGTCCACCTGACTTGGCTTGCACACGGTTTTGATTGCGTAGCAGAAACAATCAGATGCTAATATCTAGCAGTAGACGAGCTTATATCAAATGTAAAGAAAGTATTTGTGAAAGATCCATCGCGCGTACGTATCTTTCGCGAAGTTGGGAAAATTTTTCCAGTACCTTCTCAACCAGTAGAGCTCGTGGCTAGAAGCTATGTCGTATTATACAGATAACTTAAATCAAGTAAAGACAGTTGTAGATTCACTAGGTCCCGATGATGCAGCCGCTAGTTATGTGTCTCAAAAATGTTTCTCTACAAGTGACATTGAGGACAAAATTAAGTACATACACAACCACCTCTCGAGAATACCTGAAATTATCAGACAGTTGGAATTCTGTAAGAATGCTTGCAGCATTCACTCTCCTTGTTGGGTGAATTATTGCGGACTTTGTCCAGTGAAACAACTCACTGTCTTGTGAAAATAGCGTCAGATAAACCTTGCAAAGTGTTAGGCAAAAATACCGGGTTCAAAACAGACTTGATTTGCAAATTTACTTGATGGTGAAAACATGGAATTGAAAGAGAACGTAACACAAGAAGACATTTGGTGTTTTTCACATGCAACAGTGACTTCTGCTGATGTAGGAAGAAACTTTTCGACCTACAAAACGTTTCTTACTGATAAAACGCAGATGGTTTACAGAAGAAAACCTAAGGAAGAGGTTAATAGTTCATTGCAACAGAAATCATTAAGATAAGATATTTTTGTAAGAAACTGACATTTTGTTATCTTAGTGTATATTAATGCACATGTTAATTTTAACATTCATATTTTAGTGCATATATATATATATATATATATATATATACATTTTCGTGCATATTTTAGGGTTGGTTTGTGCATGGAAATCCGGGCGCTATTGCTGAGAAATAAGATCCAAGGAACAATTTTCCAGCATTTTGTGACTCAAAATTAACAAGAACTGTATACGTCTAAATAGGAATTGTCCATTTTCTATATAGATCATATATTAAGAATATCTATTATGTCTTTACACAATGGCTCCCTCTTTCTCTTTTGTTAAGTCTTGTTTTAGCAATAAGGTTTACACGTGATTGTGTTTCGTGAAGTATGAAAAGCAACACAGATCGCTATAGGGCCTATGCTAAATTAATATTGTATTTAATAGGGTAAAACTACACTCTATCGAAGAAAGCAGACGAAAGTTTTTTTTCCATCAAAGTTTAGCCCCTCTCTTCAGGACCGAAGCTATGTGGAATCGGAACAAAGTTTATGGTGAAACCCGAACTACGGCAATCTGTTCAATTATAAGGCTCTCCTGCAGGGAATTAGCCCGAGCAGAGGTGCACCCACAGGGAAGGGGACAATGGGTCCACCCTTCCCCCCCCCAAAAAAAAAACTAATTCAACATACATTTTTACACTTTCGTAATAAAAGTATACTTATTTAACAGGGAAATGGCTTATGTAGCATCAACATTTCATTTTACACTTCATTTGTACTCTTACTCTTATAAAACAATCTAGTTCTATAGTTTTTTTTTTTTTTCTGAAAATATATAATCATCATGATCATCATATGTATTCTGCCATTATTGGCAGGTCATTTGCTGCAACTGAGAAGCTTCCATGCTCCACTCCATGGTTTTCCGCTAACCTCTTCGTCTCCACGTACGATTTCTGGTTTTATATCGTCTATTAATTGTAGTCTCCTTCGCCCTCTCCCTCTCTTTCATGCCACCATACCATCTAGCACGCTCCTCATGGCACAGTTCCTTTTTACCCAATGTCTCAACCAGTTTTTCTTTATCTTCTTTAGTAATATCTAAAATTGTTCTTTTCTCTGCCACCATTCCTAACACCCTCTAATTCGTTTTCCGCTCGACCCAGCAAATTCTTTTCATTCTCCTCCATACCTACATTTCGAAAGCTTCCAGTTGTTTTCCATCTTTCTTGCGTAATGTCCATGAGTATTTTTCTCAATTCTTTATTCAAGATCCCACAAAATAGTATTTTCTTTCTCCTAAAGGCTTCTTTCGTCATTCCTATTGTTTTTATTTTATTTATTTCACGTTCACACTTCATATCATCACTAATAATACTATCCAGGTATCGAAAACTAGTTATCTGTTCTATTTTCTCCCCTATATTCTACAATTATTTATCGAGTACAGAACAATACCCATTCAATACTACATGGTATTGAACCCAAATCCAACAAAAATTTCTGGGTGCGCGCCTGAGGCCGGGACTACGTGATTCAAAGCATACGCCTTACTACCTCAGCGGCGAAGGCACCAACTGTTATGCTAAAAGCATAGCATCTAGAGATTCACTTCATCTTGCATTAATATTAAGTCAGTGATGTCTTGAGAACATTGGTCCCCTTGTAGATACCCACCTACAAGATATACTGAATATACCTCCAATATGTAATGTACCCGTCAATAGCTCAAAAGGTAGGAAAACACATGAAACAGCTTTGTGCTTACGCAGTGGAGCATAAAATCCATTCTATGGTATGTCTATGATCTTTTGTACGCCGGAATACTAAGGATCTATTATGTCCTTGAAGAACGGGAGAGAGTGATCCTTCCGTAGGATTAGGAATTAGATTTCTGGGTTTTCAGCATCTATGGCCATGTTAGCCCGTCACGTATGAGGGATGACGTCTCTTGGCGATCACACTATCCGAGGAAATGGAAGGAAGAAAGGATTGGGAGGGAATGAAGCGGCCTGGGACCTAAATGTTAGGTACCATCTCGGCATTTACCTGGTGTGAATGAGGAAAACCCAGAAAAACCTATTAGGATGGCTGGCCTGAACAAGCTTTTACATTTTTCGACTGAGTGCCCCACCGAGAATCGAACCCAGCACCGCTTGCACCAAAGGGGAGAGCGTTAGGGACTACGTTACGAGGGGCCGGAAAACCTTAGTATTAGGGAAACTACTATGTTGCATGTACGTAAGTTACTGGTAAATTCCTTGCGTTCAATTTCATACGCCATTATTATTTACTCACTATTCTATATTTTGTTGACACTCTTCCTATATTATCTTATTTCATGTAACGAAAATCGGTAAACAGAGTAATGTCTTTCAGAATAAAAGAAATACGAAATAATAATATATAAGTATCATAGTGCAGTTTGCAGCAACCAGCTTAGTTTATCGTTTAGTATTTTGATGATCCAAGCGCAAATCAAACACAAATTACTTATGTTATGTTCGTTCTACTTTGCGAATTCTTCAAGCGAAGCTAACTTTAGAGTAGACACGATCAGTTCGAAATCTTAAGCAAACGATTAACTAAACTATGAATAATAAAATAGAAATAATTAGAAGCTTATTATTATTTATAGTTTATCATCAAATTGCTAATATGTAGAAATTATTTTTAAAATTTAGAAAAATATACCTGTGCTGCTCGAGCTTCGTTTAGTTGGTGTTGTGCCTTAAGCAAAGCAACTTGTTGCTCTTGCAGTGCCTGTAACTGGAAGGAAAATTATCCAACGCTTTAATTTGCTAAAAATTAATGTAATCATTATATATTCACGTTAAAAATATAATTAAGTTATTGCCAAACAGGAAATCTTTTAGTAACATTTTATAACAGATAAAGTGTTTCAGAGTTATTAAAATACGTGTACATTACACATATTTACATAACAGTAATGAACGTTTCATTGACATGTATACCCTAAGGGAGGAAGTGGGTTATTTTCCATACATCTATTTTCCCCGTGCGAGGAAACGGATATTTCAACTACTATTAGTAAAAACGACGAAGCCATCTCACTCAATAAATGTGAATTGTTGCTATTTTTTACATGAGAAAGCGTGTTATAACATGCCTGTTCGATGTAGCGTCTACTCTTATCAGTTTATGCCTCATCCCACTCAGTTGTACATTTTGTATAAATGACAAGTAACACTGAGGAGATGTACAATGAGTGGAATTTTCACCTTCAACAAATAAATAGGAAGCATCCCTTCGTGGCCAACTGGCTAATGCTACAACGGTATATTGTTATTATAATGATATTGTCAATCTGTACCTATTTTGTCGATACATACTCAGAGGCGCAATAACCAAACATATACAGTTAAAAGAGAAAACAAGTAATTAATCGGTTGTCATGGGAAACATTATTATGGACATGATACATATAAAGGTATGGTTGTTGATGTATAGTAAATGTATAAATGGAAGAATAAATCGACATTAGTCGGTACGTATAATATTATAACTTAGTGAGATAGATTTGATATATCTACGAATTAGGGCTAGAACGAAAAATAAAAATAACTCAAGTATTTTTCGTTTTAATGCATATGCTTTCTGTACACGTAATCCACGATTCGATTTCCAATGGAGGCATTTGTTACAGATACAAATCCGAATAGTGATTCGGATCTTACTGTAAGGAGTACATTTTGCCTGAAATTGTCATATTGCTCGAGAGAGACGTTAAACCACAGTAATGAATCAATCCAACAAAAAAGTGAGTTTCGTTTCATGCTGTTAAACTATAGTAGATTTTCAAACTATAGGAGTCCAACATTTTAACCGGAACTGATAAGTTTATCAGTTCCGGTTTCACCAGTCAGATAAGGAGGCTTCCTGAGATCCTGAATCTACATCAGAACACAATTTGTCGCTATTTCTTATAGTTTTGCTCTACGAAAATTCAATATTAAACACGAAGACCTTCCACTTTGAATACAGGGAAGCCGAGATTGAACTTACTATTGCGGTACTAAATTCATATCAAAGAAATCGTTCTTCTATCACTTTTTTCAATGGGCATCAATAATGAAACGGGGAATGTTAGTAAATTTCTATTATTTCGATTTTCAATAGAGGCATTAGAAGCTAAAAAAAAAAAAAAAAAAAAAAAAGTTATTCTTGCAACAGTAAATTCATATTAATATAAACCGTTTCACAGTATCCTCGAAACTGTTCTTATTCTACAAAATCAATACTGAAAGTAGAAGTTATAAATATCTACCTTTCGGAAGATAGAAGGTTACGACGGAAGATACACCAGTCCTTAAAATGTTGAATCCATATAAAAAATAAATCTCGACATCTCCTACCGTTCTTCCTTTATAGAGATGAATATTCAAACCAGAAATGAAGATTTCTGTCACTTTCGGATAGAATAAATGTATCAGAGACAAGACTAAACATATTGCTGGGCCACTGCCAAGAAAGGATTCTAGCTATATATTACCCCTTTTGTTCTATGTTGGTCAAGGTGGGCGCGGTCGGTCAGTGGTAGAGCGTTTACCTCTGGTGCGTGGGGTTCCTGGTTCAATCTTGGCAAAGTAAGTTTGTGGTGGACAATATCGTGTCCATGGGTTTTCTCGGGGTTCTCCCGTTTCCTATAACTGTTCTCATTCCACGGATTCCTCCATCATCATTCACTTCTCTTAATCATCCATATCTCTTAGCCTGAAGGGCATAATCGCGGGATTTTAAACTGAAAGATTTCTATGATGGCCAAGACTGAAACCGGAAGTTACAGTAAATTTTAACGACTTCCGGTTTCAGCAGACTATTACGGGAAGAGAATGGGTCTATTCCTGAGACGTTGAACCAACATCAAGAAACTGTTTCTCGCTGTTACCAATTTTTGCTCTAACATTTAAACTGGAAATGGTAAATTTATACTACTTCCAAACCGGTGATTGTAGCGGATTTCAACCACTTCCGTTTTTAGTAGACTGACAAGGGCAGGAAAACGATCTATTCCTAGAATAATAATGTGCTGAATTCATATTTAACATTTCTATCTATCTTTCATTGTTTTTGCTCTATTGCGATTAACATTGAAACCGAAAGTGGCAGATTCCTACCTCTTCTGGTTGGATTACAGAGATAAGAATGGAGATGGAACTTACTCTCTATCAATAGATAGACGATTGAACATAACCTATTATACGAGTTCCATTAATTATGTATTAGTAGTCTAATCAGAAACTACAGTTAACAGCAATATCAAAAAAATTGTACAGGGCTACTATCAATACTTAGTTATGTTAAAGCTTCATGATATTGCAGACTAATTCATGATACTGAGAAATTTTAACACAAATTTTAACATTTAAGTAAACTTACCTTTCGTTGTGATTCCTCTACTTTCAGCCTCAATTCATTTCTCGTTGCAGAATCGGAAGATTTTAATACAGCTCCAGCCTGCAAACAAATTGAAAGAATTCGTGAATATGAAGGTATTTCTTTAATGTATACCTCGTATATATATACGAGGTGTGACATAAAAGAACTTGAAGCAATAACTCAGAATACTTACATTATTGATTCCTGTCGGTTGTGTCACCTTTTAAGTACTTCCCTACTTCCCCACTGTTTCAACACACTGCCATTGTTTGTAACATCCTCTTCTGTAAGAGTCTTTAGTACCTTTTTTTGAAACCTCATTAACCAATGTAAATGCGTTCCCTTTAGTTGACATTTGATCTTCGGAAAAAAAAACATGGTGCCAAATCAGGCGAATACGGCGAGTGTTTTAACACTGCAATGTTATTTGTAGACAAAAATTGTTGTACGGATAGTGCCTTAAGAATGGGTGCATTGTCCTGATGCAAGATCTATCCACTTTCTCAAAACTAGGGCCTTTATTTCGAACGTTTTTACGAAGTTCTCCCGACACCTGAAAGTAGTAATCGATTTACAGTTTGCCCATTAGGAACCCAATCAATCATCAATATCCCACGAATGTCAAAGTACGCTAGTACAGGGTTCATACAAAAATATTCAAATCAATTTCCCTGAATTTTCCAGGTATTAATTTTGTAATTTTCAGGTCTAGTGGAAGAAATTAACAATAAGAGAACAAATTTTTAAAGAATAATATATTTAAGAATGGCCACTCTTCTCTCCAATGAACGATTGCAATTAAATATTGAGTCACAAGAAAATAAAATATAAAAATAAATAAAATTTAAGTTGAGAAGCCTATTATGGGAATTAATAAGTAAATACTTTAGTTCTATACTTGAATACATTCAAAATATACAAAAATATTGAACTCAATTTCCCTGATATTTCCAGGTTTATTACTAGATATGATCGATTTCCCTGAATTATCCAGGATTTTTCTTCCAAAATCAATTTTCCGGAGATTTCCAGGTTTTCCAGGTAGTGTATGAACCCTGTAGTAACATTGCCTTAAATTTGGATTTTAACTTTGTTCTACTTTCACACTTGTCATTTTGTGGCAACCAATGATACACGTGTGTTCATAGTATAACGCTTATCTCTCGACTGGCTGGGCCGGGTGAGTCTAATTCACGGTGTTACGGAGGGCAGGTATGTTAGTTTATTCCTGCACAAGCAATATGGGTTCAAGTTGATTATTTTCAGTAATACATCCACAATCCATTTTTTTTTTTTTGAGGGGGGTCATACTTCTTATATATATACACATACGCATCTTTTGCTTCGATTCTTCAAATTCTAAGTTTCCCGCCAAAATGACATTTCTTAAAACATTCTTTTGAAACAAGATTTTTATTGGAAGTATCACCCTAAAACATATTAATATGATTTTTTTGTTTTAAAGTAAGATCATCACTCTCTTCTGTCTTAGTATCTTCTTTGGCGCCTTATGACTGTCGTAATTTCCTATGCCTAATTTCCTCTATCTTCTTTTTCTCTTTCTCGTTCCCTCTCACACTTTGTCATAAGGGTATCAGCAAATAAGGTGTGAACCCAATTTCAGGTTCGATATCTAAATATTTACATCATATTTTAATTTCCTGTTTTTATTTAATTCTGGTTGGTTGAATACTTTATTTTCTGTATGGTTTAGAAAATTTGAAAATGTTATCACCAGATGTAATGATATTAAACTTTGGCTTGTTTAAAATAATAATAATAATAATAATAATAATAATAATAATAATAATAATAATAATAATAATAATAATAATAAATTTAAATAAGTTCAATATAATTACATGAAAAGTCACGGGCGAATTATTAATTTTCCAAGAAGGAAGATCAATCTCCAGTTTTCGAATGGAAAAAGTAACCTATTTAAGTACGGCCTTGGAAGAAAGAAGAAAAAAACTTAAAAGTAACTTTAGCAGTGGTGTCGTGGCGCCCGCAGCGCCGGGCCGCTGGTGGTGGTGTGTTAGGTCGGTCTCCATACTATGTCAGGCGCAGTGGAACAGCAGTGTCCAGTGGCTGCAGCAGACGGAGGTAGTGTAAAATGGGAGACCTCTCAGATTTTCAAAGAGGGCAAATTGTTGGTGCGCGGTTATGTGGAGTGAGTGTGACGGCAGTGGCTACTGTGTTAGGTGTGTCGCGTGGGACAGTGTCGAAGGTGATGACGGCCTACACAACACACGGGAAAACCACATTGGGGAAGCGGAACAGTGGGCGGACGAAAATCATGAGTGACAGGTCACGCCGGGTATTAAAGCGCATTGTCACGCAGAACCGTCGTGCCACTGCGGAGCAAGTGACGGAGGAACTCAATCAGCACCTCCCCCACCCTGTTTCGACAATCACAGTCCGCCGCGAATTACATGACATGAACTTACGGGGTCGTGTTGCACGGGCCAGACCGCTCATCAGGGACCATAACGCTTTCGCACGCCGCAAATGGTACCGCGACCATGCAGCTTGGACCGTTGAGGACTGGAAACGTGTGATATGGTCGGATGAGTCATCCTTCACCCTATTCCCAACCACGGGCCGTGTTTATGTGTGGAGAACGCCCAAAGAAGCTTATGATCTGCAGTGTCTCCGCCCAACTGTGAAACATGGCGGCGGCTCGGTGATGCTGTGGGCCGCAATATCATGGTTTTCATTGGGTCCTGTGGTCACACTTAGCGGACGAATCACTGCCAACGATTATGTCGCAATTTTAGGAGACCACTTGCATCCTATGGTCCGGATGTTGTTCCCGGACAATGACGCCATCTTCTAGGATGATAATGCACCCATTCACACACCTGGCGTTATTGCATCGTAGTTTGAGGAACACCGGGATGAAGTTCAACACCTCCCCTGGCCCGTCCAATCCCCAGATCTCAACATAATTGAACATCTGTGGTCCGTCTTGGAAACACAACTCCGGCGACGATTTCCACCTCCATCCTCTCTCACAGAACTGGCCGATGCCCTGCACGAGGAATGGTGTAAAATTCTACTTGCTACCATTCACGACCTCTATGCCTCCATCCCACGTCGCATCAAGGCTGTTCTGAAGGCGAAAGGTGGCCCGACATCATATTAATCTGGTAAGTTGCAATTTCGTTCAAGTGTTTCGATTTTTCTGATCACCAACTATATATATATATATATATATATATATATATATATATATATATGTGTGTGTGTGTGTGTGTGTGTGTGTGTGTGTGTGTGTGTCTGTCTGTTCAATTTTGAGCCCTCCATTCGATAGAGCATCAAAAACTATTTGAAAGAAGTGATGCAATTTTTCGCGTCACTCTTACCGTTCCCGAGATATTGGGCAAAAGAGTTCCGATTTCGGGAGATTTAAGGAGCCATATCTCGGGAACCGCAAGTCATAGAGATATAATATTTTGCCAATTTTTCAATTTTGGAGCCCCCCATTTAGAGAATGTGTCTTCGTGAAAAAAATGTATTGTAGAAGGTTTTAACACAACTCTTAAACATAACATGTGGAAAAACTTTTGTACTCAAGGAAATTATAAATGGATAATTATATTACAAGATTTGTTTAATGAGTATAATAATAAAGTACATAGAACAATTGGTATAAAACCTGTAGAAGTTAATAAGAAACATTAATTCTTTTTAAATTCGTTCTGGCAATGCTCTTGGAGCATCTTTAAGTGTGGTCTATTGACTGATACATGGCTTACCTTTCTATAATATTTTACTTAAACAGAAAGTAAACTTAATGATAATTTTAGACTATATTGCATTTAATTTTATATATACAGATGGTGATCAGAAAAATGGAAACACCTGAACGAAATTGCAACTTACCAGATTAATATGGTGTAGGGCCACCTTTCGCCTTCAGAACAGCCTTGATGTGACGTGGGATGGAGGCATAGAGGTCGTGAATGGTAGCAAGTGGAATTTTGCACCATTCCTCGTGCAGGGCATCGACCAGTTCTGTGAAAGGATGGAGGTGGAAATCGTCTCCAGAGTCGTGTTTCCAAGACGGACCACAGATGTTCAATTATGTTGAGATCTGGGGATTGGGCGGGCCAGGGGAGGTGTTGAACTTCATCCCGATGTTCCTCATACCACGCTGCAACAACGCCAGCTGTGTGAATGGGTGCATTATCATCCTGGAAGATGGCGTCATTGTCCGGGAACAACATCCGGATCTTAGGATGCAAGTGGTCTCCTAAAATTGCGACATAATCGTTGGCAGTGATTTGTCCGCTAAGTGTGACCACAGGACCCAATGAAAACCATGATATTGCGGCCCACAGCATCACCGAGCCGCCGCCATGTTTCACAGTTGGGCGGAGACACTGCAGATCATAAGCTTCTTTGGGCGTTCTCCACGCATAAACACGGCCCGTGGTTGGGAATAGGGTGAAGGATGACTCATCCGACCATATCACACGTTTCCAGTCCTCAACGGTCCAAGCTGCATGGTCGCGGTACCATTTGCGGCGTGCGAAAGCGTTATGGTCCCTGATGAGCGGTCTGGCCCGTGCAACACGACCCCGTAAGTTCATGTCATGTAATTCACGGCGGACTGTGATTGTCGAAACAGGGTGGGGGAGGTGCTGATAGAGTTCCTCCGTCACTTGCTCCGCAGTGGCACGACGGTTCTGCGTGACAATGCGCTTTAATACCCGGCGTGACCTGTCACTCATGATTTTCTTCCGCCCACTGTTCCGCTTCCCCAATGTGGTTTTCCCGTGTGTTGTGTAGGCCGTCATCACCTTCGATACTGTCCCACGCGACCCATCTAACACAGTAGTCACTGCCGTCACACTCACTTCACATAACCGCGCACCAACAATTTGCCCTCTTTGAAACTCTGAGAGGTCTCCCATTTTACACTACCTCCGTCTGCTGCAGCCACTGGACACTGCTGTTCCACTGCGCCTGACATAGTATGGAGACCGACCTAACACATCACCACCAGCGGTCCGGCGCTGCGGGCGCCACGACACCACTGCCAACCCATACATCTGATGTGTTGCCAACTACAGGTGTTTCCATTTTTCTGATCACCATCTGTATATCATTAACCACATTATGTATTGTCGTCTTGGTAATGTTCTAATGAAGAGCTTAAATAGGATATTTCAATATCGTTTCACCTCAATAAACAGTGTGCTTTTCGTGCAGCAACAAGTTTTAGGTAGGATTATTTTTTTTTTTCCCCTTCCATTCCTCGGAAGCTACGCATAAGCTTTCACACTTAAGATATACTTTGTTCAGCTCAAAATCTCATCGTCGGACGTTTTCCCCCTTAACTGTTAATAATATTCTATATTTTCACTATGTTAAAAGAAGAAATGTTTAATTGAATTTTAGTCCGGTAGTACTCAGAAGATGTACTACAATAGAAAAATGTTTCTGCCTTTAAATTCTTTACAATGATGTTTGTTTCACATAATATTATTATCTATTTTCGACAAATTTCATTCGAGTATGAAGAAAAGATTGAAAAACAGAGAAGCTCATGCAAATTGATTTGATTTTGAGTTTAGCATCCCTTTCAGCAGTGAGGTTATATCAAACGTGGACTTACATCTGAACATGAGCTCCCGCTGGGAATCGAACCCGAGTCTCAGACGCCAAAGGTACGTAGGCTAACCACTTAGCCATGAGATCTCCAAGCTCAAGTGTATATATATATATAATTAAAAAGTAGTCTCCACACTATACCACAACACGCTTAACGACATAACTGAAATAAAGTAGTCTTTGCTTATATTAATTAACCTAATATCTATTTAGCTGTATATATATATATATATATATATATATATATATATATATATATATATATATATATATATATATATATATATATTTCTTTTACCATGCTCAATGGTAGAGCACTTACCTCTAGTGCGTGGGGGTCCTTGGCTAAGAAAATTTTTGGTGGACAATATCTTATCCGTGGGTATCCTTCGGGTACTCCTGTTTTCTCTTACATTTTCATTCCACAATTTTTTCCATAATCAAGGCTAACGGGCATAATCGCGGGAATTAAACTAAAAGATTTTTTTTTTTTTTATTTCAACAATAACGAGAACCTTATAATTACGAAAGTACTTACCGGTTCACTCTCGCTCCGCGAATTAACCGAAGTCGCGTCAGATTTCGAATAAATAGATCCTTTGGACCCTCTCGGAGCAGAGCGAGAACCTTGGCTGGTAGGTGGCTCCTGAGGAAGTGGAGAGTTCTGGCAAAAAGAAATAATAAAATAAAGGAAAACAGTTACGTAGAAATATATATACTGAATAATTCAAGAAATCTGCAGTAATTTATAAAGAAGGTACTCTAGATATTACATATCACTGAAACTTGTTAGAGTCAATTCTAAAGAAAATGGATTACGATTTGCCGATTTAATAATTAAAAAGAAGCAATAAATAAATGTACGACTAGATGAATCCAGCAAATGAAAGAAAAATTTACTTTTTTTTTTTTTTTTTCATTCAAAATGTTCTTGTGCAAACCAGTTTCATTAAGAGCCTCACATACTAAAAATAATATAAAATTTACCATTTTTTCTTTTGCTTTTTTTTTTCATAAATGAAAGGAGATAATGATATGCAACTTACCACAACATAAATTATGAACCTGAAGAATTTTCAGTGTTGCCATCCATATAAATTACAGTGTTGTCAGAATAACAATTCCCCCAAAATCTAAGTTAAGGCAGCGACTAGAGGAACGAACTCAACTGCATTTGATTACGTAACATGTTGTTTTGGAATCTTGTGACCTACTTTTTAAATAGTAGCTGTATTTAGTTTGTAATAAACAAAATAGTTTTAACATACAGTTATTAAAATTAAATAATAATGTTATTTAAAAAGTAGTTCACAGGATACCAAAACAACATGATACGTAATCAAATGCAGTTGAATTCGTTCCTCTAGTCGCTGCCTTAACTTAGATTTTGGGGGAAATGTTATTCTGGTAACATTGAAAATTATTCAGGTTGATAGTTTCTGTTGTAAATTAACATTATTTATGATTGTGGTAAGTTGCATTTCATTTTCTCTTTTCACTTATGAAAAACAAGCAAAAGAAAAATGGTAAATTTTGTATTATTTTTAGTATGTCAGGCTCTTAAGGAACAAGCTATTAATGATGTAAACAACTCGAACACAAAAACGCTGTGCATAATGAAGTATTAAAATAGTTAGAATGTTTGTCAATGAACTAAATGACAGCCTTTTGAAAACAGGGTTTTCATTTCAGTACTATAGTTTTTGATATTTCAGCTACATCGGTTATTTTTATCAGGTAGATGTGATAAAAGAAACTAAAATATAAGAAAATGGTTCGAACTAGATTATGGCAGCTAGTTATTCCTAAACTTTTCTTTCTATTTCCTTTCCTAGGGCTCCCTCGTGGCTACATAGTCATTGTACGTGTCTTTGACGCGGTAAATCCGGGTTGGATTCCTGGTAGAAGCTCACATAATTGGGATCTCACGTTAAGTTGTGGTTCACGTCTCATATAGCCTCGCTAATCGAAGGGACGCTAAGCTCTAATTCAACCACACAACCATCTACTTCCCTTTCTACCTTATGAAGTGTTTAAGAAAATGTTTATTATAAGAGTATCTTTTTGTGTGTGCGTAGTTGTTTTTATTATATATAGTAAGACAGTTACCAAAACAACAGAAATACCCATTTGTTACATGTAATCTTTGTGTGTTAACAACATTGAACATTTGTACACTGTGACTGTTTGGTGTCACTAGTATTACCGGTGACAGTGAATACCATGTGAGGCGGTATGCTGGGGATTCATGAGTGCAATAAGCCAGAATTTTCAAACAGGGGAAATTGTGATTGTGAGGTTTGTTAAAGCAAGTGTGCATGACTGCCAGTGTGTTAGGTGTATCGACAATAACTGTACCCAAAATGATAATGATATACAGAACTCGCGCCAACACACGGGGCCGCGGTAGCTCAGTGGTAGAGCGTTCATGGAGTCCTTGTTTCGATCCTAGCCGGCGGCAAGTGAGCTTTGTGGTGGACAAACACCGTGTGCATGGGTTTTCTCGGAGTTCTCCTGCTTCATCCCACCTTCTTCATTCCACCATTTCATTCATTTCTCATCATCACCGTCTCCTTTAGCCTAGCCGGCACAAACGTTGAACGTAAATTTCAAAGACTTCGCGGCAACACAACATCAGAGAAGCGGAATAAAGGACGGAAAGCAAGCCTACGTGAGGGAAACTGCCGAACGGTAAAGAGGATTATAAAAAAAAACACTCAATCAACATGTGCAATGCTGTTTCTCAATTACAGTCCGATGAAAGCTGTATGTCTGGAAGATCAATGGTGAGATTGCAGTTTCTAAATCTCCGATCGCTGCCGCCAACGCGGTAGCGCAAAGAGATGATGGTGAGAACATAAGACATGGGTAATCGATGACCGAAAGACAGCAAAAGGGGCCGATGAATCATCTTACTTCTTGTTTCTAACAATAGGTCACTTTATGTAGGGCGGATGCTCATAAAAGCATATGTCCAACAATGCCACTTTATGCATGACGGACGCTCATAAAAGTGTTATGTCCTAGACTGCCTACTTCCTATCATATGAAATGGCAGCAGCTTTGTGTTGATGGGGTCGTAACTTTATGAATATCATTGACCTAATTATTACTCTAAAACAAATAATTATTGTTAGTGATTTTTTGGACGTTTTAGGTAGCCAAGAGCATGGTACAAATAGAACCCTGACCACGCTGTCTACCAAGATGATAACTCGCCAATACAAGCTCAGATCTGCTCTGAGGATGAACTTCAACACCTCTCCTGGTGTGAGGAAAAATTACACCACTTACTCTACATTTCGGAATCCCTAAAATTTACTTTCAGACTGAAGCACCTCATCGCCCCTCTTCCCCTTCCCTTCTAAATCAGCCATGAGAGATAATTAATCTGTTTCATTCTTAAGATTCAGCCTAAAACGTGCTCTTGGTCTCAATTCCGTAATTCATTTCTTCGGATTATAGAGAGAAAAAGTTAAAGATTGAGAATTTTAAATTTCTATCTTGTTCTGCTTTCACAAAGTATTTATTGTTCACATTTAATGAAATGGCTTTCACTGAACCTTAAAAAATGTTAATTGAAATGCATTTCTAATCACAGATGAGACAAAAAAGAAAGTGAAACAAAACAAACAGAACTCTAGGGAAAAGAAAGAAAATAAAAACTATATGAAAGCTTTAATTTAATGTTTCCTCGTTATGTCCTTTAGGCTAAAAGACTGCTGATTATTGAAAGTTAATGGTGGGATAAGAATGTAAGAGTAAATGTAAGAATCCCTAGAAAACCCACGGTCATGATGATGTCTACCACGCTCACTTCGCCTGGGATCAAACAAGATACCCCTAGCACAAGAGGTAAGCGTTCTATCACTGAGCCTTCTAGAAGAAAGATAAATGTATGCAGAAATAAAATAGTATATGTGTTATGATGCAGGTGGAAACAATGATACACCTCCTCGGGAGAGAATACTGTCTCGACCATTTCAGATACTTGGGCTCGATCGTAGAAGGATGGAATATATATACACAGATAAGTAACTGTGCGCAAAGAGGATGAGAACATTGGACGAATAGTGTATAATATTGTAGCCAGACTAATAAGAAATAAAACCGCCTCTTGAATATTTTGAGAATGCTACAATGTATGTGGAGTAACTAAAAGTAGAGCATTGCAAAGAATTCACAAAGGATACAATAAAAGTAGATCTGAAGGAAAAAATTAGAGATACACGACTGAGAAAGTTGAGCCATGTTATAAGAGGAGACGAGCATTACGTTCGGAAGAAAAATACTAATGGGTTGAATGACTGAGAAATGTATGCCAAAGAAGCAATCAAGTACTCAGAAACACGTAAAAAAATATACTACGCTTGTTGGCTACGACTATTTGGCCCCCAGAATGTTATTTCAACTAATTACTACTATTGCTTGCTCTCTAAACACGAAACATATAGAAAACATTCACTCTTATCTCCAATTCTTCTCATTACCTTCCCGATCTCTACAGCTCAGATGTCTCCACAGCAAAATCTCCATGTCAACTTACAAGAAAATACATAAATATATGTGTATTAGTGACCAGAAATGGCTACTGTGTCACCAGACGTTGTAGTCCCCTTCACCATCGACGACCTTCTGCCGATTCTGGGAGACCATGGATTCCACCGCAGTAGAACTTGGTAGCCCGTGCAGCGAAGAAGGTATTAAGTGCATTTTGCACCTCTACAAGGAATTTGAACTGGCGTCCTCTAAGGTGATTGTCCAAGGAATGGAACAGGTGATAATCGAACGGTGCATGTCCGAGGAGTATGGCGGATGCAATAGTATTTTTCATCCAAGCCGTAGAATGGTGTCCCGGGTCATCTTCGCCACGTGGGGCTTAGTGCTGTCTTGTAACAGGAGGACCCTTTCTGCGATTCAGATGCGCTGGCTCCAAAATTTTGAGTTTTTCTTGAACACGACTCAACTGCTAATAATACACAGTTGCATTGATGCTCTGACCAGCTGGTAGCAGTTCCCAATGCACGATGCCGCGAGCAGTCCACCGAACACACACGAGAACCTACTTCTGGTGCGTTGCTGATTTCGGTTGTTTTGAAACCGGTTCATGGGATGATAACCAATGATAAACGGCGCCGTGGAGCTTCGTACAGGACCCACTTCGCATCACATGTCAACACCCTGTCCAGAAATGGGCCTTTCCTCAGACGAGATAGCAAAGAAACACTGGTGTCTGCTCGCGTTGCCTTCTGGCCCAGAGTCAAATCATGTGGGACTCATCGACCCAACTTGTAGCGCTTCCCAAGTTGATGGAGGTGCTGCCGAATGGTTTCTCCACTCACACTGAATTGTAGTCCCAGTTCCTCACATATCTGGCCATTGTTCTCCTCAATTGCTGCCTGAAGATCTTCCCTTTGTACATGTGTTGGTCTTCCGGCACATGGTGCGTCTTCGAGTGTTTCGTCACCATCCTTAAACTTGTTAAACCACCTCTGCACTGTCTCGTAGTCACGACACCCTCACCAAGGGCCTGGCACATCTTCCGCCCCGCTGCAGCGGAGTTTGACCCAAGTTTGAACTCGTACAGCATACACGCCCTTATGACGCTCCGTGGAGGTCCCATGTTCACTCTGTCCTTACGCAAGTTCACGGTGTAACTGACTTGTCACAACCAGGTAGTATGTTAGATATACGCACATCAACAACTAACCTTCGCCTTATCTCCATTCTCATTCAACTCACGGTGTGAGGACCAATGGAATACAGACCTCCACAAAAAGCGATTGAATTTTGTTGGTTACCTTTACATAAGCAGGGCACTGGAGAAATTGCAGTGAGCCACAATTGATAGTTATTACCATAGTTATACGTATTAGCATACAAAGGAATTGAATCTTCGACCAGTGTGAGGGAGATGGGATAAATCTCAGGATGAAAAATGTTGTGGTGAGAAGTTTTGTGCATGTTTAGACCCGACAGTATGCTGGAATGTGGAATTTATGATTAATTAAATAAAACTGAGCGGTTAACCGTCATAATGAGCCACGGTATATAATAACTACTAAAAATGCAGTTAATAAAAAATATAATTCGATGACTGAGATACAGATATTTAGATTTATGTATAATAATTAACAACAGGTTTTCCCTTGTTCGTCTAATGATCATGCTTCCATAAGATGATACTGTATTTTGTTCCTTGTCATGCGTTGATTGACTTTAGTTTAGCGTCCCTTTCAGCAGCGAGGCTATATGAGGCGATTAACGTGGAATCCGAACCACATGAGCTCCCGCCGGGAATCGAACCCTGGTCTCCCACACCAAAGGCGCGTACGTTAACCGCTTAGCCACGAGGGAGCTCACTTTGTCACACAATATGTCTTATCATTTTTCATTTACAAATGCGGAAGATATGCAAATTCATCCTTAATTATGCTAATTTGATATTTGCTACTGTGATTACGCAATTGCTAAAAGCAATTCCTTGAGTACAGTAATATGTACGCTCTAAATGAAAACATCTTGAAGTTTCGGTAATGATTTCGAAATGTAATAAATTTAGGATGATGTAAACATAATGTACTAAGAGGAACGTTGAATGTTATTTTTACTTAAAAGAACTGAAAAACGTGACGTTTATCGTATCCAATAAAATGAAGTATTATTTGCTACCGGCCTTCGATGGATCATTTGACCTGCTACATTTTGTTATTAACGCAAAATAAATTTTCGTACAGTAGTACTTAATGTAGAAGAACTATAAATTTAACTAGAATATACATAGAATGCTAACATATGAGCATTCTCACGTCATTGATCTCAACTTCGGGATTATGAAAATATAACAGAATGTAGATTAGAAAAAGACACAGACAAGTTGTAAACTTGGAAAATTAGTCACAAAAAATTAACTACACATACAGCTTAAGGCTTGCGTCCCTTTCTTGTGAGCTGGTGAAGTCTTGCTAATGAACAGATTTCATATTATATAGACATCAATTTTTCTACTTTCAATTTTCAGGATTTTTCACAGTGTCGAATCTCTATAATATGAGATTAGTTTAGCTGCAAGGCTTTATCAACCATACTAAGGAAGATGCCAGCATGCCTTAATACTGTATGCACAATAAGTTTTTAACGAATGTTCAAGATAGTAGTAGTTTTTCTTTCTTTTTTGGGATGGGGCGGGGTGGAGAACAATTTGGATCTTTAATATGCATGCAATAGTTTCCAATAATTACTAGATAAAGAGTCCGAATATCAAAAATCAGAAACGGGTTCACAATAGATTTGAGATTCTGTAGCGCATACGTGACACCGAGATTAAAGCCATACGAAGACTGAAAAGTAATCAAAAACAATAATGCTAATAAGATGGGTATACTTAAGTACTGAAGCATAGTGGTAGAAGAAATAGATGGTACGATCAAGTACAAAAGAACCAAGGGAGGTGGAAGAGGTTCAGGATGAAGAATGATAGAGTGAAAGAGGTTGTTGGCGAAGTACCCAGCAGGATGCTGCAATAGTAACAATGGTGACTAATAGTGACAAAGGTGGTAGCAAATGAGAAAAAGTTACCGAAAAATGTAGATAAATGGCACTTAGTATATATTATTATGTTCGAATGAACAGTATTTGAAAAAAAATGTTCAACTCGGGGCGAGGCGTACCAAAACCCAACCAATCAGTGCTTCTGATCGCATAAGTGATTTCGCTTGCGTTTGTGTTTCTCGAAGTGATATTCTATGCTTTTACATCATCATTTAACGCTGTTGAATACTAACGCATCTTTAGTTTTTAGCCCACTGATTTGATTGGAGAATAATTTTTCTGTTTCCTCTGAAATGAACTCAAATATTAAGGGTTTCGTTTTACTGATTTCTCGTTTAAACCTATTTAGATGTCCCCTTATTTTGTGAAAATAAAATAATAATAATAATAATAATAATAATAATAATAATAATAATAATAATAATAATAATAATAATAATAAAAATTTAAAAAAAAATGAAATGAAAAAGAAATCTTTCAGTTTAACGTCCGACAGCAATATGTACAAAGGGGATTAAGAAAGCATTTGCAATACGACGAACGGATCATCACAAGTGGTACAAGTTAGCGCGTGTCTACACCCAAAACCTGCATTGCAGTAGTTCAGTCACTGTCTCAGTGTCAGTTGATGTTTAGCTCTGTTAGTAAAAAGAAGTAGTCAAAAATTGAATACCGTGAAATTTCGCATATGGCTTCAGTCTTCATCAGTGTTTAGAAGAAATACCTCCTGTGCTTAGGGAGGATTGTCCTCAGTCAGAAAAAAATATTAAGTATAGGTTGGAGCTATCATTTATTATATTGATAAATCCAACCAATACTTAATATTGTTTCTGACTGTACAATAATATTTAGGTGGTACCTAAAGTTTCAAAGCGGAAATGTTGATCTGGAGAACGCTTCAAGGTCAAGTCGAAAGTCTTCGTATCTGATTGAGGAAAACATTGCTGCATATGACAAATTATAAGAGACAGACAACCGTGTAACCTACCACCAAATAAGGTGTCATTGGGCATCAATGCACCAGCAACACACGCCATTCTGTAAAGTTACCTTAGAGAAAGCTTGGTATCCTTAGACTACCGTAACCGATGGTTAGATGACAAGTTTTGTTTCATGGTGCTGAAAATGTTGAAAAAGTTCGAATGGAAATCTTCCCATGTGAAAAAGTATTGTGACAAGTGACTAAACTTAGCTGTAATCTATTATGTTCCGACCTAGAATTGACGCAAAGTGCTGGTCATTGAAGATAAGGAGGTTCCATGGCTGTTCGAAAATTCACATCAGTGGTAGTCGTATTCTTTAGTGGGAAGAGTTGTGTTGGAAACTCAGGAGACAGCCACAGTGAATTGGTGTACTAAGGAATGCAAAAACCCAAACATGAGAATGGATACATGGTTTCATCACTACGATAACGCTCCAGAGCACCGCTCCATAGTTTATTCCGAGTATTTGGCTTTACAGTACCCTCTCTACCTTAGAGCTCGCTTCATGCGACTTCGTGCTGTCTTCCAGACGATGAACGAACTGAAAGAGAGGCGCTTCATGAGCGATCATGACCTCGTGAGAGCTTGGGATGATGAGTGTGTTCAGATATCTGACGAAATATGGCAGGGTTTCTTTAAAGACTGATTTCGAAGAATACACAAGTGTGTGTGGTAGAAATTATTTTGAAAAATTGTACAAATAGAGCCATACTGCAGAATTCTCTTAGTTCCCTATGTACGAAGGACATAACATAGACTCTGACGCAGCTCTACCTATACAAGGGTTTCACACTTAGGGCTAAGAAAGTATTAGATTGTTTTTCCAATATTTTAATTTTACTTTTAATCCTCTCCATGGTTCACACTGAAGTTCTGATGCTGTATTCCCTGAATTTCCATAACTGAGTAGATAAATCTTCCCAAATTTCCCTCATATCCGATGCCCCGAACATTTTCATTTATGATTAGGTTCAGACATATAATTTTTTTTAATCGCCCTCTATCATCTCCATAGCTATCCAACGTTCATTTTTATTTTTACATACATATAAGCTCACTTTCTTAAAGTAAATAATTATTATTTAAACTTTCTGTATTTAGAATACAATAAAACCGCCCGCTTCTATTTTCTTTATACTGTAACTTAGTTTCTGAAATCACAGATATAAAATCAGATGACACGAGTTTGTCTTGGGGAAATGATCCCGAAGCTGGAATAATCCATCGAGCGCTCAATCATCTTTTTCACCATTTAGAATCACACAATTTTCCTCACACCGAAAGTGGCGAATTATGTGACTCATCTATTGGATTACTCATTAAAATATCTAACATTATAAACTGCGAAATTTTAATAGAATTGCAACTACCAAAATCTTATATATTAATGGAAGGAGGAAACACCGATTTAAACTTATTTTTACATACCACATGCTCTGTTGGTGCGAACTAGTACACACAAAGAGTGAAAAAGTGAGTGCCTGGACCGGGACTCGAACCCGGAACTTCCGGCATACCGTGCCGATGTGTTAACTACTACGCCACCTAGTCCGCTTCCCAGAACAGCCACATACTCTCTCACTCCTGAAGTCGGTGATCTCTACTCACACCACATGGCTTGTACTAGGGATGGCCAGGAACCGGTTTTCGGGTCTGAACGGATCCGGTTCTAGAAGGTCCGGTTTTTCGGATCTGTCTGGAACCGGTTTTTCGGATCTATGTCTGGACCGGTTTTTCGGATCCATGTCTGGAACCGGTTCTTCGGATCCGTCTGGAACCGGTTCCTAAGATCTGGTTCTGGACCCGGGTTTTCGGATCCAGGTCTGGAACCGATTCCTAAGATCCGGTTCTGGAATCGGGTTTTCGGATCCAGGTCCGGAACCGGTTCTGAAAACCGGCTCTCCGAGAACCGGTTCCACCGGAACTTTGTGGCCATCCCTAGCTTGTACAATCCGCGGCAAAAAACCTGCAACATGAGAATGTAAGTTTATTGTGATACTACGCCTAACAGCACAGGAAATCAACATAACGTCTAAGTGGCACGAATCACGCCAGGATAAACCTCGACATCCTCCCGTGAACACTTATTTTAGAGCAAAAGACTTCGTCATTTCACAATAAACTTACATGATTATGTTGCAGGTTTTTTGCCGCTGATTGTACCATAGCTTAGATGCTGTGCTTGGCCAATCCACTGACCATATACATTGAGAAGACTTTTTGACGGTTGTAATTTCACATAGGAAGAAAGAACTAATAAAAACTTATTTTTACATACCAGATCCTCTGTTGGTGGGAATTCATTAACATGTAGAGTGAAAAAAGTGAATGACTGGACGGGGACTCGAACCCGGAACCTCCGGTACAGCATGACGATGCATTATCTACTACGCCACCCAGTCCGCTTCTCAGAAAGTCTAAGTGGAGAGCACGGTATGCAGGGAATCCCGGGTTCGAGTCTTGGTCCAGTCATTCACTTTTTTACTCTTTGTGTGTTACCAAAACCTTTAATTTAGGAAATATGAACTCTCAGTTTATTTACTTTCAATATGAAATATCCATTTTAAGTATTTTTTTTTAAATATTTTATTTTAGAACAAAGTTCTGCCCTCCTCCAGAAAGAAGGAAAAATCAAACTCAGAAAACAAAAGCAAAAAAATTATGTGAGTACACATGCAAGAATTGTATTAGATCATTCCGAAATAGGTCAATATTTCTCATCGCAAATAAGGTACTCAGATTTAAAGAATATATCTACAAGCAAAGATAATAAAAAAAACAGAGAAAAGAAAAATAAAGGGTAGGGGAGTAAAAGTAAACGCAAAGCCAAACAAACACGATAAAGAATTAAGTAGAAAAACCCACAGTTTCTTAGTGGTCTTAAAAACGCTTCACTGATAATAACGAAACAGCAAATAATGGTTCACAATTATCATCAACAACAATCGGCACATTATACTATATGTTCTGCAACATATTTATAAATTGTGTCAAAAGATTCCTCCACCATAATACGGAAGTTCCTGTGTCTTGCACCTTGCTGAGAAACGACAACGCAGAAATCTACACCTAAATTTAAGTTTAACGCCCTTTTCAGCATCGACAACACATAATACGTGGATCCGCAGCTTAAGTATGATCTGATCCACATTAGCCACCACAAGGAATCGAATCTGGGTCTTCCATGAGTAAAGAGCATATGCTAACCATAGAACCACAAGAAATCTCTTTTATTTTTATTTATTTATTTATTTATTTATTTATTTTTTTTTTTTTAAATTGGAAGGTCGCGAAGTTATACGAACTTAATCAACAAGAATATTTTCTTCTTCCAACAGCTAGAAGAAAACGTGGAAGATGTTTCTCAGTTTCAACTTTCAAAAATATGGAACCTTTTCATACTTAATGAATTTGGTTAAGTTTTATTGAGGGTTATTGATTGCAGTAACTATGGGCGTCAACTGTTCGAGATATGCTTATAAAATTCATACCTTAGGTACTTGTGGGTATTATTTTTACAGGAATGTATATGCTCTGTACAAAAATATGACTAAACACGAATTTTAGGAAATCAAAAAATGGATCAAAAGACTGTGATCTTGGCCAATAATTAGTTTTTGGATCAGGGATCACAAATTTTTTTTATCGGCTCCTAAATCGAGTTTTTGTATTTTCTACGGAATAAGTACATTATACTGCCTTCACTGATAGTTTGGGTTTATCTACACCATATGTAGTTCCTCACATATAAGGCCTGCAAGAAAATGTTTGACTGAAGTATATTGGATCTTTTGATCCAAAAACAGATTAGAAACTGGTTTATTTCGTATATCAATAAGGTAGACCGATATACTTTAATCTTTCAAAATACTTGTAAATAAATAAATAAATAAACAAGCATGTGACTTATTTCTGTTAGAGTGTACTGAGATATTTATTTCCACTCTATCGTTTGAAAAGTTGTTTCAGGATCGAACACACACGAACGACTCTAACCCCAAACCACCAGATCTACTTCAAATGCGTACAAATGGACCGAAAAAAGGAACAAATAATCAAAGAACTCTGCTTTCGTTATTACTACAGTTACTAACGATCAACAACTTGGTTTATGGAATACCTGCTAGCAAAAAACTATAAGCTATAAAATAATTTGACCTGTAGTAAAGTGTGAAGCTGAGTATGATATCGCAAAGATGAACAAAATTCGAAGTTTCAAAAGCAGAATTTTGAAGAAAGAAAGGATAGAAAAAAAGAAGCTGATGAAAGTATCTACTACAATTCAATCATCACTTTTCTTGCCTTTCCCTGGGTTTCATCTTGAACTAATCAGGATGTACTAGTTTTCAAAATTTCTTAAATACTATAATTAAAAATGATACAATAAGTATTCAGCATGAAACTTAAACATCTATTTTGCAGGTTATGTGGCAGAAAATTCTGGATGGAACGAAAATTACACTTAATCAATAGAACATTTACAGTTTTAATATACGGTTTCTTGTCAATAGTAATAATTCTTTAATCCCGCCATTCTTCAAGTTTCGATTTCTTGAAATGTAGAAATGATTGATTTCGAAATGTCATCGTTTCTACCGAGCATGAACATAATCCACTGCCCAGACCGTATAAATTCTATGAATTTCCCTGATAAATTAACACCACGTACGAGGAACATACTAGCCACTGAATATAAACGGAACAATTGGATCAGGTTATCTAAAATGAACCTCCAAAGTCTTTGCAGAAGGCGGAAAGACCTATGAATACCCCGAGAAACTGCTGTTTTCTGATTTTTATTTTATGTCCTCATCAACATCAAGAATAGAAAGGAGACTAAAATGGGAAAAAATATTCGCGTTTTAATTCGGCGCATTGTTCTTCAGCTCAATTTAACCTGCAAAAACGTTTCGAAAGTGAGGGCGATAGCCATGATGGCATGACAGAGCCTACGGGACCAAGAAACAATTAGATATTACGAAAATGAGTAATAACAGTCTGGATTATGACTAAATTAGCACAGGATAGGGAAAGGGAACCCTTTGTTTCTGTGTGCATGACGCTGTGGAAAAGACCCATAGTCTGAGAAGACGGGGAAATGATATACAATTGGATAAGAAAGTAAATTAGCATAACACGAACTACTTTTTGTGTGTTTGCATATGTGTGTGTGCGTTCATGACGTGAAAGAGTCCGCTAGTATGAGAAAGAAAATGAAATATTTAAGTTTATCGTCCCGCGATTATACTCTTTAGCCTACGGAAAAGGATGATTAAGGCAAGTGAATGATGATGCAAGAACTGGTGGAATGAGAAAGTGGGAGGAAACGGAAGTACCCCGAAAAACCTCACTGACACGATGGCCGGGGATCGAATCAGCGATCCCAAGCACCAGAGTGGGAAGTGGGAAGTCAGTAATATCAACGCGGATTTGATTGAGTTAGAATACCGTAAGAAGTTCTTTGTTTCCGTAGCAAGGAGCCTTCGCTTTCTTCAGTCATTGTGGTATTTAGCTGTACTATTAAAATGACTTACATGGTGCTCAAGGATACTGCTCCTGGTAGTCATTGGACACTACCCAATTACTATTTCATGGGTACAGACAATGGGAAAAGTCTACAGTAAATACGTTGACCAAAGCAATTTGCCAATTCTGTTGAAAAGCAAATCACTTCTAAAACAACACAACCAGTAGTTCTTGCTATAACTTTGATGTTAATAGTTTCTCAGCAAAGTGTACAAATACCGCTTCCCTATTATGATGAGAGGAATCGGTTAACAAAATTTTATAATGCATTACAGAACATTCTGTAATATGAGGAAAATTAACATCTCAAATCTTCAGTGTTCTAAAATTCACAATGAGCAATGTTTTCTCAAAGCTTAAGAATTCTATTCATCCAATCCCCTTGTACCCTCACAACGCAACACGTGCACTGAAAACAGCGAAAGAATAAAAGCAAGATATCCCCACATCATGCTTTTTCTTTTCTTAATTGACGAATTTGGCTATCACCTCTTTCTCTTCGAATTCCGGTTCGCTATGGTCAAACTTCTGTAAAGTAACCAAGACACCTTCCAATTTCTGTTCGCTATCCTTCAAATCAAGAAGCATCTTCGACAGCTTATTATACTGAGCTGTATGGCGCTACAAAGAATATATTAGTTTTTAATACACTTTTGTTTTAATACATCAAAGCATAGTGTTAAAATAAAACGAATGGTGAATATAAAAAAAAAAAGTACGATTATAACTGCAACAGTAAATTATGTAATAGAAGAGAACGAAAGAAAGAACAGAACTGAATTATTTAATTGAATGTAATTTTCCTTCTTTAGAGAAATGCAGTAACACATTAAAGGAGGTGGGAAAAGATCTGCCTTCTTCAGCCTAGGATAGTCATAAAAAGTACAATGTTCACAAAAGCCAGTATATCGTACAAATACGAAGTTCAAGAACTTAATATCACATTTCTGTAAGATGCATATGAAAAATATTGTAGCATGTCATAACAAGAACGACGCAAACGAAGCATGGTTGTTGATATTCTGCATGTTTATAAGTTTTCTCGAACTTGTAAATACAGTAAAACCTGTCAACTTGGCCACCTCTCTAAGTTGACCACCCGCTCATCTTGGCCTGGTTCGTCTTGAACCTGCATTTTCCCGTACCTACCCTACGATGATACTGATACTGTTTACCCTATGATGATACTGATAAATTTACCTGCGTATCTTGAACACGCAAAGTACCATTTTGTAATTTTTCTTAACTCTTTCGTATTCCCATATGAGAGGCAGATGTTCTGTATTTGTGAATGGAGACAAAGAAGCATGGATTCCCACGATTTATTCGTGGAGGTCAATGGCCAGAACAAGAAAGGGATGGTGAAGGAAAATGTGAAGAAAAGGCACGTACAGGAATTCACGAAATGGTTGTAAGTATTTGTTTTCCCTGTCTGTTTTGGTAAAAACATTAGCTATATCAGCTCCTTTTATCAGTGGGGAGCTTTAGTAATTCCGGAAAATTCTCAAGGTTAAAGCTAACCAACTCAACTGTCAACTATTGGCATATCACAATTGTCAACTATTGGCATCTGACGGCATGTCGAAACGTAGCGAAGGTTTTGAGATAAGATTTTCTCAAAAGATCTTTTGCTCCGAGGGAAACATTTCTAGCTCATTAACAAGAGGTAGACGATACTATACAAGAACTACAAAATTAGAATGTGCCTATGTGCAAAAGGAATAAAAGAAATACGTCTAGAATGAACTACCATAAAATACTAATTTTTTCTAGTACTATATATTGTTATGATTACTCTATACAGATTATTTGAAAGTACTTGTCGTGCCATTGCTTATTAAATTTTTACTATCAAGTAATATTAAAAATCCTATTCTAAAAATACATCAATCACTTATTTTCTGTAAGTTGGCCTTAAGTTGACCACTTTTCAATGGAACCGATGGTGGCCAACATAGACAGGTTGCACTGTAATAATGTTGGTATGAAGTGCTTCATGAAGCACATTACACAAATGCTTGTTTAATAAGCTTGTTCATTTTATTCTTCACGAAAACAAGAAGCATAATGGTTTATGGAGCGCGTCATACTAAAATTGTTATTGCAAGTTCGGAAAAATGACTACACTACTACAATATCAACAACGATGATTCGTTTGCGGGTTTCTGTATGTGACTTGTCACAATGTGTTTCATATGCATCTTATAGAAATGTATTCTTTAACGCTTGAACTTCATCTTCAGACGATATACTGGCTTTTATGAACACACTTACTTATTATAACTATCATAAGCGAAAAAAGACCGATCTTTACCCATCTTCTTTACGTAAATTCTATACTAATAATTATTCACGATTTATTGTCGATTAATACTTCACTGATCATGACAATTGTTAACATGTGACACTGGAACAAGTAATTATTATATACAACTATGAAGTAGTACAAGAAAAAAATACAGACTAATTGTGCTCTCCACGTTTTTTAAATGATAATTATTTCAGCAATGACTGTGCCTTCTTCTGATCTCAACAAGATACCTGACAGAAGTATAAAACAATTAATTTATATCGTCTTATATATAGACTACACGCCAACAAACTTTCTGTATATCTGAATCTAATGTAGTATTGAGTTTCAAAGTCGGGAAACTATATTTAAGCTTCACTAATGCCCGGAACTAGGAAAAAAGCATCTGAATATACGGACTAAGAAATATTAAGGTATATTTTGAACTGCGTTTTGAAGTTTATTTATTATTTTTTAGGAAGAAATACTCTAATAATTATTCTTTTTAAAGTTAAAGGCATCAGTAAAGGTAAGGCCGACTTTTAAACAAAAATGTATGTAGATTCAAATCTATAAATATACGAGGGCCGTTCGGAAAGAAATATCCCATTGGTTAAGAAAGAAACACCAAAGTAAATACGAAGAATTTATTATATACATCTGAAAACTACTTCTTCGCTCTATTTTTCAACATATTGTCCATAAACATTCAAGCACTTATCATATCTCTGCACTAGCTTAGAAATTCGATCAGCATAAAAATTTCCCCTCATGTGCCTTGAGTCAGCTTGTGTTCGCATCTTTCAGCTCCTCATCATCAGTCCTGGAAATTTGTGGAAATTCATTGGAAAGCTCCGAGATTGTAAAATGTTGATTTTCACGTACCTTTCCATCAATTTACTGAATGAGTCCATCAGTGACCATCTTTCACGAACAACTCCTTCACTCATCACACTTGGTCCATACACGGCACAAAGTTCCTGATGAATAGCTGCTGCCGAATATTGTTTTGCCGTAAGAAAACGTGTAACAGTTTACACCTCGCGTTTCTATTGCAGCACACATTTTGAGACGCTACATAAGTGGGACTAGTGATCAGACAACCTTCACTCTACCACGACTGGATGCACGTTGATCTACCGCGCACGTCTGTGCAAAGATGGTAACGCTGCCTCCGCTTCTTCACGCACAGTGGCCTATCGGGGGTTACTTTCAAAACGAGCCTCGTACAAGAAGTTTGTTGATGTGTATCTGGTATACAAGACAATGTAGATTTAAAAAACTTCCACCGGTGTCTAAGTGAGATCACAAGAAGATGACATACCATTCGTGAAATAATAAAGATATAAAGGGTAAATCTGATAAGCAGTCAATTACTTATTTGATAAACATGAACCAACTGCAAGCTATTATATTTTATGAAGTAATATTTAACACCAACAACCCTTATTAATATTGTTTTTACATCATAAAATGTTTACATTTTACTATATATTGTCCATGGCGATAACCATACAATTAGCAAGGGTATATTATAGTTGATGTTACCTTATAATATTCAACGTAATCAGGTATAGTTGACTGTCACATCACTATTCAGTTCAAATTGTATTGTCCCTTCACTGGTATTCTTCGCTGTAAGTGGTTCAGCAATACTGATTACACCACACTTGATTATTCTTAGCACTGATTATACCACAGTCTACTATTCTTAGAACTAATTACGAAACCTCAGTGAAACCAATCAAATTAGTAATACAACAATTTATTGTGACAAATGAAAAATAAATTTTAACGGGTACTTCCTTTTCGGCTGGGATTTACCGTTTACTTCGCATGTAATTAACAGTTAACTCGTTATGGACTACGGGGTTTAAATACATCGAAAGGTTGTTTTCTGTTATGCTACCTTTTACAGCATTATTTGAATTAATCAGTATCAACTCACACAAACATGGAGTATTCGACTCAACTCATCTTGTATTCGAAGAAATTAAAAATTCTATTACACTATTTCGACGTTCGCTGACGTCTTTATCGATGACTTCAATTCACTACTAAACTGGATAAATAGGGTGAATTTCTGCCTTCCTGTGAAACATTTCTGAAAGAAACGGTAAGTAAAAGTCCTCAATTGTCAAACTGTGGTGACCTTGACTTCTTGGAAATGTACACTGCTAAGTTGATAGATTTAACAATATTTGATCTTTTTTCTGCTCGTAAAAAAGTCGAAACAAATTTCCTGATCGTTAATTCATTGGTCTACCTCTGTGATTTCCAACTGATGTGTCGTGTAGTTCCATAGGGAGTGTTGCAAAATTTAAAAATTATTAAGCATTTAATAATTAGTTTAAAATGAAATGAAATCGTTAAGTTTTACGTCCTACAATTATGCCGGTTAGACTAAAGGAGACGGTGATGATGAAAAATGACGGAAATGGTAGAATGAAGAAAAAGGGAGGAAACAGAAGAAGCCCGAGAAAACCCACGCACACGGTGTTTGTCCACCACAAAGCTCATTTGGCGCGAGCTGGGATCGAACTAAGGACCCCATGCATCAGAGGTGAACGCTCCTACCATTAAGCCACCACGGCCTAATAAATAGTTAAAATCAATGTTGAGACAAACTGTACAGTCAACGCCTCCAGTGGCAGCAACAATGCTAAATACTACATACGAGTCACTACTTTATAAAAAAAACTTATAGGCTTACACTATTTAAAGCAAACAAGCGTGTGTCGTGATGTCTTGGGCATTCAGTTGAATGTGATCAAAAAACTTCAGGAATTACTGGTCTATTTAACTAGGAAGGAAATGATGAATCTAAATTCATCAAGTCTGTGAACACTATAAATTTGACACGAGTTTGTTTTCTCAGTTGTAATTAGTTTTTGTTTAGGATGACCAGTGAATTAGTATTATCAGGATTTTTTTTTTCGAAAGAAGAAAATCGACCTTAAATAATGTTAAGCCTATCAACTTTGCAACGTACTTTTTCCAAAAATTTGAGTTTTCCACAGGAAAATAAGGACTTAATTTACGTTTCCTCAGACAAGTTTCACAGGAAGGAGAGAACTTACTCGTATATCTCTATTTTAGCAGCAAATAAAAATCACCCATAATGATGTCAGAGAGCATTGAAACAGTTTGACAGAATTTTTAATTTTCCCGAAGGCAAGGTACGGGTTTTTATATCTGAGACATTCATTATATATGTTACAGCATCTATTAGCAATATCAAGTAAATTCGTCTCATTATCTGATCAACAGTAAACATTTTATTCTACGTAAGCATTATTACATATGAAACTATGTGTCTATTTGACATTACTTGAAATATTTCACTGACTGATTAGGGCGTACTGTTCGAGGCTACATGAGACGCTATCTGTGGTTTAAAATGGAATTCGAACCACTAGTTTGATTTACGTTCGAAGTTCGGTACATTCTCTGGAAATAAACTTGAATCCATGCGTGTCGCTCACTTAGCCACAAAGAGGCACCATATACTCATTAGTTAGTTGTAAACTTTGTAAACTGAATATATCGAAGATCAATACTTTACAACTGCATGCACAAACTACACTTTATTTCGCAAATCCTCATGACGAATACATTTTTTAAAATTATTTTTATTATTTAATTTATCTTTTTACAAGGAATAATTAAATTAAAATATAATTAGCGCTTACTGGATCTTTGGAGGCTTTGAGAGCATCCATCAGCGACGAAGTTTGTTTTATATATTCACGAATCTGCTGCAATCGTGTAACCACTTGATTGCTGTCAGGCTGGAATAGAAGTAAAAATAAATATGTGTATGTAGCATGTATCATATACATATTATATGTATCATGAATGATTTACTTAGTCATGGCAACCTATTTTTTCGGACAAAGATACTGCACTACCAGGCAATTTGTTTACCGTGTAGTTGATTCAGCGCAGTACAATAAAACACTATCTTCCCTACTCAAACATTGCTGAAGTTAATATCCCGCGTAAACTTTACGAACTTCCTCCCCGAGAATATAAAAAAACATTCTAAATAATCAAAGGTATATAAAACTTTTGGTACGAAAAGTTCAACTTACATTACTAATCGCATTAAAAACTCATTAGTAATGGTGGGTACTCAGCCTAAATTCTCATTCGGTCATAATCTTGGCCAAATCCCCTCACAAGCGTTGTGGCACCAAACCCAGGCACAGTCGTAGTCTTAGTAGGGAATTGTGACAGTTGATAGATCAATTACGAATTAGATTTCTGGGTTTTCGGCATTTATGACCATGTTAGCCCGTCACGTACGAGGGATGATGTCCCTCGGCGATCACACTATCCAAAGAAAGGGAAGGAAGATAGAGGCCTGGGACCCGTGTTAGGTACCATCCCGGCATCTGCCTGATGTGAATGAGGAAAATCAACGAAAATTTCACTGAGAATGACAGGTCTGTAAAAGCTTTTACATTTTTTCGACCGAATGTCCCCACCGGGAATCGACCCGGGGACTGCTCGCAACAAAGATGAGAGCATTAGCAACTACGTTACCCGGGGCCACTTGATAGACTAAGAACGATAGCAAAAACACACAAATTGCAATGTTTTATTCCTCTATGGTAACAATGACACATTTCAACACCGAGTTACACGTAAATAATCGCCAAAACTATCAAATTAATCTATGCCAATGGTAAGGAAAACGGTGAATTCTATAGCCTTTACCAGTTTAATACATCGAACTTCAAGTTCTAAGGCGGTAATACTATCTTCTCGTGCAGAACCGTTGGCTATGCAGCAGCTCTTCCGCTTAAAGGATCAAATAGTAGTCACAAAGACAGATTAGGTAAGTAGGGTGTGTATTTTAGAACTTCCCGTTCCCAGCGCCGGTAAATGATAGCGACACATCGCGCTATACGGGTTGCTGCATTGTCGTGTAGAATGGTTGCAGAGTGAAGCAAAGCAAGAACGTTTATTGCGAACAGGATGATGCATTTTATCTCGTGCATGGTGAGTGAACATAATGCTAGGTATTTACGGATGTATCATAAGCTTGAATAGCCATAATTCACGGGAATCACTTTGCCGGAATTCATGCTTTTGGAGCGAATCAGCATGGCGTCATGCAGCAGACTGCCGTGTACACTCAGGTTCCAATGACCAGGTCTACGTTTCATCAATAGTTATCGTTCTGTTTAATAACTGCTTACCTTCCTGTTCGTATTGTTTCAAGTTCACACGGCACCTCTCGTACCACACACATTCGTGAGTCATACGACACTCAATTTAAGAATCTTAAATCCTCTCGTAAAATGTTATAAAAAGTTGGTTGGTGGCTTTGAGTTCAGCAGCGACCACTACCACTACCTCTTCCGGGCAGTGATCAAGGTACAAAGTGATTCACGGTCCCATATAGTAGCCTTTCAGTGATCATGAATCTGTAAAGCCACTATATAGGACCTTCCGCACTTAATACTCTCGCACGCTGGAATGCTGCCATCCATTTAGTAAATATTTTATATGCTAGTGCATATTACCCTAAAGCTTTCATAAACTCGAAGTGATATACCCTAGCGTTCCCAGCGCAGTACACTTATTTTAAGAAGAAAATCTGCTCATACTGACTCAAATCCATTTCAGATGAAGGTTCAACTCTCACTGACATTCAAGGCGTCAACCTTCGTATTCCAAGACAAGTTGTGTCATCTTGTGGCATTCCTATAAAGTACAGAGTTTGCTATAACGGGACATGTTGTTACATTGCTACTGGATCTTGAAATTCGTCCGCATCTACATGTTGCCATGACTTATCTTAGTATATTATGGTCACGTGAACATGTAAGTAATAACAAGAACGTATCTATCTGATCTAACTGCTAATGTCAATGCCTAGAATAAAACCTTTTGAGAGGAAATTTAGCCAGTTTCTGTATATGTTTATTAGCTTTCATATGTAAAACACATAAGTTTAAGTTTCATGATAAAACGAAAGCATGTCAGTTATAGACGACTGGTAGTAGCAAATAACACTTTGTTCTACTGGATATGTTAAACGATTTGTTCTTGAATTATCTTAAGTTAAAATTAGGTATTCGACCTACGGACAACGGTGGGAGATGTGTCCGAGAAAGGAGAGGTATCCGTTACAGACAAGTTACATAAATTTACGTTACTCACAGCTATATGATAATTGTAAGCAGCGAATAGTAAAATACTGATACTAAATCTATATATATAAAAGAGAACGTACAAAATCCTTTGTCCGCTCATCACGCTAATACGGCTGAACCAATTTCTTTCATTTTTGGGGGGTTATTAGGATTTGGACCCTAGATGGTTTTTATCATATCACTTTAATTTTTAATTACCAGTGTCTTGAGATAATTGACCATTCAAGTGTCCATAACGTACAAATCCTTTGTTATTAGTTCATCATAGGTAAAAATAAACGTATTTATATGCAACCCGCATGACCGTGTCACTCGGCGGGTTAACATAAATGACAGGCGATATACAGCGGAAAATAGCTTGAATCTTCTGTTTAAAATTTTTTAATTGATTTGCTTATTTTTACAGACACTTTTACAATATGCCAGCACCGGGATGACCGTAGCGAAGCGGGGCGGGTTAACATAAATGACAGGCGATATAATGTTAAGATTTACTGCAATCTTCTATGGTTTTTATCATATCACTTGAAAGCGAAAAAGTAAAAATTATCTAAGTAACAAAGTTTATTGCGTTCCGGGGTGACCGCAGCGAAGCGGGGTGAACGCTGCTAGTGTAAACATAAATTAATATCGAAATAGTCTGTTCAGTGTTCGAATCACTGGGAAGATTTTCGAAGCTGGGTGAGAAAAAATATTCATCGTTGAAAATTCTATCGCAAAACAAATGAATCCATGTTCTCTTATCTTTGAAACTGCAAGCACCAAAGCACACTGAATCTGTCAGGACGAAGTTGCGCATAGTATTCTTGGCCATGTGACTGGTTTTCCACACTTGTATTTACTCAATGAAGATTACCTAGGATTCGCAGCAGAAACTAATTTATTCTAAGTGGAGAAAATTAGAACTTCAAATTCAACTTGCTGCTGTCCTGTAGTGGATCACCAGATCATTGACTTATAACAAAAATATTTTGTGGGGATAGGATTTTCTCTCTACTATACTGTATTGCAAATTTATTTTTGAACTGTGGAAAGGTTTTTTTTTTTTTTTTTTTTTTTTTTTGTTGATAAATAGTATGAACTGACAGTGAGTATAAATCCTATCCGTTATAAAGAGGTTATTAAAAAACGTTGGGACAACGAAGACTGTCAGTAAAATGCCCCATGTATTTTTGCCACGAAAATAAAAATCTGTCCGTATTAAAGAGGTGCTCATTATAGGATGATTCATTGTAGTTTAGCGTAGAATTTCATGAAGTTGCTGAAGCAAGTAGGAGAGACTACTCAAATCACCAAACAAAATAGTTTGTCTCTTTCACGAATACACGATAAATATTTTTAATTTGTAAGTATGTATCCCATAGAGTCCATAAGTAAAGGGTTCACTGTACTTACATTATACTGAGCCCTTAGTTTTATCAGTTTTAGTGAATAAGATTCTGAAAAAAAAATTACCAAAACTTTTACCACTTTCAAAATTTACCAATAATTTAGATGTCGTATGTCCCCTTGCTCAAGCATTTTTTTTTTTTTTTTAAAGGAAATGCTTATTCTCAATTCAAAAATAAAATCACATCTGATCTTAGTTAAAGTTTCCTTTCAAACCTTAACATGTTCATTCATAAAAATATTATGGAGATACACAAAATGGGACATTACACAAAGGTAACAGAGCACATAACAAAATGTTGAAATATCTAGAGAACACATTTTATATAATTAAAAGGTCATCCCATGTTCAAGTATTCACTTCTTAACTTGACTGTTTATAATTTCAACAACTAATGACTTGTGACCTTTGTAAGAAAAATCGGGAAGTATTGGTCTGATTCTAGGTTACGAGAAGGTAAAAAGAAATACAAGAAATTACTCTCTTACCTGTATGAGAAGAAAATTAAGTCTTTACAGAAAGGATTTTACTTCCAAAATTCCGTCTTATAACACATGTACGATATCGATATTAAAAATAAGAGCGACTTCGTGTATTTGCTGTTAATCTAAAACAAAAACCCACTCTTCTTTATAGCTCTGATGAAGCCAAAAATCTTAGGATGTTGAAATAATACGAACAAAACTAAGTACTTAGTTAATTACTTAATACATTGTCATAGTGTACAACGCCTCCTGTTACAGAGGTCTCAAATTGTATTGGCTACTATTGATTTCAATAGACGGTGTGCGTCAAGAGCTCATATTCAACATCTGACTTCAATCCCTCTACTCGTTTCAAAATTAACATGGCATTTCTAGACATTTTCTACGTTCTATCTTCGCACTTTGCCCTCGTTTATCTTCCACCCTGTACGCGGTCTGCCACTAAATACTCTCTTTTTCTCTGTTTCTTTTGTATTTTCCATAAGTAGAAGCTTTGCTTTGTACATACCTTAACACAAACAAACTATTTACTGAGCAAAACAATATATTCACATTAAAAAACTACATACGTGTTACAGTTTCGCCAACTTTGGCTTCATCAAACACTATATGATAGATAGTTAGTGTTTGATGAAGCCAAAGTGATAGTTTGCGAAAGTGTAACACGTATGCAGTTTTTTAATGTGAATATATTGTTTTGCTCAGTAAATAGTTTGTGTTTCTTTTGATGCTGAATCCGGTGCTAGCAATCATTTTCAGCAACTGAATTCACTAAATCGAAATTGTCCCTTGTCTGAAAGAAGGATAGGATGACTCAAAACCTGAGAAGGTCTGGACGATGACCCACTAGTAACAAACCGATAGTAATGGGAGGGAAACGCAGAGTGGAAAACTATTTTGTAACCCAAAGTCGAGGCATTTTTTCTTGCAGCAACCGATCTTTCAAAGAAAAGTTTCTTGAAATAATGGTAATATATTTTCAGGTTGCTCCTTATTTTAGCTTCCGCGGTAATAACGAAAGATGCAAGATGTATCGCAATTTGCGATAAATTTTTCAATTTGTATCGCATTTCCATATTTTTGCATCGCAAACTGCGATGCGATACCGCTTAAAGAAAACGCGAACGTGATTGTGAGATAATTTTGTCAAAGTGTTATAAGACAGTAAGTGATAACGATACAATTGGTCATCACGTTATAAAATGTTAAAATATATATGTGTTATATTCTGTGAAGTGGTATTTTGATAATTGACGGACATATTCTTGTTACAACAGAATTTTCAAACCTCCTTCGCACTTTACAATTATGATTCTAAATACTATGCAGTAATCCTAAATAACAATCTACCTAAAGATTTTTATTTCTTCTTAAACTGGAATCTCTTCAAGACATTTAAAATAATATGATAAAAAGAAAGAACAATTTCAAATGCCCTGAGAACTTCAGAGTATTTATTCATCCGTACATGATTATCGCTTACATGTACTTTATTAAATGTTGAATATTTTGGTAAGCATATAGAATTATTATTTATTTTAAAATATTTTCATACATGATATGAATATTTAACTTGTACATTTCGAGCTAACAGATTCGCTTTTGTCCGTCACAAGCACACACACTCAGATCGAACTACAAACACTTTGCAAAAGAAATGTGCGCTCTGCCAATTAACTATTGTGCCCCTATGTTTCTTTGAAATAGGTGTATTTTTCTATTCTTTTGATCCATTACAAAACATATTCCTTTCTTTCTAGTGTCTACAAACTAACAAGAAAATATGGAGAAGCTTCTTCCTAAGCACCGTATCCTAGAATTTACGCAAGTCAACGAAGATTTTCATATTGTATATATTTCAAATAACAGGCATTTTATGTGCTTTAAATAGTACAAATATTGCACTTGGCTAGAGCATATTTTCTCTTTCCATGCTACAATTAGTAAGAATGCGAAAATGAAATGAAATGATTAGAGTTTAACATCCCTTTCAGCAGCGAGGCTATATGAGACGCAGATCTACTAATTAACGTGAAGTCCGAATCAAAAGAACTCCCGCCGCGAATCGAACCCGGGTCTCCCACCCCAAAGGTGCGCACGCTAACCGCTTAGTCAGAAGGGAGCTCGATATAAAATGAAATTTATCTGTTTAACGGCCCACGATTATGCCCATTAGGCTAAGGGAGATATATGATTAAGGCAAGTGAGTGATAATTGAAGAATTGGTGGAATCTGGGAGAAAACAAGACTACCTCGAGAAAACCCACGAACACTATGTTATCCACCCGAAACTTACTTGGCGGGGGGATCGAACCGGGGACCTCACGCACCAGAGATAAGTGCTCTACTACTGAGTCACCGTGACCTCTAATAAGAATGTGACAAGGAGGAGGGGAAATCCGTCTGAAAGATGTGTAAATTGTCTTGAACGAATTCTAGTCAGTACTAAAATGTATCTCGTTCGAAGGATGAAGTCATTTTTGTTATTTCATTGAGTGAGTGATATTTGTTGTTTATATACACGCACAACGAAAGCCCCTGCGAGAGTGAATTACAATATATTTTTCGAAAAACAGACTTACAATATTGTTAACATGTAAAACTTAACTGGCTTTTACAGGACTAAACTTCTAAATATTTGCTAAACTTTCAGCTTACTTTTGATATATTACTCTTATTCTCCTTATCTGGCAAAACATTTCTCGCACAGTCTTCTTGTCTGTTCACTCCACGTCTTGGATGTCCCTGTCGAGGAGTTCGAGGACCCCAGGAACTTCTGCTTTTCACATCTTTCATGTTCTCCATCCTACTGGTTGACTGCTGTGTAGGGAGAGAGAGAGAGAGAGAAATGTTACCTATACATACACAATATTCTGCCTTACTTCACCTTTATATTAGAGTTTCCCGACTTTTTTTTTTTTTTTTTTTTTTTTTTTTTTAACTGAACGCCTATGATGTCGTAATACAATTAAGCTACGTTAAGTTAGGTTAGAAATGAGCATTGTTGCTGCCGCTGCCAGACGTTGGCTGGTACTGTCCGTCAAAAAATTAATTTTAACTTACTATTAAAGACACGGTTAAATATATACGAGGGCCGTCCAGAAAGTAAACAACGATTGCGCATCGCACGCATCACCGACTCCCCAACACAGACGTCGCTGTGCACGGCAGTTAGCTCTTTCTTTCACCTCAGTGTGAGCCGAGTCTCAATGCTATGCGGTCACGCCAGGAGTCATTTCAGATTTTGCTTGCGGGGTGGGGGTGGGGGGGGAAGACCCCTTGATTTAAGTAAAATTTCTCGTTTTTCACTGATTTACCACTATTCTTTTGATAAAGTCTATATAAATCTCAAACTCAGGGGGGAGGGGCAATTGCCCTTCCCTGTTCCCTCTAAATGACGCCTCTGGGTCATGCTACTTGTTTTTGCAGCGATTCAAAATGGCGGCACCAATCGAAAATCGCACCAAATGTGAAGTACGTAGTGTCATTCGTTTCTTGAACGCGCAAAAAGTTCAACCTATTGAAATTTATACATAAATAAAAAATGTTTATGGTGATAGTGCAAATGAATCAGTCATCAGTGAGGATTAATCATGGAAGGACCAGCGTGCATGATGAAGATCGAAATGGAGGCTATCACTTGTTATGGAAGAAGTGAAGGGAAAAAAAATCGAAGAAAAAATTTAGGAAAACCGACGTTTTACATGAATCTTTTCCACAAATTTAAGGAATTTTTGAGTGGAATTCCAAACGATGAGGAACTCAAGCAAACAGTGACAGCCTGGCTCAAATCTTTGGCGGCAGATGAGTATAATATCGGTATTGAAAAACTGGTCCCATGTTGTAACAAGTGTCTTGACAACTATGGCGATTACATAGAAAAGTAGAGTAAGGTCCTGTGGCTTTTTAAATAAAGTTTTGTGCTGATATCTTTTGTTTTTGTTGAACCATGCCAAAATGTTTTTCTTTTTTACTTTTTAGGCGACCCTCGTATAAAGCCTATACTTATACGCGACCTCGTATAAAGCGTATACTTATGGGCTTCCGGATAGCATATAATATTTCACAACACATCCCAAGATCTGCGCGACACATTAGTTGGGAAAGCCTGCTTTATTCAAGTTCCACTGGGTCCAAGTCTTATAGATACATTAGGTAACATGCGTTATTTTTGACGTTCAAACACTGTGGTAACTAATGCATGATTTTATTATGTATGTAGGATTGACTCTCTGAAACATACATAACAAAATAATGTATTTGAATGAGATCAAGCATTTAACCACTCGACCAGCCCATAGTACCCAATCCTAATTATTTTTTTTAAAAAAAATGTGGTTTAGAGGTTCTGCAGTTATGCTATCGCGTGAAGCGAGTCACATTTTGGATAAAGCTTTACCAAGATAAAAGCGAAAATAAATAAACATATATATATATATATATATATATATATATATATATATATATATATATATATATATATCATATTATTCAACTTGTAGAACCGAGTGATTTTTTAAAAAAAAAGAAATGGATGGAAATAAGTTGTATTTAGTTTGTAATAAACAAAATAGTTTTAACATACAGTTATTAAAACTAAATAATAATGTTAATTAAAAAGTAGTTCACAAGAAACCGAAACAACATGATACGTAATCAAATGCAGTTGAGTTCGTTCCTCTACTCGCTGCATTAACTTAGATTTTAGGGAAATTGTTTTTCTGGCAACACTGTAATTTCTATGGATAGCAACACTGAACATTCTTCAGGTTCATATTTTCTGTTGTAGAATAACATTATCTATGATTGTGGTGACTTGCATTTTATTATCTTCTTTCACTGATGAATAAACAAGCAAAAGAAAAATGGTAAATTTTGTATTATTTTTAGTAAGGCAGGCTCTTAAATAGAAATTACGCAGAAAAAATAGTTTAAACAACAACTAAAGGTCAGACTTGGACAGAAAAAATCATTTTTTTTTTTGACTATGCGTATATGCATAGACAACTTCAGCTGATTTGAGACCTTTATGTGAAGTCTTAAACTGGAAATTAGGAACAACTGCTTTCCACAAGTGTTAAATAAACTGTTGTAACTCTTGCAGAATATTGTTAGAAAATATCACAAAATAAGTAAGCTTACACATTGAGGTCACGTAGTATTTTGAAGTTACCGGAGTTAATAGTAAGGAACTGATTGCAGGATATTGAATAAAAGATGGAAAAGTACATAATAACACTTAGTTATGTACTCTTAGCTAGGCAATGGGAACCCACCATTCTATTTTCCCTAGTTTGCTGGTAGCATGAAGAAAACATCTGTACAATGATCTTTCGCAAGTCAAAATATAGTTCCGGAGATAAAATATCCCCTATTCGGATCTCCGGGAGGAGGATGGTTTGGGAAGGACTATTGGACGAGAAAGTAATAATGGGGGAAAAGAGACAAAGAAAGAAAGACAGGGAAGAGCAAAAGGTTTAGGATAGGGACATGGAACGTATGTACTATGTTACAGGGAGGAAAATTAGAAAATCTTAAAGAAGAAATGAAACAAAATAACCTAGATTTGGTAGGAGTTTGTGAAGTTAGATGGAAAGGTAATGGGGTGTTGAACAGCGAAGGATACAGAATGTTTTATTCAGGTAATGAAAACGGCGGTCATAATGGCGTAGGAATAATTCTTGGAAAGCGCTTAAAGGAGAGTGTAGTGAAAGTACAATTTATTGATGATAGAAATACGATGTTAAGACTTACAGGGAAAACGAAGGATCTAGTGGTTATACACACACATGCACCGACGACTTCGCATGCAGCTGAAGAAGTAGAGGAAAATTATGAGAAAATAGAAGATATTATAGATAGGGAGAAGAAGGGTGCATGCATAATTCTAATGGGAGATTTCAGTGCACTTGTGGGAGAAAAACAGGAAGGTAGTATCGTAGGCAAATATGGTTTAGGCGAAAGAAATGAAAGGGGAGAGGGACTAGTGAATTTCTGTAGACAGAATTCACTAGTAATTGGGAACACTTGGTTCAACCAGCACAAGAGAAGAAATACATGGAAATCACCAAAAGACGGTGGAAGATATCAAATAGGCTATGTTATGATTCAGGACAGGTATCGGAATAGCTTAAAGAATGCGCAGACTCTTCCAGGGGCTGATATTTTCTCTGATCATAATCTTGTGCTGGCCGAAGTAAATATTCAACTGAAAAATGTAGGCAGAAGAAAAGTACGTAACAAAGTGTTGAATACTGAAAAGTTGAAAAACGAGGAAATAAGTAATCTTTTCGTTGAAAAATTAAAAGAAAAATATTCAAACGAGGAAAGAATAGGTGCAGATAGTAACGCACGGTGGGAACACATTAAACTTTGCTTACAGCAGGCTGTAGAAGAAGCAGTAGGTTATCGCGAACACAAAACGGCTACGAAACCATGGGTTACAGAGCAGACGTTGCAGAAAATGAGGGAAAGGAAGACTTGGAAACAGTTGATACAGAAGAGGGCAGAAAGATGTACAGAAAGTTAAATAATGAGTTACGGAGAGAAACAGACAGATAGAGGGAAGAGTTTTAGAACAGAAAATGCGAGGACATAGAAGAATTAGAAAGAGCTGGTAAATATAACGAAATGTATAAGAAGGTGAAATCTGGAATTTCGGAGGAAACAAAGGGGCATTATGATGGCAGTAGAAAATAAGAATGGGAAGGTAGTCAACAAGAGAAATGGGGTCATAGGAAGGTGGAAAGAATACGTTGAAGACTTATATGAGAGTAGGGATAGACTATGTAGTCTAAATGAAGTAGAAAATGAAGTAGGCGAGGATAATAATGGATTTAGTATTCTTCGGGATGAGTTTGAAAAGGCTATATACGAGATTAGGAATGAAAAGGCAACCGGAATAGATAACATACTAATCGCATTCATTAAAAATATAGGAGACAAGGAAAAGAAAGAACTGTTCCGACTATGCAATGAAATATATGAAACAGGAGAATGGCCAAGAGACTTTCTGAAAACGATCATGATACCGATGGCTAAGAAATCGAACCCAAAGAGATGTGAGGATTATAGAATATTAGTCTCATATCTCATGCAGCTAAAATTTTGCTCCGAATACTGAACAGAAGGTTATATGGATGAAGGAACAAATGAAGAAGTTGAGGAGGAGCAGTTCGGGTTCAGAAGAGGTAAGGGCAGAAGAGATGCTATTGGATTATTAAGGGCGATCGGTGAAAGATTTATAGAAAAGGGGGAAAGAGGTGTATGTTGTATTTAATGATCTAGAAAAGGCCTTTGACCGCATGAATTGGGAATTGTTGTTGGGAGTTCTAAAGAAGATAGGGTTGGAATGGAAAGATCGAAGTCTCATAAGAAACTTACACATGAACCAACAAATAAGTGTTAGGATAGGGGAAGAACTGACGGAAGAGAGTGCAACTGGAAGGGGAGTTCGACAAGGATGCTGCCTCTCGCCAACACTATTTAATGTCTATCTAGAAGAGATAGTGAAAAAGAGTTTACATGATGATGACGGCATTTCGGTAGGAGATAGAAAGATTAGATGCATACGATTTGCACACGATATGGCGCTTGTTGCAGAATCTGAAATCAGTAAAATGTTAGAAAACGTGAGGATGGGCTTTGAAGAATGTGGGATGAAAATAAATGTTAGAAAGGCAAAAGCCATGGTGATTGTAACGAAGAAGTCTGTGTCAAATATAAAAGTGGGAGGGGAGCAAATAGAACAAGTGAATAGTTTTCGATATCTGGGTAGTATTCTTAATGATGACATGAAGTGCGAACGTGAAATAAAAGCAAGGATAGGAATGGTAAACAAGCCTTTAGGAAGAACAAAAGTGTTTTGTGGGACCTTGAATAGAGAGTTGAGAAAAAGATTCATAAAATGCTTCGTGTGGAGTGTTGTACTAAATGGGGCGGGAACGTGGACATTACGTAAAAGTGATGAAAAAGACTGGAAGCCTTCGAAATGTGGGTGTGGAGAAGAATGGAAAGAATTAGTTGGGTCGAACGGAAAACGAATGAGTGGGTGTTAGAAATGGTGGGGGAGAAAAGAACACTTTTAGATATTGTTAAGAGGAGGAAGAGAAACTGTATGGGACATTGCCTAAGAAGAAACTGTATCACAAGGGACGTCCTAGAGGGTATGGTGGCGGGAAAGAGAGGGAGGGGGCGAAGAAGACTACAATTAATAGATGATATAAAAACAGAAAGATCATACAAGAAGACGAAGAGGTTAGCAGAGGACTGTGGACCATGGAAGCTTCTCAGCTGCTGCAAGTGTTCTGCCAGTAAGGGCAGAATACCTATGATGATGATGTACTCTCAAACAATATTATATCCATTCTTCACCAACAAACCTCCAAAATATTAAAGGAAATTTGTATTATTTGTAATATATTGTATTCAGGAGGATAGCTGTTATAGTAAAAAGATGATGGGAAAGTCCAAACTCCTGTGCACCATCTGTTGCTCTACCCTGTAGATAACAAAACTTTACAATATATAAAAATGACCAGGCGTCATGGAGAGTGGGTGATTTGATCAACCAGGCGAGATAGATATTTTCTGTGGTGTCCAGTCTCCTTTTATGCAGAAATGTTGCTGACAGCTTGCCTCTGCGTCATTTATCAAATGTTGGTGATGGTGGATGAACCTTCTTCGTGGCTGTCGTCTGAAGAGTGTTTAGTTCAAGCACGTGGTGTAGAAACACATGGTTACATCCATCGTGGTGTGAAAACACGTGGAACCTTACAATATATATGTAAGTATGTATGTGTGTGTGTGTGTGTGTATAAACTGAAATATTATTATTTAATTTTAATAACTGTATGTTAAAACTATTTTGTTTAGTACAAAATAAGACAACTATTATTTAAAAAGTAGCACACAGGATTCCAAGACAACATGATGCGTAATCAAATGCAGTTGAGATCGTTCCTCTAGTCGCTGCCTTAACTTAGATTTTGGGGAAAACATTATTCTGGCCACACTATAATTTCTATGGATGGCAACACTGAAAATTCTTTAAGTTCATATTTTCTGTTGTAGAATAACATGATCTATGATTGTGGTAAGTTGCATTCCATAATATCCTTTCACTTATGAAAAACAAGCAAACGAAAAAATGGTAAATTTTGTATTATTTTTAGTGTGTCAGGCTCTTAAAGCATTGAACTGAAATGAATCACTTCTCTAATATCCACCGGAACTTTAACCCTCAAACTTAGGAATACCTCCCAATGCTTTAACTCTTGCTGTTACTTTTCATTTTACCTACCAAAATAAGTTTCTGTCCCTTTCATTTCAAGTATTTTTAAGCCTTTTTTTCGGTTATTTGATCTTGTTTTCTCAGTGTGCTCTAAGGGAATTCGTGTTTTCCACTGTCACGTAACACAACTTCAAATTAACTATTATGTCATATATTTTGAGAACGAGCTGTTAAAAATAAACAAGGTGCTTCTCATATAATTATTATTCGCTGAGGCAACTGTGTAGAGAAATTGTAATGCTGGCCTTTGATTTGTTCAATACTTTGAAAAGTATAAAAATCATAAACTAATGTACACTCATGTCCAAAATTATTGTCACATATCTATAACTGTCTTCTTGTAAGAATATCATTTGATAATGATTTTGCAGGGTACTTTTAATACTGCTACTATGTGTATAATCGGGAAATGTATATTTGTTGTAAATTTCATAGATAAAGAATTATAAGCACGAAAATTATAATGAGTAAAATAAAATGTTGCTAAATGCACAAGAAAATTTTATTTTTGTTTTATTGTTCTTATTTATTGCTCTTTTGACATGAAATTTGCCACATGCATGTCTTTGCCGACTATATTCGCACTAACATTATCAGAAATACCGAGTGAATTCGTTACCAAATTATATTCCTAGAACAACACATTTATGGACATGCGACAATAATTTTGGACATGAGTGTACATTCAAGCTGAACTGCACAATGAATATCAAGACTCTCTTTCTCTTCCAACATAAGAAAATATACTTGAAATGACTAAGAATTTTGAAATAGCTTACTTCTTCATCATCGCTGAACGTCATGTTTTCTGCCGTGTCTGGAAGAAACCCTGTACTCAGTGAAACGTGGTGGCGTAAATGTGCATCTGCACTGCAATGTCGGTATCTATTGTCCAAGTCATGAGATACAACTCCTTCTGAAAAACAATAGTTTCATATCACAAATTAAGAATTCTCCAAACATTTACCATAATTAACCTTTAAGCTACCAAGTAACAAGAAAGTATAACTTTCTGGTGAGGCCATATATATTAACACTATATCCAAATGTATTAACATTATTTGTATATTAATATTATATACTAAGTATGTAACTTGTATATTAATATTATTCGTAATTCTCTTTGTCTTAACTGCGCCATAGCCGGTCCCAAGGCCGAGCTGAGAAAGGAGGAGGGGCCTAAATTTATGCATTGATCAGCATATGTTGAGAAGTTATCATAATAAGAAGCCAGAAACGAGAGATAAGCAACATTTGGAAGAAGTAAATCATCGTCATGCAAAGGTACTGCTCTACTTTATAGAATAATGTTGCATAATGATGGGCATAGGTGGAGGTAGTGATGTACCAGCAGAGGTGATAATCTCCCTATCGGGCCGGGAGTATACGTGTTACCTCAGCAGAGTTTAAGTGACCCGAGGTAGGCAATTATTCCCGCTCCCACCAGGGGAGAGCAAAGTCTCTCAAATGACGTCTGATTTATCAGTCTAACCAGCCATTGGTACGGATAATGTACAGTGCACTTCAACCGTAATGAGAAGAAGATAGATGCTGATAGTTTGTCACATCTATCGGGATTTCTCCTCTGCTTTAATATGGTGACTTACACATACCACTGGGTCCGGAAGAGGTACTTAGAACCTAATGTGTTCGTGACTACTTCGTCATATGAACTTGAAAGTAGTTGGGGGTGCCCTGAGCTGTTGCGACGGATATATTCAGACGACCCTAGTGCGGCAGTGGAAGGCTTCAGCATACCTCCCAAATGGGCGAGTAATACATGCCATTGGGACTAGGAAGATTTGGTGGTGTATACGTGCTATCTCTGAACGGAGTTTGAACGATCAGACAGGCAAAGCCGGGAATTAGTAAGCCCCACGGGAATTCCTTGGGGATCCCAGAATTGGGCTGGTTTCTGCCAGGCTGTGTTCATACCGTGGGATTCGGTAATTTGGCGTCTTAAACTCCAAGACGAGATGAGGCTGCCTTATAACATTCAGGTGCTAACGCTGTTCATGCTGGTAGACTCTCAGGGGATCCAATGACCTGTATAGGAGACTAGGGTCAGCCTAGCTTGATGGGCTTACCCCATTACCTTCTGCGAAGGTTTGAGGATTGTTTGGACAATAAGAATAATACCGAGAGCTAATAAATCGTTTCAATCACGGAGCAGCCATAAATTTTAAAGCAGGTCTTTTACAGTGTGGTTCATTCCATCCCACAACGGGAAAACTACGAATGATGTAAACCTTAAGATACTACATACACCAAGGAGTCAACAAATATTTATCATACCTGGTAACACTTAACCTTTAAGATACCTAGTAACACGAAAATATAACTTTCATCTGAGGCCATATATACGAACTAGAACTATACTGTTACCTTGTTCTTAACACAATACTATATTAATTCATACACATTTCTCTTTAAAACTCTATGTTACTTATCTCACTTACTAGTTAGTATAACAAATTTTTGTAGTTTCCAGTTAAAATAAACATATTTTTCTAAATGTAATAGAGAAGGGGGATTTTGAAAAAATCCAAGCTACAAATTGGTTTAATTTCTAACTGCTGGGTTTTTGACAGGGAACACTTTGCTTGGTTCAATATGGTATGTCTGCCAGATTTCCGAACCATCTCTGCTTCTACGGGGAGAGGGCCAGGTCTACGGGATGCAAAATCCCAATAAAAACGGGATTTCTCCTGTTTTTAAGATTCCCACTCTTAGGTAATGGTTTCTTCAACGAGCATAGGTTATTTTTATTTTATTTTATTTTTTATTTATTTTTTTTTATTTTTAAATTTTTTTTTTACAAATGTTGATCTATTATGCGTATCTCCTTGTTTCATGATACTAGCCTAATTAGGAAATGAGCTATTGACATTTGAAAAACAACATTATGAAAACTGCAGTTCTTGCAAAAAGTAGCTCGGTATTCAGGATCTCACTTTGCCGAACGGGGTTTGTCTCTTTAAGGTTAAAACTGAACTATAGGAGGATACTGTGAGCAATCTCCACTAAATGAGACATTAGGAAAGAACACCTCCCTGAATTTTCCGTTCATACAAATTATCCTGAATAGTGATCAAAAAGATAAGGTGTGCCCCATTGAATTTCATACTGATTTCTTTAAAATCTGGTATTCATTATGGGCCAGCTAAAAACAAATACTATTTTACTGCTGTAAGTCATCCAGTGAAATTCAGCATTTAGGTGTCGTAATTAATTAAGTTTTTCTCCCAATTTTTAAAACAACGAAAATGGATAAGCACAACCTTATACTTTTGTTAATACAGTGTGTTCGGAAACAACACCAAAATCTTTGGGAAACGAAAAACACGAAAGAATTATAGACCAACATGCTCAATTGCGCCATTTCGGTTCCTGGTGGGAACTCATGTACTTAGGATTCCACAGATAGATGAACTTCGAAATACAAAGTAGCATTTTCGTGTGTTGTATCTAGTCTACAGAGCAATTTTTGATTTAAAAAATAAGCATAAAATTTATTGAGAATCGAGACGAGAACTTTTTAATTAATTAATTAATTAATTTATTTATTTATTTATTTATGACATCTTTTACGTGGCGAAGTTAAGGCTCTGCAGCCTTCTCCGAGCACTTAACCACGTGCATACATTCTTTTTTAAAAAAAGAGCACCAATATATACAAAATATTAACAATTACAAAAGAAAACTATTGAACCACATACAAACAAAGAATATACTACTTCAGTAAAAAAAAAAAAAAATAGTTAAACACTTCAAAAACAAAAATTGAAAATAATATACAATAGAGGAAACAAAAATAACATGGAGAAACCTAAATTGCATACTGCATATGGCGGTACTAGAAGTATTAATATATAAGCTGTACAAATTAACATAGGTTACCTATTGATTGTGTGTTCATATGTGGGTTAATCTAGTAAAACGAAGATGCCTCATGTGCTACCAATATCCTTATCTTTATTTAAGAGAAGGGAACTTACAGATTTGGCAACTTTGAAAACGTTGTGTATTTAGAAATTTTTTGATACTTCTAATCTTGTCTTTTGAGATAAGACGAGAAATGTATCGTCTCGTGGGCAACACTAGTCATCTCGAGAAAACAACCCGCGCTAAAATTAGGACTTACCTAATTCGGAATAATCTGGTGCAGGTACCCAGGTATTACTCGATTTCCTAGGCTGGTTTCTAGTAGCATCAGGTACTGGGTGCCAATCCAAAGAAATCTGTAACAAAACAAATTACTTGCAAATTAGTCAATAATAAGAGACACTTCAAATAAAAAAATAGCGAAGCAACAGTTCAAATAAATCAAAATCTCGGTAACTACTATAAAGTTAAGTTACACCTAAGAGGCTTTCCATGGAACTTAGTTACAACTGAAACATACTATATTCAGCATATTCATTTATATACACCCTCCACTCCAAAAGAAACAGAACGTTTTAAAAAAACAAAAAAGCAATGTACATTTTGGAACAAATCATTTTTATTAATCAATGTATTCCCCTTCTGCATCGATACACATATTTGCACGCTCCAACAAGTTGTCAAACGACTTCTCCATGTCCTTTATTGGAATGGTCTTTAGGACGGCGGTCGTCGCCTTCTCAATGGCATCAATCGATGCGTGCCACTTTCCTTTCATCGCCAAATGCAGTTTCGGGAACAGCTAGAAATCGCACGGAGCGAGATCTGGTGAATAGGGCGGATGATGCAACCGAATAATGTGATTTTTGACCAAAAATTCAGTTACAAGTCGCGAACGATGTGATGGTGCATTATCGTCCAAAAGAGTCCAACTGCCGATTTCGCGATATTCGGGCCGAATACGACGAATTGTTGCCAGCAAACGCTTCATGACGCCTAAGTAAAACTCTCCAGTGACTGTCTGGCCGGGCTGAACAAATTCTTTGTGGATAATTCCTTTTGAATCGTAAAAACAAATCAGCATCACCTTAACTTTTGACTTCACCAAGCGACTTTTTTTTGGGTGTTCCTTCATCCGGTGCTCTCCATTCAGCACTTTGCCGCTTTGTTTCGGGCTCATATTCAAAACACCACGTCTCGTCACCAGTTACAATCGATTTCAAGAAGTTTCGATCCTGCCGAGCACTTTTAACGATGTCTTTGCAATGCGCAATTCGATCAACTTTTTGGTCTTCGGTGAGTTTGTGTGGTACAAACCGCGAATTAACCTTCTTAAGGCCCAAAACTTCGGTCAAAATGCGGTATGCGGTTGTTTGAGGAATGCCTAATTCCATTTCAATAACTTTCACCGACGATTTTTTGTTATGTTTGATGAATTCACGCACTTTTTCGATGTTTTCTTCCGATAACACTGTTCAACACTGAATTTCTTTCCTGTAAACTAATAGGTGATTCTTAAAGATTTTTTTCTGCTGAATCTGAAAATAATATCCATTTTTGCGTATCAGGTCTCAGTTACTGGAAAAATGGGGAAATGTAGTTAAAATTTTCTATTTTGTGGAACTATTTCGGGGAAATATATATTTTAAAAACTTTATTATAATAATGTTTTATATGTATATATTTCAGACACTATACATTATTCATACATCTTGATGTATAAAATGCAAGCCTTTATTAATATAAAACGCATGACTACCCCTTCTCACACACAAAAGGTAAAGAAATTTGGCGGAAAAAGTGGAAAATTGGACGTCGGAAAGAAATTTCCCCACATAGACCTGGCAACACCGGATGACGGTGAAACAACTGACTATCAATATTTACTTTTTGCTTGTTGGTGTGGTGAGCTTTATTTCCTCTTGAATGCTATAGCAGACAAAGAACATTGAAAGGTGTGTTTTTGTGACCCGTAACGGGTAGATGTTTCATTGTAAAGTAGTTAACATTTGGAAACGTTTGGTATTGTGAAATTAAGTGTTACAATTTTGAAAATGCCTAGGAAATGTAAGAATCATCGTGACAATTTCTGTTATGTGTGTGGGCGAATAACTCCAAAACAGAAACTCACCAAGATAACGCCTATTGTTAAGAAAGCATACGAACTGTATTTCTCATCAAAGGTCGACGTAGGGAAGCCCTGGGCACCGAAATTTTGTTGTAAATCCTGTGCTGTGAATCTAAGGGGGTGGTTACGTGGTTCTCATAAGTGTATGCCATTTGCTACACCAATGTTATGGTTTGAATCACATGATCACTTACATGACTGTTACTTTTGTCTTTCAAATGTAAAGGGAATAACGTCCAAAGGTAAAAAGTCGGTTCAATACCCAAATCTACAATCAGCTAGAAGACCCATCCCACATGGCGAAGGTTTTCCTGTGCCTGTGCCGCCAGCAGTATGGACAGTAGACAGTAGTGATGATGAGAATGAATGTTGTGTGAGTAGTGAGAATGAAGATCCTACATACAGTGAACGTGTCACAGAACCACATTTGATAACTCAAGAGGAACTGAACGACCTTGTTAGAGACTTGAACTTACCCAAACAAAAAGCTGAGCTTCTAGCTTCAAGACTGCAAGGTTGGAACCTTCTTCAAAAAGGAACCAAAGTTACATTCTACCGTGAAAGACAACATGACTTTCTTAAATTTTACAGCAGTAGTGATGACTGCATATATTGTACTGACGTTGTAGGACTGATGCAGGCATTACAAATACCGTATAAAATTGATGAGTGGCGGTTATTCTTGGACTCGTCGAAAGCAAGCATGAAGTGTGTTCTCCTCCACAACGGTAATACTTACCCTTCGATTCCAATTGGATATTCCGTAAACCTGAAGGAAACTTACCAAAATTTGAAACTCCTTTTGCAAAAAGTGAGGTATGATGAGCATAAGTGGAACATATGTGGGGACCTGAAGGTGATTGGTTTGGTGTTAGGGTTACAGTTAGGCTACACAAAGTACTGCTGTTTTCTTTGTGAGTGGGACAGTAGAGCCAGGGAAATGCACTACATACAACGAGAATGGCCTACCCGTGCATCCCTCACTCCTGGAGTTAAGAATGTGAAAGAGAAACCTCTTGTAGACCCCAAGAAGATTTTTTTGCCTCCCCTCCACATTAAATTAGGGCTTATGAAGGTATTTGTTAAAGGGTTGGAAAAGGAAGGACAAGGATTTAAGTATATTCAGACAAAGTTCCCAAACATCTCAGATGCTAAACTAAAAGAAGGTGTGTTCATTGGTCCCCAGATACGCCAATTGATGAAAGATGACGTATTCGATGGAAAACTAACTGAAGTGGAGAGGAAAACCTGGAATTCTCTTAAGAGTGTTTCAGAAAACTTTTTAGGAAACAACAAAAGTGCGAACTATGCGCAACTAGTTGAGGAGTTGTTGTCAAACTTACACACTATGGGGTGCAATATGTCGCTGAAAGTGCATTTTCTACATAGTCACCTGTCTTTCTTTCCCGAAAACCTAGGAGATGTGTCTGATGAGCATGGTGAGAGGTTTCATCAATCAATTCAGATCCTGGAGCAGCGATACAAAGGGAAATCTGGTGTTTCAATGCTCGCAGACTACTGCTGGACATTGGCCCGTGATACTGTCCCCACATCACACAAGAGGAAATCTTCGTAGGTATTTCGTTTCTTACGATGTCTCAATCTATCTCTACGTTTTAATCAAAAGATGACTTTTGTTTGGGTGGCAATGTATAAAGGCATTTCAAATCCAAATGTGGAATTTTAGTGTTTTTTAAACTTTATTTTAGTTTATTGTTAATGAAAAACTCCATGAAATACTAATGTATAAGCATTCTTTTATCTTTGTGATATCCAGATATGCCATGCTTACATTTTTTTTAAAAAATGGTTTCTATTGTACATAAAAGTAATAATATTATTAAAATGCATAAATTCACCAAATATAGAGTTTGATTCTAACTTTCATTTAAACATTTCTCAAAAGGTAGACCTGATACAGCATATCTGACTTCAGATTCGTGATCAGCAGGTCAGAAACCATAAAGAACACCTACTTTCGTTTTGGAAAGAAAAAAAAAGTTAAAATTTGTAGAACAGTGTAATCCGGTTCTGCGACGGCCTGATCTTTCGTCATCATCCAGCGTCTCTCTACCCGATTTGAATCGCCTGAACCACTCGTAAACTTGCGTACGGGATAGACACTCATCACCATATGCATTTTGTAGCATTTGGTGCGTTTCACTAAAAGTTTTACCAAGTTTAACACAAAACTCAACTGCAGCTCGTTGTTTGAAACTCATTTTCCGACCGATGTACACAACACACTGACAGTTGAAACGCAATAACTTTGTTGCCGTGCATCGAAATGTCATGACATTTATACCAGTTGTCAATGAGGGACTACGCCATCTACCGGTAAAATATTACAACAGATGGCACTAGTGGTACTATTTGTTTTCAAAAGTTCGGTTTCTTTTGGAATGGAGGGTGTACATATAAACTCTTTTGTCAGTTTTGGTTCAACTTGACGTTCTCATCTCAAAACCTGTAGCAAAAGAAGTACTTCAGAGCAATTATTTATTTTAAACACCCAAACGATCATCGAACATATACAGTCGCTTGCAAAAATGAATACACATTCCTACATGTCCTTCTGTCAACTTATTTCGAAAAAGGTGGATCAATTTGAATATAATACTAATAATAATTGTGCATTGACCTTTTAGATTCATTTCTTAATAATTATTTATATTACGGTAATTTTTCGGAAATATGTTTCCAACGACGGATAACTAATTAAAAAGAAAGATGAAAATATTAATATCGCTTACTGCTTGCATTCACGAACTACAATTTGAATACATTTATTTCGACGTAGAAAGCGTGTAATTCTCTGTATTATACCGTACACCGTGTTGAAATGAATTCATTCTTTCTCCAATTATTGGCCAAACCATTTAAGAGACGGAGAAATGTCGGCACGTGTATGAACAGAAAGGCCCTTCCATTCGTAGTTCATATTAGTCCAGTAAAGACGGGATTTATTGAGCAAACTTTCATGATGTGTTCGAAGTCTTTTTTTTCTTGGGAAGCTTGCAAGAAATTTATAACAAATGACGATTGAATTCATGTCTTAAGTGTAAAAAAAAAAAAAAAAAAAAAAAAAAAAAAAAAAAAAAAAAACTTGTTTTACTGGTTGGTATTCAAAACCATGTGTAGCAGGATGAATCTAGGTGTTTGTGAATCTAGAACTAAGAGCTGGTACTGGTGAGACGACATGGATATTTCATTTTGTCTAGAATTAACGATCTTATTTCAATCTGTTGTCATAGGTAGAAGAAAGAAAAGAATATTGTACCGTAGCATGTTGTAGATAATTTAATTGGCGTGTAGAAATTACTTTTAAAACATGAAGTAACAAACTCTGATATTTATTACATGTAATGTTTTTATATTGCAGACACGTATATTATTTGGTTGGTTGGTTTGACACTTAATATTCCTTTCAGCATTGAGACTATATGAGATGCGGACTTGCACTTAACGTGGAATCGAACCATATGAGCTGTTACCACGAATCGAGACCGGATCTCTCGCGCCAAAACTAGGTGGGAATTTTGTCTATAGCGGATTTTCTGTATAAAAAGGGTACTCCCGATTTTACGCCAAGTTAAATCTGCTATCTGGTGAAAAGCACCTGGATCACTTGTGTAACATCAGTCTAGAGCGTTTGTTAGTAGTTAAATGTTATTGTTTTTTGCAGTCAAAGCACAATAATGAAAATTAGTGAAAAGTTGTTTTTTTTTTTTTTTATCGTAAAGTTCTGTAAAGTATTACTTTGATTTACTTAACCATTTGAAATAACTGTAGAAACGAACATATAATTTACTAGGCGTATAAAGAATTTGGTGTATATATATATATAGATAGATAGATAGATAGATAGATAGATAGATAGATAGATAGATAGAAGTTTCATATCACAGTGTGAAACTACGGTACATCTCCAAACTATGCGAATTTAATACTCAAACATGAAGTAGTACTGTATACCTACAACTACTGGTTGCAATAGAGGAATAAGATCAAAAACAGAACCTGTTCTTTGGACATTGAATCCATAACAAAAGGACATTACTCACCACCTCTTACTCTTTTTGTTCTATGACAATAAAAGTTGAAACCGGAAATCGTTAATTTGAACCACTTTCAGTGTGAATACAGTTAAGAAAGGAGATAGAACTTACTCTTGGAAAGCTGAAAAAAGTATTGGGACCGAAAGTAGTAGTAAATTTCAACCATTTCCGCTTGCGGTTGAGTATTTTACGGTTGTGATGGTATATTACTTGAGATCTCGAATCGATTGGAGAAAACCGCTTGTCGCTATCCATGACTAGTTTCGTTCTATGGCGATAAACGTTGAAACCGAAAGTGGTTAATTTGAACCACTTCCGGTTTGAACAGCGAGCTATTGAAGGAGACAAAACTATGCTCGGGAAGCTGAATCGACTGCAAAGAAACAGTATATTGATCTTTCTTACCGTTTTCACTCTACGGACATCATTTCGGCTTCGGTGAAGTGTTGTAGGTTGTAGTCGTATGTTTCCTTTATGCACTGAATCGATTGCAGAAAACTACATATCGCTATCTAATGCCATTCTATGGCAATAAAAATTGAAACCGGAAAAGGGTAATTTAAACTACTTCCGGTTTAATAGAAGGTAAACGGAGGTGGAACCTATTCTCGGAACGCCGAATCAATCGCAAAAAGCGGCACCTCGATGCTTCTTACAGTTTTTGCTCCATGGAAATAAGTACCGAAACCGGAAGTAGTAGTAAATTTGAACAACTTCCGGTTTTCGGTCGAGTATTAGGGGTTGTGATTATATAATCTCTTCAGACGCCGATGGCAGAAAACCGTTTGTGGCTATATATATTACCACTTTTGTTCAACTGCGATAAGTACTGAACCGGAAATTGTTAATTTGAACCACTTCTGGTTTGAATAAATGGTTAACGAAAGAGATCTAACCTATTCTTGGGATTCTAAATTGACTGCAAAAAACCGCATTTCGATATCTCTTACCGTTTTTGTTCTGTAGAAATCAGCATTTGAATAGTAAATTTGAACTACTTCCAGTTTTAATAGTGTTGTCGATAGTCCTGCTATGTTGCCTTGAAATGTTGAATAGTTTGTTAAAAAAAAAATATCGTTATGTTATCGTTTGCGTTCTACAGCGATAAACGTTGAAACCGGAAATTCTAATTTGAACCATTTCCTGTCTGAATAGAAGGTTAACGGAGGAAAGAAACCTATTTTTGGGACACTGAATCGATTGCAAAGAATCGCTTTTCGATTTCTCTTAGCGTCTTTGTTCTGATATCTGTCCACAGACGGACAAACAAAGTCGTTCTATAACACTTCCGACACTCATGTATAGCATAGTCTGGAAGTCTAAAAAACCCACCATGTGACAGAATGAGTGTACCCATATGTGGCCATTTTATTATCTAAATGGTAATTTTAGCTATGTTCAAGAACAGACAGTATTTGTTTCGTTTATTACAAAATAGCAAATAAACTGTTTATAAAATTGGACAATAGATTTTCGGGGGCAATTATTTGATATTGGTTATACTGTATAAAATTCCTGTAATGTTTGTTTTCAAAGAAGAGCAGGAGAGAGAATTATAGTGCTGCCAAAATGTCTTGATCCGTGGCAAAAATGCGAACTAAACCTCACACCCACGGGTTGAGTCAATAAGGGTTCAGCTGTTGCTAAGCGAGAGAGTGGATGACGAAAGGGAGTGGAAATTCCCTCAGCCGACAGCAGCGCCTGGAACGGACGACAAGGTGTCAAGTCAATGTGGTGTATCTATAGCAGGACAATTCGTAAATAGGCAGCGCTGGCACTATGGTCAAAAAAGAATTGTACTGAGACAGGTCGCGTTTGATTTAGTAAGGGAAAATCCTTAGCTTTGGAACATATATATAATAGATTTGGACAATGTAATAGGTTTCAGGCTATTATTGGTTGATTAGTAAGACTACAGTTTAACGCTCCTTTTCATCACCAAGGTAATATAACACATGAACCTATAACTTAACGTGGGAGTGAATCGCATGAGCTCCCACCAGGAATCGAACTCAAGTCTCCCGCACCGAAACCGCGTACGCTAAGCATATAATCCAAGGGAGCTCTTAGGCTATTATGAAGTACAGTTAAACCTTAGTTGTCCCCTTTCCAGAAAAAAAAATTCTAATTACATACGGTGATCATTGGCAGAAGAGATAAAACTGTCGAGTATACCTTGTTGTCCTACAGAAATATGACAAACTGAAGAAAATGGTAACATTACACACAGGGCCGGATTACGGGGGGTCTTAGGGGGCTACAGCCCCGGGCCTCCAGGTGGACAGGGCCTTTACTCTGAGCAAAATATTAACTGGCTATCTAGAAAGAATCATGAAGATACAATCATCATCATAAAATAAAACATGATTAAAAATATAAAACATATTCCCGTAACTTTCCTACTGTACTTTCACAGAAATTATTAGGTGAAGTCAGCAGGGGCCACATATTTTGTTTTTAGCCCCGGGTCTATAGATGGGTTAATCCAGCCCTGATTACAGTGCAAGTTAATTTCGAGGTTTTATTGTAGTTATGAAACTTCTAAACTCTAACGTAACCCAATTAACGAAGAAATTTGTCTATGTTAGCCACCATTGGCTACAAAAAGCTAACAAACTTACGAAGTAACAAGACCTATATATAAAGGTAACCAAGAAAGTTCTGTCGTTTTTCACCCACTACCTTCGAACATCGATATGTCACCGAAGACTTACTTGGAAAATCAAAAATAGTCCCCACCAGCATCAACGACCTTCTGCCAACGTTCAGGAAGGCCACGGATTCTATCGCGGTAGAACTTGATGGGCCGTGAAGCGAATACGATATCAAGTGCATTTTGCACCTCTACTAGGGATTTGGACTGCCGTCCTCTAGGGTGATTATCCAAGGAATGGAATATGTGATAATCAGACGTGCAATGTCCGGGGAGTATGGCAGATGTGTTTCCCATCCAAGGAGTAGAATGGTGTCCCGGGACATCTTAGCCACGGGGGGCTTAGCGTTGTCCTGTAACAGGAACCCTTTTCGATTCAGAAGTGCTGACTCCAGACAATAGAGTTTCTCTTGAACACGGCTCAACTGCTGACAGTACACAATTGCACTGATGCTCTGATCAGCTGGTAGCAGTTCCCGATGCACGATGCCGCGAACAGTCTGCCAAACACACAGGAGGACCTTCTTCTGGTGCAATGCTGGTTTCGGCTATTTGGAACCGGTTCATGGGATGCTAACCAATGATGATGACGCCGTGGAGCTTCATACAGGACCCACTTTTCATCACATGTCAACACCCTGTCCAGAAATTGCTCCTTCCTCAGACGAGACAGCAAAGAAACACAGTTGTATGCTCGCGTTGGCTTCTTGCCCGGAGTCAAATCATGTGGGACCCATCGACCCAACTTGTAGTGCTTCTCAAGTTGATGGAGGTGCTGCTTAATGGTTTCTCCAATTACAATGAATTGTAGTCCCAGTTCCTCACATGTCTGGCCACTGTTCGCCCCAATTGCTGCCTGAAGATCTTCGTTTTGAAAACGTCTTGGTCTTCTAGTATGTGGTGCATCTTCGGGTGTTATGTCACCATCCTTAAACTTGTTAAACCATCGTTGCACTGTCCGTGTAGTTATGACATCCTCACCAAGGGCCTGGTTTATTTTTCGTCCCGCTGCAGCGGCGTTTGACCCCAGTTTGAACTCGAACAGCATACACACCCTTATGACACTCTATGGAGGTCCCATATTCACTCTGACCTTATGCATGTTCACGGTGTAACTGAACTGCCACAACCAGGTAATATGTTGGATATAGCCACACCAACAACTTACCTTCGCCTTATCTCCATTCGCATTCAACTCACGGTGAAGGCTAATGGAATAAAGACCTCCACAAAAAGCGTTAGAACTTTCTTGGTTACTTTCATATATTCGTACCTCCATAAATATTACATATATTACTAATTTAAACAAGTAGCTAGGTAACACAGATGGCCAGATTTACAGGTTTTACTGTAATTACAAAGTAGTGAACGTTAAGTTGGTTATCTTTGATTGGGGGAAAGCTAATTAACTTACGGAAATGGCCCAAGTTAAGAGAGTTGGCCAACTTTACAAATTTTACACTATTAGAAAGTACAATTAAATCTCCAAGTTGAGCACCTTTGATCCTCCTGAAATACACACAGGTGGCCAGCTTCCGGAGAAAACAAATATATATACAGTCTTGGGAAGTAACGTAACGCAAGTAACGCGTTACTTTTTAAGTAACGTACCAGTTTGCGTTACTTTTTTCGCGTTACATTTCGGATGAGTAACTACAATATATGTATATTTTTTATTCTGAAACAAATGTTTCTTTCCTGTAAGTGAATTTCTCAGAATGAAATAATTGAGCATGAACTACGTATGTCAGTGACCAACAGTCACCGACACACAGAGAAACAAATAAGATCATAGTGCCACTTGCTGTTTTAGGAAGATGAGGACTTTACTTTGGTGTGGTTTTTATGAAGATGGAGAACTAAAATAATTTACCGTTCGAACATTTGAAAGAATATTTTTTCTTAAGAGCTGAGGATGATGGTGGACAGAATTTAAAAGTAAAGTGTCTGAAGTGCCCCGGCGGAAAATATTTATCAACAACTAGAGTGCTATAATTAGCGATATACAGTAAAGGGTTAATATGAATAAACTATGTTCTGATGAGCAGGCCTACTTTATTACTAGAAAATAGTTTGTTGATGGTAGGTAATATTGGAGTTCTTTCAGATCAGTTTGAGTATCCTATAGTCCCGTTGATTATAGAGTTTGAAACTAGCTTTAAAAAGCATGTATCGATTTTAGAGTTACTGGCAAGTTTTGATTCACCCTCAGTTCATGAGTTCTCATTTTATTAGTTGTAATGTAATGTTTCTCTATATTCTGTACTTTTAATTTTACATAACAACATTGTTATTATTATATAATTAGTTTAGCGGAATAACGATAAGCAAACATTTTTTCTAGTGCATAGGGATAAGCACGAGTCAACAAAAACTTGACTCGACTCGAATTCAAGTCGAGTTTCGAGTCCAGTCGAGTTTGATAAATGGCTCGTTCGTTTTAACTCGTCTTGAATGGCCTGATTATACTAGAAAGCGAAAGCCATGAGAAATGTAAGCTAAGCAGTAATATGGAATACTTTCAGTGTTGCTTACGAGAGGGGACACTGCTCACATCTCGTCTCGTCTCGTCTCGATAGCGAGACCACAATAGATTTTTATAACAAGCTCGGTTAGGTTCGGCTCAACGGAGAAGATGGCTCGAGCCGGCTCGCTTGGGGTGAAACATCGGCTCGAGCTGGCTTGATAGGGATGAGCCATCTGCTCGGTTCGGCTCAACTGAACCGAGGGCTCTAGCCGAGTCGGTTGGGTGAGCTGTTGGCTCGGCTCACTTCTCGGTTCGGGTCGATAGTGAATGAGCTGTGAGCCGAGCTACTCGAGTCATTGACAATTCCAAACCCGGGCTGAGCAGTTCTGAAGATATTGGCCAGTGTCCTATAACTTTTAACAGTGTTTGGTTCGAGCCCGAATACTCAATCTAGACCCTCAACCCAAATTCAGAAGCTCGTGAACAATGTCCTTGACTCCTAGACTTTACGACTACCGAGGTTGGCAATCAACTAGTTTTTTAGTATTCAAATACAAACCGCCTATCTTTCATGTTTATATACAGTGTTATAATAATAATAATAATAATAATAATAATAATAATAATAATAATAATAATAATAATAATAATAATAATAATAAAAAAAAAAAAGTTGTTGTAGTAGTAGTGTCATTGATAATAATTATATTGTCTATGTAATATATACTTGAAGAATGTACTCGAAACTACACGCCGGATTTGGCTCGACTCGACTCGAAACTCGACCCCAATTCGAGTCGAGTTGGAGAAAATTTTTCAAGCCGAGTTCTCAGGTCGAGCTCAAAGATGTCTGTTTCTAGTCGAATCGAGTTTCAAAGAAACTCCCTAGAACTCGCTCGTACCCATCCCTACGAGTAACGCAGTATGGCATTTTATCAATGTTAGATTATATGAAAATGTTCATATATCAAGTAAAAATGTCCTTGCATTTACATAAAGCGATTCAGAATGTGCAATAATAATAATAATAATAATAATAATAATAATAATAATAATAATAATAATAATAATAATAATAATAATAATAATAATAATAATAATAATAATAATAATAATAGTGGTAGTAATAGTAGTACGGAAAGTTGAAGTAATATTTTTTCACATATTTAAAGTTTCGGACCTAAAACTTACAACGAGTTACTAACGCGTTACTTTCGCAGTAAAGTAACAGTTAATTTTTGGGGGCAAATAACGCGTTACATTTTTACAAGTAACTTACCCAACACTATTCTTATCTCTGATTGTTCCACAGAAACACGAATAAGTCAGGCAAATCGTGAAATTACAGAGCCGACCAACTTTGCAGGTGAAACCTAAGTTGGCCGCCTTCAGTTAACAAACCTTCCAAAGTATAACCAGAAACTATATATTTCTGCTTGCACAAGTAAATTACTAATTTAAGCAAATGGCCAATGGCAACATTTGCATATTATTGTAATTTGCTTTGTCGACAGTATGATAGCAATTTAGGTCACAATCTTTCGTACGTAAAGAGGCCACGTGGTCTCCATGCATGAGCCATGTAAAATTAATAAGAGGAACGAGACCAAAAAGTTAGGGGAAGGAGATTGTAAAACATAATTACGTTAAAAGCTATCACGTTTATCGCAAACTATAATTTAATGTGTAATACGCACTAACCTACACAATCAGAAGACTTGTCGTACTCAGCGTATCTGTGGATGTCACTGTCTAGACACTGAAAAGCTTCAACTCCGACTGAATCCTATTCTATTTTCAGAGATGGGAAGTTATTTTCGGATACTGATACGCGCCGAAATCTAGTTCAGATTCTTCTCGCGGAACTATTAGAAGCTTTATTGTGGATTCATCTTACAGGAAGAGCAAGAGCGACGCATAACACTTGATTTCGATTTCTTTACTACATCAGTTTTTTCTTTCTTTCTTTTCATAATGATACTAATTATATGCATACAGGTTTGTCCAAAATAAAGTTACCAGTGAAATATTACTGTTACTGAAAATGTCAACTTTACCTACAGGTAATATACAATTTGGGAGGCACGGTAGCTCAGCGGTCGAGCTCTTACTTGTAGTGAATGGGGTCTTTGGTTCGCTCCTGACCAAGTTTAAGTTTGTAGTGGACAAAGTTGTGTCCCTGGGTCTTTTCGGGTTACTCCCTCTCCTCCCATATTCTCATTCCACCAATTTCTCCATCATTCCCTTGCCTTAATCATCTGTCTCTCTTAGCTTAATAGGCATACCATGAGACGCTAAACTGAAAGATTTCCCTTCATTTCATTTAATATACGATTTTTTAACATGAGCATGTGCAGTATGACGGCTCATTATACAGTACTCGTCTCCAGCAGGAATTGTCCTTGGTTCCATACCAAATAACTTGAGTTCGTTACCGACAGCGGTGTAAACGTTTCTTAAATCGGAGGGGCTACGGTAGCTCAGTGGCAGAGCGTTCACATCTGATTCGATTCCAGCCCGCGCCAAGTGGATTTTGTGGTGGATAAACACCGTGTGTGTGAGTTTTCCTGGGGTTCTTCTGTTTCTTCCCACTTTATTCATTTTTCGTCATCATTGTCTCCTTTAGCCTAGCTGGCATAATCGTGGGACGTAAAACTGAAAAACTGAAAGTTTCTTAAATCGGAATTATCCATTTACTTTCTCATTCTCTCAATATATGAATTGTCTCTTTAACCTACAGAGCATATCTTTATGATATTTCATTCCAGATATTGTCTTTAACATTCAATGTACACAAGTGTTGAAAAAAATATATATGGCCAACACTATCTTAAGAAAAAAAAAGAAGTACTCTTACCCATAAGCGGAAGTAAATACAGTGTGCATCTTCCTACATTGTTTTAGGTTTTATTTTTAGCCAAACTACTAACGATTATCAGAATTACTATTTTTTGTTGTTAACAAGAATGAGTAGTGAACCTGACATGACTAGTGAAATGTCGACACTCCGTAAATTCATGCAAGATTTTGATTATCCTTTCCCTTCTTTCAGTATAACTGGCTAAAAGGTGTCTTCAGTCTATGAGGGTAAAGAGATTGTTAGTTGAAGAGTTTGGTGCTCCTTTTCAGCACTGAGGAGAAACGTGGGCCCCAAATCACGAGTTCCCACCAGAAATCGAACCTAGGTTTCTTACACCAAAGGTCGTAGCTCTATCAATCTGGCTACAAGGAAGCGGATATTGGAACTAAAGTCTTTAGAGTGGTGTAGTTATTTATGAACAGAATATGTTAAAAAATCGCAATAAAATTATACGAAATATTCTCTGAATTTCGACGTTGCGTGGTCCTATAATTCATTTCTCTTGTGATGAAATAGTGCGATTGGGAACAGCATTTGTAATTAGATAGTGTGGTGGGTACGGCGTCTCTTGCGATGACAGTGTGATGGGGAACAGCATCTATCTTGTAATGAGACAGTGTGGTGGGGAACGGCATCTCTCTTGTGATGATAGTGTGATGGGGAACAGCATCTCTTGTGATGAAATAGTGTGGGGGAAACGGCGTCTCTTGTGATGAAATAGTGTGGTGGGGAACGGCATTTCTCTTCTGATGAGACAGTGCGGTGGGAAACGGCATCTCTCTTGTGATAAGATAGTATGATGTGGAACGGCATCTTTCTGATGAAATAGTGTGGTGGGGAACGGCATCTCTCTTGTGACGAGATAATATGATGTGAAACGGCATCTCTCTTGTGATGAGATAGTGTTTGTGGGGAACGGCATGTCTCTTGTGAAGAGATAGTATAGTGGGGAACGGCATCTCTCTTGTGATGAAATAGTGTGGTGGGGAACGGCATCTATCTTCTGATGAGACAGTGCGGTGGGGAACGGCATCTCTCTTGTGATGAGATTGTATGATGTGGAACGGCATCTTTCTGATGAAATAGTGTGGTGGGGAACGGCATTTCTCTTGTGACAAAATAGTATGATATGAAACGGCATCTCTCTTGTGATGAGATAGTGTTTGTGGGGAACGGCATCTATCTTGTAATGAGATAGTATGATGCGGAACGGCATTTCTTGTGATGAGATAGTGTGATGGAAAACAGCATCTGTCTTGTGATGAGATAGTATGATGGAGAACAGCATCTCTTGTGATGAAATAGTATGGTGGGAAACGGCATCTCTCTTGTGCTGAGATAGTGTGGTGGGGAACAGCATATGCTGCGAGGGTTTATCTGGATTGATGGTACGTGCACCTTCCAACTGGAATGGATTTAAACCCCGGTCATGTTCGGCACTCACGTTAATAGTAGATCCTTCTGTGCTTCATAACCTCGGTACTGCAGGTAAAACACAAAAATTCAAACTCAAAATACGATAAACATCATAAGACAATATATAAATCCGTACGTATATTGAAATTTAGTGTCTTGAGACGTGAACCTACAGTTTATGGAATTCGAACCACGGTAATGCTTTCAAATGGAACTGAACCAGGGACTCGATATACCAAAGGTGACCGCCCCAACCATTACAAAAGTAATATTATATAAATACAGGGTAAGGCAATACTTATCAATAATCTTGAAATTTTCAAGTTCTCAAATACAAGGTAGAGATATTTTAGAAAGCATTGTTGAAGAGCTTTCGTTTCTGTATTACAATATATCACATGTGGACTGTTTCCTACACATTATGAACAACGTATGGAATATACATTTAAGTGCCAAAATTCATAGGATACCTACCTAATAACATGTGGGACCTCCTCAAGCACGGAAAACTGCGGCAACTGGACTGACGGGAACGCGACAAGTCGCTACTAGTCCGCAAGAGCAGTGTGCAATCATATAGCCTAGATTCACGTCAGGGGTGTTGGAATTTTCCCCAGCTCAAAAATCCCCAATGATTCTTTGTGGGTAAAACCCACAATAAAATCAATTAAAACTACTTCAAAACTTGGATTAAAATAATATGGTAACCTTAATACATTTATAATTCCTTTCCTCAATACTTATTATACGCTTAGTTTCAGAATTGGCTTAAAATATGTACTGTATAGGCCTATATCACCAGAACAAAATATCATTGGAAAAAATATGTTTGGGCATCATGCAGAACAAGTTTTGTTTCCGCTCGATCAAATTCACTGTAACAATGTCAAACTGTAATCTATATATATAAAAGAGAACGCACAAATCCTTTGTTACCTCATCACGCTAATACGGCTGAACCAATTTCTTTTATTTTTGGGGGGTTATTAGGATTTGGACCCTAGATGGTTTTTATCATATCACTTTAATTTTTAATTACCAGTGTCTTGAGATAATTGACCATTCAAGTGTCCATAACGTACAAATCCTTTGTTAGTTCATCATAGGTAAAAATAAACGTATTTATATGCAACCCGCATGACCGTGTCACTCGGCGGGTTAACATAAATGACAGGCGATATAATGTTAACATTTACTGCAATCTACTATGGTTTTTATCATATCACTTGAAAGCGAAAACTTCCGGGGTGACCGCAGCGAAGCGGGGCGGGTTAACATAAATGACAGGCGATATAATGTTAACATTTAATGCAATCTTCTATGGTTTTTATCATATCACTTGAAAGCGAAAAAGTAAAAATTATCTAAGTAACAAAGTTTATTGCGTTCCGGGGTGACCGCAGCGAAGCGGGGTGAACGCTGCTAGTATATTATATAAAAATGGAAAGGTTTTGTTTGTGGTCGCACTATGGAAAAACTGCTAAATAGTTTGAAATGAACTTCTGAATGTAGGTATCATGTACCTCGAGATGGCTTTTTATTATGTTTCTTGGAATAAAACGTGTATTTTAAGGGGGGTTGGGGTGGACCGAAAGGCCAAAATTCATACGAAAAATTGAGTATCTCACGAACTTGTCATGTTTGAAAGATGAAACTTGGTATATAAACTCCCAATTATAAATAAGTGGACCTGTATTCCAGAGTTTTTGAGGATGTCCTTTTATGGGGGAAAGAAGTGTTTTCTTTAAAACTCCTTCTCACATTGAAAGCGATGTTGCCTCCTGTTCTTTGTGATCCCGCTGCAGGGAAACAGTTGAACAGTTTGAAATGGATTTTTCGAACATTGTTAGTAACTATCTCAAGCTGAGATTTTATTGTGTAATTGTGCTTAAAGGACATATCCTAAGGGACAAGGGGGTTCAATTATTTTCCCCCCCGAAAATCAAATATCTTATGCAGTTTTTATGATTATGCTTTCAGTGATATGCTTAACCTGAGGAGGAGAGGAAGTTCAAATATCTTCCATGAACTTAATTCTTCCCGTGCAAAGAACGGGCATTTCAGCTAGTCTGGAATAAAAAAAGCACTGCAACTACATTCCCTTTTTGTAGTCCATACTCGCGTGTTACTACGTGCAAATAATACTTTCTCCATGCGTAAGTTAGTTATAAATCGAAACCGTTTCACTTATAAAAGGACATTACTAAAGATATACCGAAAAACTCAATCTTCTACAGATATACCAAAACCACTCAAACTTACCTATGTTCTCAAAATAACGGCAATCAGATCGTGAAACTACCGAATTCAATTTGCGTATTTGATGGATTATGTGACGTATAGTACAATTATCGTATGTTTACAAATGGCCTTTAATCGTGCAATCTACTATAAACAAAGCAAATTGGCAACTGGAAAAGAGATTCTCTATCTTTTTTAAAGTAATTTCCAACATTTCACCACTTCCAAAAAACTTAAAAAATCTTCTTAATGAACCCTCTGGATTCTGAATATAAGATACTATCCCAATATTTTCCTGGCGTGTTTAAGGAAACTAACTCACTCTATGTCCTATGAAACTCGTAGGTTCAATGCAGCGTTTACAAAAGCTTTTCATTGACTTCTATCCTTAACTAACTGGATCCAATTTCTACTTTGTATTCTTATTTCTACGAGATCCATCTTAATATTGTACTCCCATCTGCACCTAGGTCTTCCTAATGGTAGTTTTCCGATTGGATTTCCAGTTAAAATTTGAAAGCATTCCCCCCCTTTGATTCTGACTATTTGGCCTGCCCACCTGAGTCTTCTAGACTCGATGACCCTAATAATGTTTGTTAAATGGTATAAATTATGCAGTTCTTCGTTATGAAGTTTCCGCCATTCCCTATTCCCGTTTCTCTTAAGTCCAAGTATTCTGTTTCAGGATTTTATTCTCAAATACTTTTAGTCTGCGCTCTTCTCTCAGAGTTAGCGACTGTGTTTGGCAACCATACAGCACAACAGGCATGATTTATATATTCAATTAATTTTCAAATTCCTTGACAGAATTCGCGAAAACGAAATATTTTGTACAAATAATAACATGAATAGCACAACAAATAATAAATAACATAATAAAAACTGAACATCATCATGAATTCCCTGCTTCTAGTTGACATTTAATTTCATCGTGGATATGGTTTCGTCTGTTAATATTGATCCTAGATATCTGAAAGCACCAACTTTGTCGAGAGTATTAGTTGATATATTGACGTATCCATAATTGCAGTATTACGGTCCCGGTGAATTTCCATGATTTAATTCTCTCTGCACTTATTTCTAAACCCATGTCCCTGCAAGCGTTTGATAAAACCTTTGCGCTGCTTTCGATTGTTTTCCTATTATCCCCTACCATATTTATATCATCTGCATACACTATGACTTGGTGAACATCATTCAGCTCTAGGCCCTGGTTGGTATCTTTGATTTCTCTTATACTCCAGATCAAAGTTGAATAATCATTGTTTCAGGCCATTCTCGACATAAAAAGCTCGTGGACAAGTATTTTCCTACTCGTATTTTACTTTGGGATTCATTGAATTACATTTTAATTAATCTAACTAGCTTTCTCGTCATTCCAAATTCCGAATGTTGTACAATGTTTCCCTACCTACAGAGTAGTACGCCTTTTTAAAATCTATAAACAATTGATATAACGGAATGTAGCATTCTCATTTATTTTCGAGTATTTTCGAACGGGTAATATCTGATCGATTTTGCCTAAATTCTGCAAGGTTTACTTCTTAGCCTTGCTGTTTAATCTGGCAATAGTTGCATTGTTGTGATTTTTTTTTTTTTGCTATTTTTTTCAGACCTGAAAACATGTAAAAGAAGAGTTTTTTTTTTTTTTTAAATTGCTAGCCGCTGTGTGTTAGGGATGACCGATGGAGTTAGTTAGCCTTAGGTGCAGGACAGACATTCGTGGTACATGTTCAAAGAGAGATCGTACCACAATCATTCTCCTTAGCTTTGATCAGGGTTGGCAAAAACCATGTTTTTTATTTAAAATAAAAAACTTTTTTTTTTTGTTTAAACCAGGTTTATTTTTTTGGTTTAAATGATTTGCTCTGTGTATTTATATTGCATATGGACAGAAATAAGTTTGTTTTGCCTTGGCAACAACAGGATTATGCTGGAAGAGGTCACGTAAGCTTAAAGCGGAATCCAAACCGCTTCTCGGTTTACACCCAAGAGAAATTGTCCATTGGACACGAAACCGGGACTAATTGGCCACAAATGCGATGAGTCTCCCGACTCACTCACGAAACACTTCTGATAAAAATACGTTGTACTGATCTTTACATACTTGTTAATATAATTGTCAAGAGTCATTTCAGAAGGACAAAAAGATAAACGGTTGCACAAATGAAACCGTTATATAGACTTATATATATATCGGGAAATTCCCGCCTTAGCCACTGGAAAAATATTGTTACTACTTTAAATGCAAAGCAATAACGAGAAAATCTCGTTATTGCTTTGTATGTAAAATTTTAAGGTCAAGGTATCATAATCAGTACGCTAAAACTGAGGTATTAAATTACAAGTTTACTATCTAGAAATCATTCAATAAAACTAAAGCAAAGTCCAATCTAAGCTAATGTTGCAAACTACGTAGGCAGTCGATAAATTTTGCCAATTTCCATCAATATATTTAAGCTACCTTGGGTTCTTTATATAACAACAGGCATTCAGGCATACAATTTGGTTTCGTTTTATATGTTTAAGCTTAATATCCTCATGTAATACCGAGGTAAGAAGGCTGCTGCTGCTTAAAGTGACATCCGAACCGCTACTTGCTTTACACTTGAAAGAAGGATTGTGGTTCGACCGAGAATTGAACATGGGACGCCTTGATTTAAAGGTGAAAAGGAGATAAAACTAATGCAGAGGTTTGATATGTCGAAACGTCACAATGAAGTTCAGACGATTTAAAGCATTTTTCGTTTTTTTTTTCTTCTTTTGGTTTTTGTTTGTTTGTTTGTTTAAACCAGCCAACCCTGGCTTTGATGCTGAAAGTTTTTTGGATATGCAGGTCCAAGGCTTTTCAGTATTTCCCGTTGGGGTTAGTGAGCTTTAGCCGTAATGTAGGGAATAACCAGGATGGGAGTTATAAATGTGTTCCTTGTTGTAGCTGAGAAATCCTACGTCTGAGAGTTGACAAATGGATTTAAATTTAAGTCTAGAAGAAATGACAACTGCGTCGTTTCGAGGGCCCTGCTAGGAAGAGAGCTAACTCAGCAGGATTAGGACTATTGAAACGCTCCAAATAGTGGGAGGTTTTCTTTAGAGGAATCCAAGTTGCGATTTGGGTTAGACCCAGTAACAGTCATGCTTAAATTTAAGTAGATACTGAACTTGTAATCTTTATTCAACACTGTGACTTGCATATTCGAAAGTAATTAGAGTGTTTTACTTTGTTTTACCGTACAACTGCTTGTCTTGAATGGACGACTTAATCATAACCTGGCCAGGAGTGAAGGCTGTTAAACCTAAAACCTATTCTTTACCATATCCACATGAAATTAGATAGATCCTTACATTGAAACTTTCTCAATCTCGAGGCTTCAACCACGAATAGGCCAGGCTGTTCTCAGAGTCGGGGCAACAGTCTTTGGAAATTAAGGGGTACGGGGCCAGAGTAGAGGAAGTAGTGGTTTACGTATTGCCACAGTTCCCTGAGATTAGACAAAAACGAGATTGCTTGTGGTATAGGAAATTGACAGAGTAATAAGGAGCTCCTTACCCTCTCCGTAAGTTCTTGTAGAAGGTGAGAAAGATAATAAACAATAAGGAAAAAGTAACGTCTTTCTATATTCTAGTCAATAACCTTTACCTTATTAGAGGAGAATAATTATTATTTAATAAACAACGAGCTATTAAGTTATAAAACCTTCCTATTTTATTTACTCATTAAATTAAATTGAACCATATGCACTAAACAACAACAAGTAAGGGAATTAATGACGTTTGAAATAGGTTTAATGCTACTATCTACTGAAAGGTAAAGAAGACTTACTCTCGATTGAGTAAGAAGAAGTAGTTGAAATATAAGATGAAAGATAAGGAATCTACGAAGATATATTTTTATATATTCTTCAATATTATTATTATTATTTTACCTTTCAATTCCCACTGACAATCTCCAATAATTTCATTTGCGTGCGGGGTCAATCTTGCTAATAGAATGGTTGAGGAGGTTTTATAGGATGTTGACAGAAGAAAGATGCCTCGATAATTATTACAACGGAAGGAAGATGCCTCGATAACTTTCACAATCAGTTCTGTCGCCTTTCCTCTGAATTGGAATATGATTGATTCTTTCCACTCTTGTGGCAATTCCTCCTCGTTCCAGATAAGGAGAATGAGTTTGTATATCTTGTGTCAAAATGTTTCCCCTCCAGCTAAAATTAGCTCAGCCGGTATTTCATCTACACGAAACGATTTGTGTTTCTTTAATTTAAAGACACCTTTTTCTATTTCTGGCTGGTTAGGCTATGGAATATACGGTTCTGCTGTGTGCATTTCCCTTTCTCCATGTACATTAGTTTTTGCTCCGTGTTAAGCAAATCGTGAAAGAAATCTTTTCCTTTAATCGAAATGCTATCTGTATCAAGGGATAATTGTTCTGTCGTCTTTCTTTAATATATAAGCAATTGGTTGATGAACTTATACATGTCCTGAAAGTTTTTGCTTTTACTATTACCTTCCAAGTTCATTAATTACGTCAATTAAGCTTTAAAAAAAATGCGTTTCTTTGTTCTGAAAGTTTTGGAAGTTTTCCGCCTGATGTTAACGAAATTTTGTGTAGCCAACGCAGTTTCGTCTGTTTTCTCTTCTCTGCTAATTTGCCGCATTTCTGGTTTGTTCTCATGTATTTCCGCCCCAATTTTTCTTTAGCTAAAATTTTGATGTATCCTTAATTTCAACTCAAATATTCTCAAAACTAGCGCATTCCACACTTTCTAAAACCGAAAATATATTTGACACTTCCATCTAGTATTCCCCTCAGGTCTATGACATTTGGGCGCGGCCGTTTAGGCGCAGACATTTGGGCGCAAAACCTTTTATCCAAATAGGCTTACCTACCTATATATGTTATAATGTATTTCACAACTACAGCCCGGATATTAATACACTAAAATATGAAAATAGGCACTGGAAATTTCTATGGAAAAGTAATGGGAAGGGACTGCAGCAAACTATTGACTATCCGGTCTCCGTATTTTAAAAGAATACTTCCTTTTCATGAAATAGGACATATGTAATAAAAACACGTAATTTGTGTGAAAAGATGTACGTTTTCCGTTAATTTTAGTTATTTTCAAGATATGACAATATGTTCAGACCGCACTGTGTACTTGATTTTTTTTGAGTCAGACATCCTAAAATTTATCTTAACATGTGTACAATACGGTAAATGTTTTCATTTTGCGCTTTTTTTCTATAATAAATTATTAAAACGTATGATAAAAAACATAAGAAATGTTTAAGTACTAAACTGTACCAAGAGGTCAAAAGAAACGAATGAGAGCCAGTTTTGGAATAAAAATTGTGTTTTTAATGCTATGGGTAGTTCAGGAAGTACTATGCATTTATTGAATGCTTTTTTTTATTACTATTATTTGATCTGCTCATTAGGCCGGATAGTTGATATTCTATTGTATTAATAGAAAGTTATTTCAGATTTCATAAAAACAGGCACTTGTAGGCACTAGCTATAAATCGAAATAGGAAGAAAAGGCCAAACAAAATTTACTGTAGGCAGCCTGTGACACCATAAAACAAATTTCTGTCCTTTATAATATATCTAACATAAAGGAACGATACGATTGGGCGGCATAAGAACAGCATTATTTCCAATAAGAACATAGAATCTGTATATTAGTGTGACAGAGTTCTTAATGACCGTCAAGAACGAACAATCATCGCCGAAGCAGCTCGTGGACTGCTTTGCGCCCAAACGTCCTGCTTCGTTCCACTCTCGCCTAGTAGCTCTCTAAATTCTTAAAATTAAACCTATAAGTTTCCAGAAGTTAAATATTTATTATTATTATTATTATTAAACGATATCTCCTTATGAACGCTGCTCAGTGATCAGTGTCACAGTCAGCACCTCTAAATGATCGAACATCAATTATGCTCGACTGTCTTCTTTTATCTACTAAAACGTAATCAATTTGATTAGGTGTTCTTCACTCTGGTGATATCCAAGTACATGTATGAACGTTGCAATGTGAGAATTTTGTATCCTCTTTCGTTTCCTATAATCGGTCTGAAAACATTCTCTCGTTCAGCGCCGTAACTTTGATTTTTTCTGGGGGGGGGGAAGCAAGCATTGATACGCGTACTTGGGCCTCCTAGAAAAAGTTGTTTTTCTAATTTTTGGACCCCTCTCCTTCCATCTTTCTCTTACTCTTTATGGGTACTCGGAGCCTGTGGCCCTCCCACACCGCAAGGTCTGTTAACAACATGCGGGGCCACTGGGCCCGTTCCATACATGACTAATTAATTGAGGGGATAATATTGACAAATCTCAAAGCCAAACGAATAAATATTATTTCTATGGCCCCTAATAGTAGACATTTTCTTCTGAAATGGGCTCAAGACTTATTTTTGTTTGCTTTGCCTTTTGTGTGCTGTTTTGTTTATGTAAGTAGTGAACCTGTTTGATGCTTCATTAATAATTTCCTGTTCGTATCTTATATGAAATGAGAAAATTTTGTTTTAAAATGGGCCCTCCTCAAACGACGGGGAGCTTCTCTGGGGAGCAGTTGCCCCCCTTCCCCCAACAAGTTACGGCACTGCTCTCGTTCTACCTTCGCATTGAAATCTCCTCATGGAATTTTCATACAGTATCGCTCGAGTTGATTAAATACTGTCGCAGAAACTGTCTTTCACATGGTCATCCTTTATCTTCTGTTCAGGCGTGTACACCCTATTCCAAAAAGAATAAACGCATTACTTACGATTATTTCGGGCTACAATTTGCTAAGTCGAATTTCGAGTATCTTCGGAAACAGTAAGCCCTAGATCGCAGGTTCGAACTTCCAAGCCAATCTTTGCAATCGGGAAAAAATGTGCAGATGTTTTTTTCTTCTTTTTAGTGTAATGTTGAAATATTAAGTGTAGAAAAAAGCAACATTCATTGAAATAATATATAATGATACAGTATCTCGAATTTATGTATACATGTGAGAACATGCTAGTTTTGTCACCTGCATTTCCATAAGTAAACGAAATTTCCAATGAAACGGGAAAAACACGAAAATAGTTCCAGAATCCATAGTAGAATGAAAAAAACATATCACGGAAAGAGAAAGAAAGAACAGAGAAGTGTTCATGCTTGCTCAGTGGTAAACCGCAGGACTTCTAATCGTAAGTTCGTGAGTTGGATTCCCGTGTGAGTCAAACTTTTTGGTATTTAATGATATACTTCTCAATGTATGAATAGTTGTATAAAATACAAGGTAACCAAAAAGTTCTTGCCATTTTTGATGTCCCATTAAACATGCGCTTATAGAGATAAACTAAACGACGCAAGTAACTGCCAAGTGATCGGGATTTAGTCTGACTACTGACCTTCAGCAATATAAGCATGTTGCACGCGCACAGCAATCATAGGTCGTCCAGTGTCGAAAAGAAATGGAAGATCGGAACAGCTTGTTCGCGTCTGTTTGTTGTATGACTTCGAAGTGGGCCTGTCAGCTGTCACATCAAGTCGCCGTATATGTGAAGCATTTGGGTAAAATGCCACGAACAAAAACGCACGGCCAGGCATTGGTTCCAGAAACGCCATTTCAGAGATATGTACCCTTTGGATGAGCTTCGCAGTGGACGTCCACATGTGTTGGATGATGAGGCCCTGAAAGTAGTCATCGCGGAGGACAGTAGTTTCACGTGTGATGAACTTGCATGAAAGCTACACGTTTCCACTGAAACAGTCAGACTACACCTGCATGGGAAAGGGAAATTATACAGTTGAGCAAGTGGATGCCCTACATATTGTCGGTAGCCAACAAGTACCAACGAGTGAAACCCTCACTCAGCAACTGAACACACCCATCTTTGATCGCTTGCTCACTAACTAACTAACTCTATGACCTATGGAATCCGGAGGTTCAACGCCGCGTTCACAAAAGCTCTCCACTGACTTCTATCCTTAGCTACCTGCATCCAGTTTTTGCTTTGTATTCCTATCTCTACGAGATCCATCTTAATACTGTCCTCCCATCTGCGCCTAGGTCTTCCTAATGGTCGTTTTCCGGTTGGTTTACATTCAAGACTTTGAAAGCGTTTCTACTTTCTTCCATTCTAGTTACATGACCTGCCCAACTAAGCCTCCTAGACTTGACGACCCTAACAATGTTGCGTAAACCGTATAAATTATGTAGTTCCTCGTTATGAAGTTTCCGCCATTCCCCATTCCCGTTCCTCTTGGGTCCGATTATTCGTCTCAGGTTTTTGTTCTCAAATAATTTCAGTCTATGTTCTTTCCTCAGTGTAAGCGACCATGTTTCGCATCCATATAGAACAACAGGCATGATTATCGATTTATATATTTTATTTCGCTTACTCACTAGTGATGAAAAGTGGATCCTCTATAACACTCCTACGCGTACCAGATATTGGTTATCGCCACGACCTTGTTCCTCATACCTCAAGACCATCTCTCTACCCACGAAAGTTTATGCTTTCTGTATGGTGGAATTGTCGGCAAAAGGTGCATTACGAACTCCTTCCACCTGGTCAGACCATCACTGTTGACTTCTATCTCCAGAAGTTGCCAAGGGCAGGGCTCATAGTGGTCTGGTCTCTTGTAAATAGTTGAAAAGTGACCAAAAGCAGACGAAAAAGTGATCAAAAAGCAGGGTTTGAAAAAACCCGGTCTTTTTTGAAAAAGCCCAACCCACCTGGGCCCATATGGGTTTTTTCGGGTATTTTCGGGTTTAATCGGGTTTTTCGAAATATTTCAATGTCTTTGATGTAAAAGTGTTAAAATGTATTTATATTTCAAGATTGTCATTGTCACAACTTGCAACAATTTTCTACTTACTGCTGTTTTGAAAAAGATGGCCGCCATGTTGAAATTTTACATTCGATCGCTGAGAAAGCCTATCAGGGTTGGCAAAAACCATGGTTTTTATTAAAAAAAACAAAAAAAAAACGGTTTTTTTGGTTTAAACCAGGTTTTTTTGGTTTAAACCAGGTTTTTATGGTTTAAATGATTTGCTCTATATATTCATATCATATATGGACAGAAATAAGTTTGTTTCGCGTTGATGTTATTATGCAACAACCGGGTTATGCTGGAAGGGGTCACATAAGCTTAAAGCGGAATAAAAACCGCTTCTCGAGTTACATCCGAGAAAAATTGTCCTCCATTTGAACTCAGAACCAGGACTAATTGGCCACAAATGCGATACGTCTGCCGACTCACTCACGAAGGAATCCTGATAAAAATTTAAAAAAAAAAAAAAATACGTTGTACTGATCTTTATATGCTTCTTAATATAACTGTCAAGAGTCATTTCAGAAGGACAAAAAGATAAACAGTTGCACAAGTGAAACAATTACACAGAATTACATATGAACAATTTCAAAGTACTACGGAGTACAGAAGAACTAATTTAGTTCAAGTTAGTTAACAACGACTTTTATTGGTCCAAATTAAAGAAATACACAGACTTAATCTGCATATCAATAAGAAAAGTGAATAAAGATACGAATTATTTGAGTCCACTTTGGCTCAAACTCATTTATACATAAATAGATACCAAAGATACTTATTTCACTAAATGCCTCTCGTGGGGTCTGTATGACCCCCCCCACACACACACACAGAGAGAGAAAAAAGTACGGCATTTTCGATGTATTTTATCAATAGTAAACATTGAAACGAAACAATATTTAGAATTTTTCTTCGATTGCAATTACATAACAATAATAACTACCAAAAAATCACAAAATAAACATTTATAAACTTGTAAAAAAAAAGTTACTTTTGTAGTATAATCTTTTTGAGTAATGAATGGGGAATTTAGGTCTAAATATAATACCAATAATGTACGGGAGTGAAACGTGATAACCCACAAATGTGTGTTCATCAAGATTTTACAAACACTTACACTTTTACGAACATTTTTTGTTTTTTGATTTAAACCACCTTGGTTTAAACCAGCCAACCCTAAAACCTATACAGCAAATTTAGCATATCTCGTGCTTCCACTGTCAAAATTTCAACTTAAAAGACTGAAAATTGCGCTTCGCAGCGTGGATACTCGTTGGCGTGAAAAACTGGCCGCCATTTTGATATTTTACGTTGGTATGCCGCCAAAATATTTACAAGAAATTTACAGTGTCTTATGCATGTACTCTGAAAATTTTAACTTAAAATGCCGAAAGTTGTACCCTGTAGTGTATGTGGTAGAAGCACACAAACGAGTTGAGTTGATTTTGTGTTTAACGTCCCTTTCAGCAGCGAGGCTATATGAGACGGGACCTACTGATTAACGTGGAATCCGAACGACATGAGCTCCCTCCAGGAAGAAAACCCGGGTTTCACGCCGAAGACGCATACACTAACCGCATAACCATGAAGAAGCTCGGTAGACAAACGAACAAATGTAGATCAAGTCATCCAGAAGCCTGACTGACGTTCGCCAAATATGAACACCAAAAGGGGTCTATTAATTTAAAACAAAGATACAATTCATGTTGTATGAAATAAATAAATGTTTTAAAATGTCTTATACGAAATTAAGATCTTCCAGCGTAAATAAACCTGCCATATTTTCTCCATGAGAATACGGGACACCACAGACTCCCCCCCTCAACTTTCCAACACAATACAATGAACTGTAGTCTGATTATGAACAAAAGTATAATAGGGCGCGGTGGCTCAGTGATAGAGCGTTCAGCTCTAGTGCATGGGGTTCTTAGTTCGATCCCAGCTCGCGCCAAGTGACACACCTTGTGCGTGGGTTTCCTCGGGATTCTCACGTTTCCTCCCACTTTTTTCATTCCATCATTTCATTCATTTCTCATCATCAACGTCACCTTGAGCATAGCAGGCATAACCGTGAGACTAAAACTAAAAGATTTCATTATATTTATTTATTTATTTTCAAGAATATAATAGGCGAAAGTTCACTAAGCAGCAGCTGCTTTTCTCTGTTTGTACCCTGCAATTAATTGTACAGACTTAAGGTGTGTTCTAAAAATGCTTCACAGGAAAATATGCAAATTATTTAAATCAGTAGTACAATCTACCTTCAATATTTTTCGCGCGTTTAGCAATATTTATTTACATTGCTGTATTTGCCAAATTTACGTTCGTCAGTTTAATCTGATGAAAAGCTGATTTTTCTCCTTGTGTCGTGTGTAATTGTCAGGGCCAGATTTACATTTTTTCTAAGACCTGGACCAAAGCACAATTCTGTGCCCCTAGCCTCTGAAAAAGATTATAATTCTTGTTAACTTATCTAATGTGTTGCTGGAGAAAAGGTCAGTCATCTTCACTGTGTTTGTAAATGTAGAAACACTCAAAGCCACTTTATATATATATATATATATATATATATATAATGTTCTTGAGAGTATCAGAGTTTCCATCAAGTGCAATGGAAAAAGTAGCATTGCAAATTTCGCTCGCTATCAAGTCGAACAGGGTGGTGTAGTAACTTCCTCGAAACTGTTACATGCAACAGCGTACTGCTAATTACATGATTCCCAGCCAATGTCAGAATTTTTTGTTTTTCACTTTTCGAATAAGCTGATATTGATAGCAGAAATGGAACCGAGTTAACCCTACAACCACACCGTGCTTTTATTAGGACATGTATCACACCGTGGGGTCATATACGACCCCAGTCTGGAGAGTCGTTTTATTAAACTAGCTACGGTTTTATTATGTTAGATTAGATAATATTAGGTTAGGTTAACTTAGGGTAGATAATGTGTGGTTTGTTAGATTAAATATGTTTAAATATATTTATTGCATATAAACATATGTTAGATTAAATATGTTTATGTAGGTTAGGTATATATGTGTATATATATGTTAGATTATATCTATATGGATTAGATTAGGTTAAGTAAGGTTAAATGAGGTGAGGTTAGGTTTATTAGGTTATATGATCTTATACATTTCACGTATCACATTTTATATGTGTTGACATAATTCGTTTCTTTACCGATTATCCAATTAGTCTAAAATATACGAGTTCTACATTATAACAATATTAAATGTTTTCATTGGGTTTCAATTGTTTGATATTTTCATTGTTTTACATGGACATAAATGAAGCAGTTTTCATTGTTTACCATTGCTTATATTTTAGAATTCTCGCAAATGTTGTGTCGGTGTTCAGCACACACACTTCTCCTACACAAGTAACACACTGCTTTTCTGTTTTTCTTCCGGCTACAGAAAGCACAATCTACCTGGTCGTCCAACTGTGTCACACTTTGTACCGGTTCCTCTTCGATGCCAAGAACATGACGAATATTGTTCCTTAGCTGTTTTGGCAACCTCTCGTTATTTGCTCTCCTTTTCATGTGTTCTTGACATAAAGCAGGTGGACCAAACGCTTCAGACCGCATATCACTTACTGTCAGGTGAGAATTTCTTAGAACACCGGCTAGATAAAGCAAACCAAATAAGGCACACAATTTAATTTTGTCAGTGGGGGATAGATAACTCTGATCTGATTTGAAGACACACAATTTTTTCTTTCTATTTCTTCATTGGTACAAATCACAATTGTGTTCAAAATGTCATCTGAAAAAAAAAAAGAAAGAAAGAAAGAAAGAAAAACAGTAGCCAAATGTCCTTTGCATCGGTTCTTTGTTTCGCTTCCTTCTTGGGACCTGGGAGATGAATAACAATGTTTTCTTCAACGTTCTAGTGGATTTTTGGTGGAGGGTTTAGTGTACCACTTACTGCCATTCTTCCCATAAATGACTTTACGTTGTAACAAGTCGGCAACATCATCGTTATCAAGATCAGCTTCAAATTCATCCTCCGATTGATCATCCTGCTCCTCATTATCCTCATTTTCACTTAAAAGTTCATCAGCATCGGGCAGATCATTATCTGATTCTTCTAAAATGCGTACAATATCTTCCTGGTTAGAAAACCTCCTTGATGCCGCCATTCGTAACAAAAATCGCCCACTAGAAAATAATTTGTTATATGGCTATTCAAAACAAACTATGTTTCATTAATCACACCGCGGGGTCATATATGACCCGAGCACTAAAAATAACACAGAACACTCCGCACCAACACAACATTGCAAATTGCAGTGTCAACAGCATGCTCCGAACTGAAGCTAGACGAAGTGTTGTGTTTCCCTCTCAGAACGACGCTGGTGCAGAACGCATTTTATATGCACTGGGGTCGCCGGTGACCCCACGGTGTGATTGTAGGGTTAAAATACGGGACATTTCCCTGTCCCGACTACATTTACGGGGATGCGGGACACTCGGGTCCAAAAACGGGACTGTCCCATTTTTTACGGGACGTATGGCAGGCTTAAGCGTAAAATAAATAGTTTTATTGTTGAAGTATTCATTTCCGATTCTTCTGCGTTTAATTCGGGAATTTCCCGAGCACTTCTTTCACGGCGTGCACATCAAACCTTCCACTAGTACGGAAATTTGAACTCTGCACTTGAGATAGTAAGCGTTACGTAGTCTTCGGAACTCCGAGCAATTAAGCTTCTTAAATTTGACAAGAATTTTTACGCTATTGCTGGTGTTGCTTCTACAGAATGCTTATTTGAAGAGTAGCAACAAATGACTGAACTAAACTGTTATTGTTGGAAAACCAAATTTTAGTTGAAGAAACTTCTATTTTACATCAAAGGTAAGAAATAATACTAATAGTTTTACTAATGTATTTACATATGTACTATTAGTACCGGCACCTATGACCTTAAACTCGTCAAACGTATGAGTGATAATGTCCTTCGGTGTCGCCAAGTCGACGAGCATAGTATTCACGGAAAATATTTTCTAAAGTACAAAATTGCTTATTTTACTTCAAATAGGCTATAAGCATAATCCATACATTAATTTGTTCTATAACTATCTCAAGCAAAGGTAATTTTTCTAAAATTCATTTAGTGCATTCAGAACTTTATAAAGGTCTTATGTTGAATGTTGTTGTATACCTTAACGTGAAAGCCTCTAATTCGCCCAAGGAAAGTCTAAAATCTGATAAAAATACTTACAATGTTATCACCTTAGTTGTACCAATAATATACTAACAAATAGGTCAAAAACCCAGGTGGGTTTTAAAGTCGTTTTTTTTTTCAGGTGGGTCCAACCCGAAAAAAACCCGGTGGGTTTTTTCGAGCTAGGCCCACTTTGGTAAACCCTGTCAAAAAGTGACCAAAAGCACACGAAAAAGTGACCAAAATCATATCATGCCCCCTTTTTCCTTTGTCAATTTCTCCATCACCTCTCTGTTTGTTGTTTTGTTTCATCTTTTCTTCTTTACTTCTTCTTTTTGAGCTTCCTCCTTTCTTAGGTTTTCTAAGTATCCTTTGTAGTTACGGTAAGCAGACTTAGCAGATGTAAAAAGCTTCTGAGTAAGTGAAACAGTTCTGGCCTATTTCCGAATTTCTTCATCCCAGATATTATATTAAACTTAGCATTGAGAGTTATCAAAGCCATGAAATATTCAAATTCATCACCTACTCTTAAGGCTGCAGACTACTAAATATTTTTGAAAAACTAATATTTTTTTCTTTTGCCCGTTTTTCGTAAGTGGAAAGAGGTAATAAAATGTAACTCGCCACAATAAAAGATAATATTATTCTACACCCAAAAATACGAATCGGAAGAATTTTCAGTGTTGCCATCCATAGAAATTACAGGTGACCAGAATTTGAATTACTCAAAAATCTAGGTAAAGGCAGCGACTAGAAAAATGAACTCAACGGTAATTGATGACTTATCATGCTGTCTACGTTCCTTGTTTACTACTTTTTAAATAATATTTCTATTTATTTTATAAACCTTACATAAATTATTACAAAATAAATAAGTTATTGCAAAATAAATAGAAGCATTATTTAAAAATTAGTAAACAAGAAACATAGACAGAATGGTAAGCCATCAATTACCGTTGAGTTCATTTTTCTAGTCGCTGCCTTTACCTAGATTTTTGAGTAATTCAAATTCTGGTCACACTATAATTTCTATGGATGGCAACACTGAAAATTCTTCCGATTCATATTTTCGGATGTAGAATAACATTGTCTATTATAGTGGTAAGTTACATTTCATTACCTCTTTCCACTTACGAAAAACGGGCAAAAGAAAATTATTATTAGTTTTTCAAAAATATTTAGTAGTCTGCCCCCTTAAGAACATCAAGAAGCTTAACACAAGACGAACAAGATGAACCACACAAACACACACACACAACGTTGAGCGGTGCGTTAACTATTACGAGAGAAAACTAAAAGACTATTATGATAGAAGGAAGAGTAGGCACAGAAGGGTTCTCAAACCCCACCTTGAGAGCTTAAGCATCCACCAACCATCCACTGTGCTTTACAAAGAATAAAAGCTGAAGTGAGAATAAAGCTGGCTGTTTCACATGTGGCAGCAAGTACTGACAAAACATAAATCACACGAAAAAGTCACTTTACCTCCCAAAAAAGGTAACTTTTAGTTAAAGAAGTAACTCGCTATGAATCCTGAAAGGGTGCACTGAGCATTGTGGCAGAAGGAGCCAGCATTGGTGAATCGGAGGGGTGTTCTTTTCCTCCACGACAATGCCAAGCCACGTGCGGCAAACAGGACCCGGGAGACCCTTCAGCAATTTGGCTTGCAGATATTGTGCCATGCACTATATTCATCGGCCCTTGCGACAACAAATTACGACCGGTTTAATTTCCTCGACAATCACCACCGTAAGAGATTCTTCGGAAATGAAGGAGACCTGCGGTACACACTCACGAAATTCTACGCATTCTCGACCGCAGAGATTTATCACTAGGACATTGTGCAACTGCAGGTACGTTGACAAAAGGTGTTGGATGCTGATGAAGATTACTTCGAAACCTAAAGATACGTACAATCCACACAAATACACACACACACGTGTATTGTTCTTTGTTTATCACTGCTCTAAAACGGCATTAACTCTTCTTTTTTTTTTTTTTTGGGGGGGGGTATTACCTTGTATATTCATACACATATGTCAATATATATAGATGTGCGAGCAACACCTTTGGTGCTAGGGTGGATTGATTTAAATCACCTGATTTTCATAATAAAAATCGTTGATTAAAATCATTTCGAAATAAATTAATTTGAAGTGAAAATAACTGATACATTGTATAACTATGAAGTGCCAAATTTTGAAGCAGTCCAATCGTACTGGACTGAAGTCTAATTCAACTTATATGCTAGGCTTCTAAAATATTATCTGATCTAAGTCTGTAAGTTTTGAACCAGTAACGGGACAATCCTGTTTTCTTTTCTTCGTAACATAGGGTTTGTAAATTGTTAAATATTGCACCGGAGATATCATTGTTCAACATTTAAGAAGCAAATTCTTTTGTATGTGCGTCTGTCTGTCTGTTCCCAGATAATATGGGCGATTTAGGGAAAGGGGGGGGGGGAAGCGATCTCTCCGAAACTTGAAAATTTTGTACATTTTGCATAACTCCAGGCGGCCCTCACTTGCTTTATGTTCAGCTGTGTTTTAGTAAGTTTTAGTGTTCTTTAACGATTCATTTTCTCTCCTTTCGACATAATCATGATTGCTGTACAGTCCAAAGCCCCTAAGCGAAGTGAAGCTTGGTGGTTTGTCTTTGCCACTGCTTTCTATCGGGTGAAGATGTCCTCATATAGGGACTAGAGATCTTAGTTGATTTCAGCCATATCTCAAGATGACGAAGGCCCTCCTGAGTTACATACATGTTACGTAAGTTAAGGTGTGTGTGTTTGTGAATGAAGTAACGGTGTTCGAGCCCTCTTTGAATCTTATTAGTGCACCAAGGCTATGAAGTTTGAATTATAGTGCCTAGGGACTTATAGTTTAATGTAGATTTCTAACCAATTTAATACGCATCGGGGTTCAAACTCGGATCCCTCTTGATACAGAGCGTTGAGCTTAACCATTGCTTTATCGGGGAAATCACCATTCGCCATTTAACAAAAGAAACACTGACCAAAGATTAAAACCCATTGTATTTTAAAGTATAATTTGTAACGGTTTCGGATATCTAACATATCCTTCTTCCGACACTATCGACAATAAATGAAAGGTATTTTTATTTATTGCCGATAGTGTCTGAAGAAGGATATGTTAGATATCCGAAACCGTTACAAATTATACTTTAAAATAAACTGGGTTTTAAGCTTTGGTCAGTGTTTCTTTTGTTAAAATAATCAATCTAAAGCTATGGATAGTCTTACTATCGCCATTTAAGACGACACTTGTGTGTGAGCGTCTATTTGTTCCCAGATAATAGAGGCGTATTTAAGGGAGTCCAACCCTCTCTCCGAAAGTGGAAATTTACGTCATGATAATTATATTCGTACCGCAAGATAGTTCCGGACCACCCGATTTTTTAAAAATGTCTCTGTCAAATATCAGTAACTTCTGTAAAAAGTGTCACGTTGATAAAAGTTCCTGCACTTTTTCCTTAATGCTTAAGAAACATTGTTTGGGGATTGAAATAGGTTAACGACTGGGATTAATTCGAAATTCAATCCCAATCCTTTCACTTAAATAGCATAATTAGCAATTAATACTGATTCTTAATGTTTTCTCTTCAGTTCGCGACTTGTATTATTCGAGGAGAAATATGTGATTGAAATAAAAGAAATCAATTTAAATCAAAAAATCAAGAAAAATGATTTTTTTTTAAAAAATCATGATTTCTTTCCAGCATGCTCGGTGCTGCCCCTCTAAATTCCCAATCCAGCTAACATGCTTGTTCATGCCTAAGCTTGGATTAAATGTTTCGCAATTGTAACCTAATTGCTTGACGAACCCAACTATGGATTTAAATGAAGACAATGATTTGATAATATTTTATTTTTCACCGTCTCACTTCCCATGCCAATGGAGCTGAACTTCCACTTTAACGCTATCAAGATTGTAATAATTAATCTCAGCGACATCGAGATATGGATTCGATATTAACATCGGTCGTTTTCGATTATTTTTACATGTCAATTCCTCTCCCCCCAGGAATGATAATGGGAGTTAAAAGTACACTTAAATGATAAAGGAAGTGTTGGCAATCAATTTAGAAACTCCGAAAACCATGGATTCGATGCTAATAGCGGTCATTTTTGATTGTTTTTCGTGTCACCATTATCCCCCATATATATATAAATTGTAAGGATCCCCATCTTTAGCAGAAGCACATGTCAAATACAACACGTGTTACTGATTACAAACAATGAAGCAGACGAGAAGTGAACACGGAAGACACGAAACCAAGACGGCGGAGCCCGAGGAAGACCAGCTATCAGTCTGGCCGCTGATTAATTAACCACACCTGCTTCGAGGTCGCTTTGGACTAGGGATCCTCACCACAACCAAACCTCGCGAAGCTGCTTTGGGCTGAGGGCAGGGTTTGTTCAAGTGGGTCCAGCCCGAAAGAAAAGAAAAAAAAAAAAAAAAAAAAAAACCTTAAAACCCACCTGAGTTTTTGAACTTGCTGTTAGTATATTATTGGTACAACTAAGGTGATCACATTGAAAGTTATTTTTATCAGATTTTGAACTTTCTTTGGGCGAATTACGCTTTCATGTTAAGGGAGTCAACAACATTCAACATGAGACCTTCATAAAGTTCTGAATGCACTGAATGAATGTATTTTAAAAAAACAGCTTGAGATAATTATAAAACAAATTAATGTATGGATTATGGTCATAGCCTATTTGAAGTAAAATAAGCAATTTTCTATTTTAGAAAATACTTTCCGTGAATAGTGTGCTTCCTGACTCGGTGCCGCCGAGGGACGTTATCCCTCATACGTTGACAGGTTTAAGATCATTGGTGCCGGTACTAACAGTAAATATGTAAATACATTAGTAAAACTATTAGTATTATTTCTTACCTTTCACGGTAACAAAAGTATTCAGTAAAATTTGGTTTTCCAACAACAGTTTAGTTCTGTCATTTGCTGCTACCGTTCAAATAAGCGTTCTGTAGAATCAACACCAGCAATAGCGTAAAAATTCTTGTCAAAATTAAGAAGCTTAATGCTCGGAGCTCCCAAGACTACGTAACGCTTACTATTTTAAGTGCTGAATTCAAACTTCAGTATTAAGGGGATCTGATACCTCTTCGCTTAGGTTTCTAACTCTCTATTTGATAACATGTAAAATTTAATATGGTAATTTCTAACAAAGTATTGCAGGTAATGGCTTGAATTTTTTAATACAAATACACAAGACCCATATAAATCCAACCACGGTCTCCAATTTACGTTACATGCGTTAGATTAATTGTAATATATTCTTCAGTAAGTTTGGCAACTATGCTGTATATAGTATATGGATAGATCTTTTTGAAGGAATTGAGAACCCTCGAAATTTCTAGCCCTACTAGTCTTCGCGACACATGGTAGTGATTTATGAGCGCTTCACGCTAAAAACCAATGTCGCCTCTGATCCTTTCTTTCTAATTTTCTTTCTTTTTTCTTTTTTTTTCAAAAACTTGTTTTGGGCAGCTTTACCCTTTTGTCGGCTGTCTATAGAAATAGCAGTCATACTCCCTGGAATTGTTGATTCTCGGTTGGAACAGTCACTTCCTCTAACAGCAGCAGTAGTTTGTATTAAAAATTTGGAACGAACAAAAATATTGTATCTAAATAACATATTTCTTACTTTATCATAATAAGAAGTTCTATATTGTTCTCGTATAAGATGCTACAAATGCTCTACTTTGTAATAAAACTAAAAGTAATGTCTTTGAAAGATGGTATTAGACTTGGCAAAAATTGGTTTTGTGGGGTCAATGTAATAATTTCATACATACAATATTTTTATTCAATTTTCAGACATTAGTGTATTGGTAATATACAAAGTGTACAGTACATGTAATCAGTGTACAATATTAAGATATTTTATTGATAAGTGCTTTTTGGATGAGTTAACTTTAAGCATATAATCATTCTATTCTTTTCTATAATGTAATTAATATAAATGTGTACACAGAGTATAAATGTTGTTTGACAAAAGTAAGGTATTTTGTTGGGAAAAAATGCTTTTTGTAGGATCGTTTTAATTTCAGATATATAGTTTCGTTTTCATAAAGTAATTAATATAAATGTATCACCAGTATAAATGTCGTTAGTGTTAGAAATGTAGTGAAATATTTCGTTGATAATTGTTGTAGAATCATTTGAATTTTAACCTTATAGTCATTCAATGGGGTTTCATAGTCTAATGGTTAGAGCGTTCGACTCCTGATCGCCTGGTTCTAGGTTCGATTCACTGCTAGAATACTCAAATTATTGGCGTCTGCCCATCGTCGTGAGGCAAGCTGGGTAGCCATGTGATTAAAAGACATGACAGTCTATATAATTAATATAAATATATACACAGTACAAATGTTGTTTGACAGTAGTGAGGTATTTCGTTGATAATTTATTTTTGTAAGATGTATACTATTTTTATAATGGTAGAATGTGTGTATACTATTTATAAGATGTAGACCTATACATTTCTTTGTATAGACTTTTATAATGTATAATGAATTTTTATAATCAAGAGCGAAAGTTTAAAACATTAGAATGGGCGAATCTTGCCACAAAAGCGAGATGTGCCCGTAGAAAGATTAATAATAATAATAATAATAATAATAATAATAATAATAATAATAATAATAATAATAATAATAATAATAATGGAAGGAATGAAGACGTACTAAAGGAAGCTAGTAAAGGACGACAGATCATGAAGATAATAGGAAAGAGAAGAAAGAGCATGCTTACCTATCTTATTCGACACTCAGATCGGACACCGTGTGGATAGAGGAAAAGGCAGAAGAAAAACCAGGAAGTGGAAGACCAAGGATAGAAAAATCTATAAGTTTTACGTCCCACAGTTATGCCTGGTAGGTTAAAGAGCTAGTGATGTTGAGAAATGAAGGAAATGGTGGAATGCAGAAAGTAGAAGGAAACGGGAGAACCCCGAGAAAACCCCCACACATGGTGTTTGTCCTCCACAAAGTTCACTTGGTGCGAGCTGAGATCGAAATAAGAACGCCATGCATTAGAGGTGAACGCTCTACCACTGAGCCACCGCGGCCCGACCAAAGATAGATGCAGTAACGAAGAAGAGACCTTATCAATTTATAAAACAGCTCTCCCAGGGGAGAGAAAAGTTTTAAAATTTCCTTCTTGACCATCAACCTATGATTGAAGTGAGGAAGATTATTATTATTATTATTATTATTATTATTATTATTATTATTATTATTATTATTAGTGGCGTATTTACGATTTTGTTTCGGGGGGGTTGCTAAATTTTGGTGGGCTTTGCCTGAAAATGTGAAAATTCTGCAAGGTATTTCATATACTTTACTATAGTAAGTAAAATTTCAGGGGGGGCTTAAGCCCGGAAGCCCCCCTAAATACGCCACTGATTATTATTATTATTATTATTATTTTATCGAGAAGGTACTTCTGGGTTTCCTCCTAAAAAAATACACACACTATTTCCAACTATGGTTATCTTACTTTTTACAAATTTGTCTAATTCAATATTGGTTTAAATAGTAGTTTTCAAGCTAAGAGTTCTTTGACTAACTGAATAGTGCACGCTCCTTCTGGCTCACTCGCCACTATTTAACATTAAATTTCAGATGTCTCGATATATTTGCATAAGTTTATTATTTCTAAAATAAATATTACGTACAAGGTCTATTCAAATTGATATCAAGTTTTTCTGACATGTGTATATGACGCATATCTTTCTTAATTTGCATTACTCCTATTACCCCAGAGAACGAACAAATTTTAGAGTTCTGGCTTGAACTTCTCTTACAATAGTAAGAAAAATATATGAGGAACAAATTTACCATTATTGACGATGCGGAGGGGAGGAGATTTTCTGGACTAGGAAGAAATGTGTGCGGGTGCAGAGCAGAGGTCTGCACGGGCCGGAATTTTCAGCCCGGGCTCGGCCCGTGAATTTACAGTGTGAGGTCCAACCTCAGTCCGAAATATGTCTTAGTACAGGGTGCGGCACGTAAAACCGGCCCGTCGTAATATTCTGGTATATTGTGTTTTTGGCAACACTTAAATAATCTACCTTCCTACCAAGAGATGGCGTGTCTTGGTCGGGTCGACTTACGTGACCTGCAGCAGTCACGTGCAGCCGCAGCCAGTGAAACTTGTCGAAACCAGTTGAGAAAAAGGCTTCGTTGTGTTAAGTCGGGTGAGTGTCAGTGTGTGATAATGCCGTATTCGATACCCGAGCGTGTTGCCATTGTTGAAGGGTTCATTCTCACTGGATCTTTTGTGAAAACAAAGAATTTGTTTCGGGAGAAATTTCCAGGACGTTCTGTGCCAGCAAAAAGCACCATTCAGGAATTGATCGAAAAATGGCGGCGTACAGGATCGGTTCAAAATGCTCCCAGGAACAGACGACCATCTGTCTGCACACCTGAATTAAAGATGCAGGTGGAGGAGATAATGACAAGAAGTCCTCGAAAGTCAACCAGGAGATTGAGTCAACAGGTTCATGCGAGTGAGTGAAGTTGCAGACGTGTTTTAAAGGGACTGAAGTTAAAACCGTACCGGATAAGTGTTGTGCAAGAACTGAAGGAGCCTGACCTGCAGAAGAGGGTGCATTTCTGTTCATGGCTGTTGAGCAATGTTGCCAGTGGTTTCTTGGATCCACTAATGCTCATCATGAGTGACGAGGCGTGGTTCCACCTGTCTGGGTACGTAAATTCCCAAAACAACCGGTATTGGTCGACAGAAAATCCACACGCAATCCACCAGGTACCCTTGCATGATGAGATGATTGGTGTTTGGTGTGCCATTTCGGCCACACGCGTTATTGGGCCCATATTCTTTGAGACGACAGTGAACAGTGACGTGTATATGGGAATCCTAGAGGAGTTTTATACACACTTGACCGAAGAGGAGCGTCAGTTATGTTACTTTCAGCAGGATGGTGCAACATGCCACACATCAGCTGCATCATTGTCCCTTGTGCATGAGATGTTTACACCAGAGAGGACAATCAGCAAAGGCTTGTGGCCTCCTCGGTCACCAGACTTGTCCACGTGTGACTTTTACTTATGGGGACTGTTAAAGGGAAGAGTATACGAAACAAATCCACACACAATTGAAGAACTCACGACCAGGATCCAGGATGTCACCACTAGCATTACAACACAAGAACTGACAATGGATCTTCTCAATCGTGCTCACATGTGTGTTGAAGTGGGTGGAGGACACTTTCAGCACCTGCTGTGAAGGCTGCTGTGAAGGTGAGTAGTCATATTCAATACATTACATTTCATTTATGTGTTGTAGTTAATCATATTCAATACATTACATTTCATTTTATGTGTTCACTTTACGGGCCGGTTTTACGTGCCGCACCCTGTATTTAGGCCCGAGCCCGGACTGAGCTCTGTGATAATCAAATGAGCCCGAAATAAGTCCGAATTACAGAAACTTAATTATTAATTCAAAGTTATACAGTAAAACCTGTATTTAACGGGCCCTTTATTAAACGGAAAACTGTCTTAAACGGAAATATTTCACGGTCCCATGAATTTTGGAGAACAAAACGTGTAAAAGCCCCTTCATTAAGCGGAAACTGTGTTACGCGGACAACGGAAAGAAAAATAAATATTTAACGGAAAATTCTGAGTTCCGGACTACAGCGTTTAGATGTTTCGACATTCTGTGAGACATATACATTACACTGTTTGCGATAAAATGTTCGTTCTTTTGTTAAATACTTCTGAACAGTGTTGACCTTCCCCAACCACTACTCATATTCACCCCCACAAATTGTCCTTAATCCCCGCAACTTAATCAAGAATCATAAAGAATGTCGGAAAGAAGAAAACGAGATAGAGGAAGAAGAGGAATACGATACCGAGTTTCAAGAAGAGTGTAGAATAAATACATATCAAAATGCTCTCAGAAGTTTAAAGGAACTGCAAAAATTTGCCTTACGGAAAAATGATTCTGATTCACTTAGTATAATTTCTCAGGCTAAAGTGTATGCGGAAAGTAAAGCAGCCAAGCAGCAATGTACACAGAAAACCCTGCTTGGCTATTAGAAATATAAAGAAAACGTGTGCATAGCATATTTTGTATTCATTTTAATTTTTTTGTGTATTTATTCGTAGAAGAAAGAGTACTGTAATCAAACAATGTACATACAGCAATACATTTTCTCAGTATGCCCCTTTATAAGCATGTATTAAAAAAAAGAAAGGAAAGGTCTACCTCCACTAAGCGGAAACCTGACTTTAACGGAAATTTTTGCAAGTCCCTCTCGATTCCGCTAAAGACAGGTTTCACTGTATTTTTATTTACGGCAATTCGAGGTTTGATTTTGCAGTTGTGTTTTAAAAGTCCTCCAGAAAGAAAGGTGCAATTTGTATCATTTTACACAATATTTACAAAGTTAGGCCAGAAAAAGTCCGAGAAATATGGTTGTATATTTAAAAATTCACAGCCCGAACCCAGGGGCGCCATTTAGGGGGCAGGGAGGGGCATTTGCCCCTCTGAGTTTGAAATTTATATACATTTTATCAATAGAATAGTAGTAAGTCAGTGAAAAACGCGAAAATTTTATATATATATCAAGGGGTCTTGCCCCTCAAGGCAAATCTGAAATGACGCTACTGCCCGAACCCCTCCCGGGCCCGAAGTGATGCATGCTTTGTAGGCCCGAGCACGTGCAGACCTCTAGTGCAGAGGCGTTTCAAGTGGTGGGCGACTGCCCACGGTCTTGCATCTTTAGGGACCTCGCAAAGACCAACGAGCCTAAAACGATTTGGCACTCACTTTTGTCGATGCAACAATAGAAACAAATATGAATTCGGACTTATTTACAGAAAAACAATACATAAGGCTTCAAACTAACTTTTCATCTATTCGTATATATTAGATCGCTAGCATACGCGAAAGGCGGCGAGTTTATTTTAAGATTGCATATCGTTGAGATGAATTGTTTTCGATAAATTTTATTATAATTAGAAATTTTTAAAAAGGGGGCAGGAAGGACTCGTAAACCTTACTCGCCTTGCTGTGCAGATGGTATGGTCAAAATCAATACTGGATAGTGAAAGTGTAAGTGTAAAGGCTAATATGAAACAGAGAAACAAAAGAAAACATCTTCAGAAGGGAATTAGGAGGGGAGGTGAGGGGAGGAGAGTATAATACTGTAACACTTGAAATGCGTCTTGATCTGTATACTTCAACAAACTTTTCTTATTAGATTACGCAATTTACTCCGATTATTAAAAGTATTTAAATATTCTCGGAGGGAGTGTCCGCCCCTCCCTTTAATCCGTCCGTGGTGTCATTCAGTTTTGCTTTTTGTTACTAATTCAAAATGCTTTCCGAAACAAGTTGTCTTCTTGTGACTGCAGGGGTTGGAAGAAACAAACAAACCGTGAAAGGAAGAAAGAAAAGAAGTGGTTTTGGGCTCTTACAGTCCAGACCATTCTAACCACTGAGAAGTGAGAATCACAACGTGATTTTTCTGGTAAGAGCGTCCTTTTAAAAGCAGCTAACAAGCAAACAGATGGTCAGCCCTCTTCCCTCTACAGCATACTTTTTATTCTCTGTTGCCAAACTTATTGAAGAATATATTACAATTAATCTAACGCATGTAACGTAAATTGGAGACCGTGGTTGGATTTAATGTGTCTTGTGTATTTGTATTAAAAATTTCAAGTCATTACCTGCAATACTTTGTTAGAAATTACCATACTAAATTTTACATGTTATCAAATGGAGAGTTAGAAACCTAAGCGAAGAGGTATCAGATCCCCTTAATGGAAGTTTCGATGTGTAGTAAAGCAAGCTGCATTTTCAAGGAAAACCCGTCGTGAAAGAAGTGTTCGGGAAATTCCCGTAATTGAACTCACAAGGCATCGGAAGTGAATACTTCAACAATAAAACTATTTATTTTACGCTGGAAGATATTTAATTCCATTTATGACATTTTGAAACATTTACTTTAATAAAATATGAATTATAGGTACATCTTTGTTAATTGTTTTAAATTAATTTTCAGGAAAGAACCGTCTTGCAACAAGTGCTCGGGAAATTCCCGTAATTGAACGCACAAAGCATTGAAAGTGAACTTCAACAATAAAACCATTTATTTTACGTTGAAAAATATTATTTCATATAAGACATTTTGATGAATTATGTCTTAAAATAATACAGCTATTTGGTATTGATATTTGGTAAACGTCACAGGCTCCTGGGATGACTCGATCTACATTTGTGTGCCTGTACAACACAGTGTTCAACTTTTAGTTTTTTAAATTGCAGGGTACAAGCTGGAGACACTAAATTTTCTGTATAAATTTTTTCGGCATACCAACGTAAAATTACAAAATGGCACCCTTTCTTTCTTTTCTTTTTTCTTTCTTTTCTTTTTTCTTTTTTTTCTTTTCTTTCTTTCTTTCTTTTTTTCTTTTCTTTTCTTTTTTTTTTTTTTTCAAAATAGCGGATATCCACGTTACAAAGGGCAGTTTTCGGTCTTTCAAGTTAAAATTTTCAAAGTTCGAAGCACGAGAGATTACAGTAGCTGTATATATTTTAGCGCCATAAAATTTTAAAATGGCGACCATTATTCAAAATAGCGGATATCCATGCTACAGGGTGCAATTTTCGGACTTTTTAAGTTGAAATTTTGAGGGTAGAAGCATAGGACATTTTAAATTTGCTATATAGATTTTTTCGGCTATCCAATATAAAATTTCAAAATGGCGGCCATTTTTTTCAAAACAGCAGTGAATAGAAAATTGTTGCAAGTTGTGACAATGATAATCTTGAAATGTAAATCATATTTTAACATTTTTACCCCAAATATTAAAAAAAAACAACCGAAAAAACCCAAATGGGCCCAGGTGGGTTGGGTTTTTTAAAACCCTAGCTGAGGGGGTTTTCCTTCAAGATTCATCGAAACCCCGCAGATGCTTTGGAGACTGTTTTGAGAGAAGAGGCACCGTGCAAAACACCTTTCTCCTTCATCCAGGTCACTTAGAAGGAAGGACATTAATATATCAAATCTTTGTAATTCGAAGACCTATTGCATTTAAGAGTTTTTGTAATAAAATTAGTGAAGGGGAAAATCACTCCCGGGCCGTTATTTGACTCTACCTATAAAGCATTACAATATATATATATATATATATATATATATATATATATATATATATATATATATATATATATATATATATATATATATACTCCCCGCAAAATCTTTTGATTTGTTATAGAGAGACAAGATTTTGGATACCTGTGTGATAGAAATTTGTCACAAATCTGTGGATTTATCAGTATAGCAAACGCTGAGAATTAAGAGTTTACTATCTCATTTGTGCTTCACATGTGAAATATTAAAATGATGACTTTATGAAACCGTTACGAAATAAACCTTGTTCTAGTTCCGTGTGCTAGAATATAAAAATTAGACTTTTGGATATCTCTGTCGACGATAATACTTTGTAACGATCAGCGAAACAGAACAAAATAAGATGTACAATATATCAGAAACTCAATACCGCGAATTACATAAGTAAACTATAAATCAGGGATGCAAATAACCACTTGCCTACGAGCCCGGAGCGAGTATCTAATATCATATCGAAAGCAAGTAAATAATTTATATTGTGGGATGTGGGCTAGTGGCTTTTTTCTTAGGCTAGTTAAATTTTATTGCTTATTTGCAACCCTGCTATAAATGTACGTTTTTTTCGAAACACATACTTTAAGCAATCCTGGTATTGTTCTATTGTTTTTAAAATCATTTTGTTCTTAAGTTCTAGAATAATTTCGTGCCACTTTTTCAATCAGCCAATATTTCAAGTGTATTTCACACTATTCCCACAAGGTAACTGGAACAATTTTATTTTTCAGGTTAGTTGTGTCTAGCATTAACAGTGTGGATTGATTTAAATCATTTGATTTATTTTAAAATAAAAATCGTTGAATTAAATCAACTTCTGAAATAAATTAATTTAAAATGAAAATAGTACAATCCCGTTTCTGTTCTGTTATTTCTATTATGGAAAATAATCATAATACAATGAGAGTCGAGTGCATATACAGCACAGTATGAAAAGGAGTGTTTCATGCAGAGGATGATTTGGGAAAATCACGTTTTTAACGGGTAACGGGGGAATCCTGCGTTCTTCTCTTCGTAACATAGGGGTTTTAAATCATTAACTATTCCAACGGGGAAATCACCATGGACATTTAAGACGAAAATTCTTTTGTGTGTGTGTCTGTTTGTTTGTTTGTTCCCAGATAATACGGGCGTATTTAGAGGGGTCCGATCCCCTCTCGATTTTTTTTTTTTTTTTCATTTTATAACTTTAGGCGAAATTGAAATATTTTATACGTGTTTCGTGGTGCAAGCTAGTTCTGATTTTTTTCTTTTTAAATATGCCCCTGACAAATATCAGTAAATTCTGAAAAAAAAAGTGTTATGTTGATAAACGTTGCTGTACTTTTTCCTTAATGCTTAAGAAACATTGTTTGGGATTGAAATAGGTTAACAATTGGGGATTAATTCAAACTTCAATTCCAATATTTTCACTTAAATGGTATAACTAACATTTAATACTAATTCCTAAAATCTTTTCTTCAGTTCGCGACTCGTATTATATGAGGAGAAAGATTTGATTTAAATGAAAAATATAGATTTAAATTTTTTAAAAATCAACAAAAATTATTTTAAAAAATCATGATTCCCCCCCCCCCTGAGCATTAATTTCAATATACTGGGTCATTCCAGAAGTTCTAATGTTGACTGATAAATCTGTCTTGTGAAGCACTAGTAAGACACCCAAAAATTAGATGAATGGCAAATATGTTTGTATTACATGTTGAGAGGCGTTTGTTTAGTGTAATACAGTCAAATAAATCTGTCTTGTGAAGCACTAGTAAGACACCCAAAAATTAGATGAATGGCAAATATGTTTGTATTACATGTTGAGAGGCGTTTGTTTAGTGTAATACAGTCAAATCATAGCGGTTTCAAACTGATAATAACCTATCAAGTAACAAAAATATACGATACTATATGTGGTATAACAATTTCATAAAGAAGGAAAGAAGGGTTTGAGTACGAAAACAAAAACCCGTTGCCCAAAATTTAGCCATGCTTGTTGAATAGATGACAAGTAGCTGCATCTTGTGTGCATTTATTCTGAGCTGCCAGTCGTACCACCTGATAAATATTTGTTCCTGTTTTTTCAATCTCTTGAGGATGAATTTCACGCTGTGAGGACATGTACAAATTGCAGTGTTATCTGCATATAGACCTTATTTTATGTAGTTGGGTTCGAAAATTGGCGTTATCGTTCACATATAGGATTTAAAGAAGGGTTAACATGGATCCCTGTAATATACTACAGTCTATCTGAATCGATTCTGATATGATTCCATCCAGCTTAAGTCTTGTTTGTATGTTTATAAGAAGTATATCCATCTGATAACTGTAGGAGGTAAATTCATGAGTCATTCTATGTAGTAGCCCATCGATCCAAACAGAGTCGAACGCACTGCTGAGGTCAAACAATGTAGCTCCTAATTAATGATGTCTTAGGTGTTTTGGGTCTCAGAGTATATTCTCAACGTTTTTGTTATGGTACTACATTGCAGGCGAATGCCTGCTGGGTTCTTGTTTAGTTGTTTATTTTCATTGAAGTATATATGTAATGTTTGTACTAGAATCTTTTCGAAATCTTCGACAGTGTGGACAAGAGTGTTATTGGGCGATAGTTTTTAGATTCTTTGTGTCTTTCCCTGGTTTAGGTAGTAGTATTGTGTAGCATTCTATCCAGTTTTGTGGGTACGAATCGCGTTTTGTACTTAGAAGAGTATAATTCTGCTTGTTTCATTAGAAGTGATTCAGAGGTATGTTTGAGGCGTACCACCATTATGTGGTCTGGTCCGGATGTACTACATTTTTTTTTTTTTTTTTTTTTAAGAGCTTTCTTTATTCTCTCATTGTGAAGTTTGCTAGTAGTGTGTCATAGTTACCGGGATGTTAGTCGCCTTTGTCGAGGTATCATTTTTTATCTGTTGCTGGTTGTTGTTATCTTTTGTTGGTTGCTGGTGGTAGCATGCTGCTGTCTGAATTTTTGACTAATTATGGTACTAAGTGACACTTTATCTGTGATGGAGGCCTACTTTAACAATCTTGTATGGTAGTATGCTGGCTTTTTGGTTTGTATTTGTAGCGTAGTATTAACCAGAATGTCTTTAGGTTGCATGCACGGAGCTCTTGCAGTTTGTTACAGAGTTGACTGTTCCGTTCATTTCGATATTATTAAATATATTTTATGATTTCTTTTTGGAGTTGGTTGATGGAATGCTTTAGCTTTCCGTGTTGTTGTTTTCTGAATATGCGATAAAGAAATCGCTTATTCTGTATTTTGTAGATGACATGTTGGAGTAGTCTTTCTTCGAAAGCACTTATATCCGTGGTAGGTACGTGATTTTGTGTGGCATTCCTTATGACTTCTATAATGCGTTCACTTGCGTTTCCGATTGATTTTACTTCCATGGTGATCGCTTGATTGCGGCACGGCAAACTATAGTAGCCTTGTATTCCATTCAGTTTGTTTCTCTATATAGGTTGATAGTTTTGTTGTTGTAGCTGTAACTCTATCCTTGATGCGAAAACGTACTGCGGCGTGATCGAAGTTGAAGACGAAGTTTGGTGTATCACAAGTGACCGAATGGTATTCTTAGTGATACTAATATTTTATATGGTTTCGTCTTTCTCATTTGGAATCTGTGCCTATGCCTGCCTGGTACAGCCTGTGGTTCTCACTAGAAGCCACGACCTAAGGACCAGGTAGTTTAGGAAGAATTTCCCATTGGATGCTAGTTATAGGTTCTCTAACAAGGGTATGTTGCTATTGATGTTGGGAGCTTCTATTATACGTTGAAAAGTGTTGAAGAAGTTAAGGCTAGGATAGTGTAGCGAAATAGGTAAAACGATTTCAGGAAAATATATATTGCATGGAAGGAGAGAAAGAAATGTTGAATTTATTCTTTTTTTTTTTTAAATTGATAATTACTTTCTTATTGATTCCGTTGTTATGTAATGTATGTGAAGTTGATGAAAAAGAGAATTTAAATTAGTAATTGGCGCGGAGTCAAAAGAAAACCCTCGATATAGGGTGATTGTGAAAAGAGATAAAAGTTAATAAGAATACCATATAAAAGATAAAAAATAAAAGTAAATAAGATTATATTGAAGTGTTGATTTCTGTACCGAAATCACTAGTGTTGGTAGTTGCGTGGTAGACAATAAGTCTCTGTCTAAGATATTTTAGTTTAACGGATAGGAGACAGCAGACGTGTAGATATATATTTGTGTGTGTGTGTATATAGTAGTTACGTAGGTGAATGGTTATTAGTTGAGGCCTGAGATTGGCTAAGGGAAATGTTGACACCTGATCGGCTGTTGTTGTGATACTGAGTAAGGTCTCTGGCGAACACTTATTTTATGATCTTTCGATGGGCCGACCAGATGGGACTTTTCTTTTTTTCCACTTGATCGATTTATCGCTCAATATCATAAAGATTTTATTGTGTATCATTCTCAACCGTTAAGTCTTCAAACTCAAGAAGTGGTTCTTGCGTGTGCGAATCTCACTCACATTCTCATAAATACTGTGTGAGATGAGATGAAAGAGTGATGTGAGTGAGGCTTCTGAATATAACATATACAGTGATATATTGAACATTCTGGACTCAATAAATTATTACAGCGAGGTTTTCACTCACAAAGTTTTGGGCGGAGGGGTTCTTGACCGCGAGAGATTTTGAAAAGAAGACAAATTTCGCAGCAGTCAGTATAAATAAGATGTGATTGTAATGACATGTCAAAAGTGGTATTGAAATATTGACATGGAGATGTATTAGAAAACTCTACAAAGATTCGGGACAGCTTTCATATTGAACAAATACAGCTTCAGAAGACAATTCGGAATAGGCACTGGATGATATGACAAACCTCAAAAATGGGTTTTACATGCTCTAAGTATCGACCAGAAAAATGCCATGAATTACTATTTGTACTTCACTTTTCCACCAAAGGACTTCTTTTGAATAAGTAATTTTCAATTATAATTTGAATAGATAATTATGAATAAATAATTTGCAGCTGGCGACATACCGAAAACCACCCTGGTTTTTGCTTGAACAGTGTAATTCCTGTTTTTATTTCAGCCTCAATTTCGTTAGCACAAGTCCTCCTAATTTTACTGTGAACTACGTTGATATAACTTTTTATGGTATTTAAGGTGTCGAATGTGCAAATCTGCTCAAAACCTGAATTAAATTATTTTTCACGATTATAAGGTTATCTACTCCACAACAGGCGTATTGTTTGAGTGGCTGAACACTGGCCTTAACAGTGATAGAATATATCGCTGTCCAGGGAATGGATTAGGCAGTGTCATGGTTAATTCGAGGTCTGAGACCCGGGTTTGAACCACAGTTAGGTCGATCATTTTTTTAACTCTTTGTGTATCAGTGAATTCGTGCCTAATGAGGAATTGGTGCGATATAAGATCAGTTATTTACTTCACTTATCAATATAGGTTTGTTCTTATTTATTAGCGCTACAACTAAATATTTTCGACATCTGCTCTATATTTAATATTTCCACACCTTCTCGAGTAGCCTCCACTTAAGACTTTTCCAGTTATACTGTTTTTTAAGGCATATTTTTTAATTTCGGGAGCCAGAACATTTTTCTTAAATTTCGTGCTTTCTCGCTATATTTTCAATTTTTGATGGCTGAGGTTAGGTCAGGTCAGTTTAGGTTACTTTGGGTTGGTTTTGGTTAGGATTTTTGGATTTAGGGGGCCAGAATTCTTTGCTTAAAATTCGTACTTTCTTGCTATAATTTCTGTTTTTGATGGTTTAGGCTAGGTTAGGTAAGTTTAGATTAGGCTGTCAGTACCTAGTAATTATCCATACGAAACACCAACTCATTCCTCCTGTAAACATGTGTTTTTTTCTTTTTCTTTTTTTTACCTGATTTTGGCCCCCAGTTCCAAAACTATTCCAATTTTTATGTAATTCCTACACATATAGAAAAATATTAACTATATAAATATTTCCTGGGATGTAGTAAGAGTTCTCACAAACTACAAAAAGCAGCTGACAGGCTTCGTAACAAATTTAAGGCCAAATAATAATAATATCTTTTATTATTATCATTTCTATTTGAAAAAACTCAGCAACACTTACCAGATTATTAGGAACCGTGTTGATACTTCGTTCTCGCCGTATCTGGTGATTATGTGACGTATCATTGTACGTTTTCGATTTCGGGACAGTTCCCGTTTGACGTCCACCACCGTTCGCTCCTGGGGCCATCGTGTTTTATACCTCAAGAAAGAAAATAAAATAATTTAAATAACTGCACTTTGAAAAAGTACTTTAATGAACTAAGCTTACAATTATACAACAAAATACAAATCCTGGTTAAATGGTTATTTATCCATTTTACTTTTACCAACTGAATTCATAAATTCGTATTACACACCTACCTCAAAAGTACTTTTCTGACTGTTTACAGTTTAATTCTACGTAGGATCCGAATTATACAGGACGTTAATGAACTATACCGGTAAATTTTAAGGAATGATCTCTCACATCAGAATATGAAAAAAGAAGTTAAAGCAGAAATATGGGGAAAAGTAAATGAAATCTTTCAGTTTGACGTCTCATGATTATGCCCGTTAGGCTAAGGGAAACGCAGCTCAAGTGGTCTTTCCATGTCAATTCATCCAGCGAAAAACCGAAGTGTCGTCCACCGACTCAGATTTTAATGATATTTGGTACACTTGGTCTACAACCACCAAAACTAGCTTGTGCAAAAGCTCAGAGCTCTGGCTCAACCCGTTCCTATGTTATGATCTATTAAAATTTGGACATGGTAGGCAAAAAATTCTACTCGGGAAAGCCGGAAATGGTGCATTGAGGTTTAAAACTGCTCTAGTAACATGCTAACATGAATCCTTTGAGGTAACAGACCTATCCATTCTGGTGCAGAATTTTCTGTAGATTTCAAATCTGTGGTCAGATTTGACATAGGAGCAACCTAAAGTGCACTTTTGTACAAAAAAACTATAATCTGGAAGAGGATGAAATTCCCTATAAAATGAAACGAAAATAGTTTTGGGTATTTGAGCATGTAATGTATCACATTCAAAACTGTCAAAATGAATGAAAAGAATTGTATGAGTTCAAAGTGTCCCCCCTGGCTTTTAGTTGACATAGCTGTTATACACGGCGCACAACAACTCTGCACTTGAGTAACGAAATGCTGTTTGCGATATGGCTGTCATTTGACCGTGATTTAGGAGGCAGAAAAATGAACTTATCAGCGTTGCCAACTGAAATAAATATTCGCCATGAATCTAAAATGTGAGGTATTATTCATAATTCGTACGTACGTTGTACCTTTTCTTCTATGTATATCTAGATTATTATTATTAATAGTAGATGTTGGATTCCACAAATAAAAATGAAAAGTCCAATAGTTTTCATCTATGTGTATGCGTACGTAAAAGAAAACACTCGCCTATATTTCTTCTATCCCGGATATGTCACCGCCAGTATCCTCTTCTGAATCACTATCGACACCACCGAGACTGATAACGACCCTCTCAGTAATTTCATCGATGATTTCTTCTGCTTCCCAATACTGAGTCTCAATTTGCTTCACATGATTACAAACTGTAATACCCATTCGTTTCTCCCGACCTCCCCGAACCCAATTTCACAGAGTTTTTGAACATCACTAATTTTGAAAGATTTGTGTTTCGTGACGCAATCCATCCTTTCAACAAAGACCAAATTTTTTTTCTCACATGGATTCAGTTTCGGGTGGTAGGGGGGTAAACGAAGCACGAGTGTCCATGACGTTCGAAAATTTCGTCAATTGCAAACTTTCTAAATCTAGATTTATGAGATTGGATTAAACTATAAAGTTCCGGCTTCAGCATATTGATGAGTGATTCCATTTCAAATCGTCCAGGGTGGTCCACACGACTGTCTCAGATTTAGTTTATTTTCTAAAATAAGAAAATACATACAAAATTATTAGACCCATATTTTTTCTTTTTGCTGAAAAAAAAATTTCCTTCGATATATAGCCTTCCAAAATGGCTGCCCTCCTCTCGGATTGCTCGAAAAACTGAAAAACATGTCAAATTAAAAATTTTATTGTAGAGAAACGAGTGCATTTAGTAACATAATCGCAATAGCAGGAAGAGTATAAAGTTGTATGTTTCGGTGGAGGGCCAAAATTCGTCTATTGGTCCAATAGGAATCGCGCAATTCACTCGCAATGTTGCCAGCTTTGGTGAAATTTTTGCTAACTTTAAACATTTTTTTCCTGTCCTCACGAGCAATATCAACCATCTGCTTCTAGCATCGAAATCTACTCCATAAGGTATCTTGAAAATGTAAAGGACTTACGTTTCTGATTATTACATCCCACGTTATAGCATGATGAAAAGCTGAAAATTTCATTATTAAGACACCATGTTTGGACGCCATTTTCTCAAAAACCCCACCTTTTAAAAATCTGAATTTTTTTTACATGTATTGGAGGAGTACCTAAATATTTAATATCCGTTAACCGTTTATGCGGCTGCAGCCCCTAACATTCGCAATTAATTATTGAAATTTCGATTTTTGTACTTGAAATGTAAATATTTTCTATGGACATTTAGATCCTATACACAAGGAGAATTGAAAGGGAGTATGAAACTTTTGAGAGACGAATCCTGACATCAAATCCAGTAGAAAAGTTCCTATAAACATGAGTCGAATTCCGCTTCGTTTTCGAGTTACAAGGTTTCCAACTCGGGACCCAAAATCGGCCCGAGACAATAGAAAATAAATATATATTTCGCGTTAAATCAGAAACTATGTATTAAAGCTTTGATAAAGTTCAGAAACTTGATTTGTATCAATATGATTTTTACGTGCGTTGCAATTCGGTTGGCAGTGTTGCTAACTTGGTAGAACTTTTTTTTCTAAATGACACTACGTGGTTTTTATTTGATATTTGGTATTTATTAATGATTATATACATCGCATGAAGCACAATTTTCCCCACATCACCACAGTTTTCGAAAACTTACATGTATTTCATTAAAAGGTGTTGTCTCGTGCGTTATTGATAGTTTGCGTGATTCGGTGTCATGAACATCGTCCTAGTGTTCTCTGGAACCATGAAAATTGTTTTCACTGGTAGCATGACATTGTAAAATGAAAATGAAACGAAATCTTTAAGTTTTCCGTGCCATGGTTATGCCGGCTAGGCTAAAGGAGACTGTGATGATGAGTGAAAATGGTGGAATGAAGAAAGTGGGGGAAACGGGAGAACCTCGAGCAATGTGTTTGTCCACCAAAAAGTCCACACGGCGCGAGCTGGGATCGAACCAGGATCCCCAAGCACCGGAGGTGAACGCTCTACCACTTCGTCCCCGCATGACATTGTAGTGCACTAGTTAGTGTTTGTGTGAATAACAATGGGGAAGACCTATTACAGTAAGAACCGTATTAAATGTGTTGATTATGCTAAAAGCCATAAGAGGATTGTGCACAGAAAGAATTCTAGACAAAAATTTTATCTTGCGGTAAAATATATGGATTGCGTACAGCGTGTCTGCCCAAACGTACTATAGGGGGGAGGGGGGAGGATTATTTGTGTCCTGTCCTTCCATTCATGTTTAGCATGTTAACTGTCTGGTTAATGGTTTCCAAATCTACATTCAGAGGAACAAATTCTTTATCTTGCTGGTGCATAATTTCACATTTACACCTTCTTCCGTGGTCACCAATATCTCACATATATTCATGTTGTCCCCGGTAAATATTCAAAGCACCCTTTACACAAATAATCATCCTCTCCTAATACTACGTTCTGGCAGACGTGCTGTACGTAATACATATATTTTACTGCAAGATAAAATTTTTGTCAAGAATTCTTTCTGTACACAATCCTCTTATGCCTTTTAAAATAATCCACACATTTAATATGGTCCTTACTGTAATAGGACTTCTCCATTGTTATTCACACAAACACTGTAACTAGTGCACTACAATGTCATGTTACCAGTAAAAACAATTTTCATAGTTCCAGAGAACATTAGGATGATGTTCATGACACCGAATCACGTAATAAACTGTTTCGTGGTTGCAGCAGAACTTCTTGAACAAGTTCGAACTTGATGCGTGGTGTTGCAAGAGGTTTTGCAATAATAAAAAATAAATTTTCTTCTTCTTCTTCTTCTTCTTCTTCTTCTTATTATTATTATTATTATTACAACTTACACAGACGTAGTTTTTATTCGACATTTCGGTTTTACTAATGATGGCAAACATCAGGTGAAATTCACACTTAATGTTGAAAACTATCAATAACACACGAGATAACACCTTTTAATGAAATACATGCAAGTTTCCGAAAACTGTGGTGATGTGGGGAAAATTGTGCTTCATGTGATGTTTACAATCATTAATGAATACCAAATATCAAATAAAAACCACGTAGTGTCATTTGGAAACAAAAGTTCTACCAAGTTGGCAACATTGCCAACCGAATTGCAACGCACGGAAAAATCATAATGTTACAAATCAATTTTCTGAACTTTATCAAAGCTTTAAAACACCGTTTCTGATTTAACGCAAAATATATATATTATTTTCTATTGTCCCGGACCGATTTTGGGTCCCGAGTTGGAAACCCTGTAACTCGAAAACGAAGCGGAATTCGACTCATGTTTATAGGAACTATTCTACTGGATTTGATGTGAGGATTCATCTCTCAAAATTTTCATACTCCCTTTCAATTCTCCTTGTGTATAGAATCTAAATGTCCATAGGAAATATTTACATTTCAAGTACAAAAATCGAAATTTCAATAATTAAATGCGAATGTTAGGGGCTGCAGCCGCATGAACGGTTAACGGATATTAAATACTAAGGTACTTCTCCAATACATGTAAAAAATTCAGATTTTTAAAAGGTGGGGTTTTTGAGAAAATGGCGTCCAAACATGGCGTCTTAATGAGATTTTCAGCTTTTCATCATGCTATAACGTGGGATGTAATAATCAGAAACGTAAGTTTTTTACATTTTCAAGAGAACTTATGGAGTAGATTTCGATGCTAGAAGCAGATGGTTGATATTGCTCGTGAGGACAGAAAAAAATGTTTAAAGTTAGCAAAAAATTCACCAAAGTTGGCAACATTGCGAGTGAATTGCGCGATTCCTATTGGACCAATAGACGAATTTTGTCCCTCCATCGAAGCATACACCTTTATACTCTTCCTGCTATTGCGATTATGTTACTAAGTACACTCGTTTCTCTACAATAACACTTTTAATTTGACATGTTTTTCAGTTTTTCGAGCAATCCGAGAGGAGGGCAGCCATTTTGGAAGGCTATATATCGAAGGAAAAATTTTGTTCAGCAAAAAGAAAAAATATGGGTCTAATAATATTGAATGTAGATCCCATATATAAAAAATAAATGAAATCTGAGACTTTGATGGGGACCAATTGTGGTTTGCCTGGACGATTTGAAATGGAATCGGTCTGATATTACAATCAAAAGAAATGTTTTTCTCTGTCAGGCACTGTATTATTTGTTGCTTGGTTGAACCAGAGGTAGGCGCTTTCTCCAAAATAACGTTCTGATAGGATGCATTATCACAAACCACGACAGAATTGTGAGGGAGATTTGATATTAATTTATCTGTGACTCATTTTTCATAATTCTCTTGGTTCATTTGGTTGTGGTAGTCACCTGTAGACTGACTCGCATTACACATTAATAATACATTGGGTACAATCCCATTTTCCCCTTCTGCATGAATCATAATTAACCTCTAACCCCGAGAGACTGGTGCTAATAGACCGTGGGAGATTGTCGCTCCAAGATGTGTTTGCAACGTGAAATGATAATATGTATGATTCGTCTACATAAAATATATTTCGCGCTTCGTTTCAATATTTCTTTATACATCTTAAGTAGGAAATTCTTTTTTCTCAAATGCCTTGAGACTCGACAAGTACGTTTTAGTCTTTGTCCACCGAAACCTAAGATCTTTCAGAATTTTTCTAAGGCTTGTGCACCCGCCCTGAAAACCTATTGATTCTGAAAGCTTTTCCCTAAGTGTCGAAACAGTAGGAACTCTGTGTTCCGTTTTATAAAAGTCGTAAATTGTTCTCCGAATAACATTACTATCAAACTCATCTACTACAACCACAGGTTTCTGACAACGCTGGATTTTATTCGGAGTTTCAAAACACGTTTTCTTAGTTTCAACTGTCTGCCCTTCTTTTTTAATATTTTTGATCGTCCGTAACGATACCCCTATCGCGTTTGCTGTTCTTTCTAATCCTTTTTCAACAGGAACTGTAAAGGTACCCTCTCGAGCTTCCATCTCCATAAATTTAATCACATGCCAAATCACATCTTTAGCCTGTGAATGGATCTTTTTGTGCTTCACTTTAGAATTTATAACATTCATTGTCACGTTAATTCACTGCAACACACACCTGCACACTTACAAACTATTACACTAGTCTATCCACACTACACTGGACCAGAATACGATAACACCACCCTCATAAAAACAAACATCTTATTTTCAATTTACCAGCACATTACACGAAACCCAGTCAAAGAAGAAACCTCAGCAGGTATCGGAAATATCTTACTTCGAGGGGTGAATGAGCCATGTCTCTGGTTTTAAGCGAATGGAATGCTCGACTGCCAAAGTGTACCATGTGTTCTGTTGACCAACAGATGTGTGGGAGGATTCCTTTTTCCTTTTTCTTCTTTTGGGAACCCAAAAGTAAAAAATAAGAAGGGTTAAAGAATGTTTTCCACGAAGTATTACTTAGCATTGTGTTATAGTGGTGTATATAAAACTAAATCTTTGTGTTTTGCAAAACTAATTTTTTTTTTTTTTCCGCCGGGACGTTTAGGTGTATGACACATTCAGCTATTCTTTAATAATTGATTTCAAATTCTCTTGTACTTCGGTTAATTAACCCTATGACTACGGAAAATCTTTTTTGAAAAATTCGGGAGCGGTACTACAATCAGAATTCAAAGTAAGGAAATGCTATATAATGTACGAGCTTCTTTTGAGAAAGAAAGAGCAAACGATGATCCATTATTATCAATTGCACCAATTGTGCAAGTAGTGGGGAGGATGTGTGATGCTTTACAAATAGGCAATCGAAAAGTAATAAACATTTTTTTTTTTTTTTTTAAACAAACGACTTAGGATTTACTACTGAGAAGTTTGAATAATCGCGGTTGGCAACACGCCTTGCGCATGTGTAATATCAACCATTTCCTCTAATTTTCATCTTACTCGCTCGGAAAGTAACGGTTTCAAAGTGCGTCGTGTCTACTGGGTGGCAGCACTTAGAAGTACCCTAGGTGAATAAAGAGTGAGGTACAGCAAAGCATAAAACAAGCTTTCCAGGGGTGCTATATATTAGGGCCCTAAACGTACTTGAACAGGGAAAATTGGGAGAATGTCGGGAAAGTTCCCTCCAAAAATGCCTTCCAACAAATTTGGCCCCTGGATTAAAGCACACAATCCAAATGTATCCCGTAAAATACTATTGCCGATGAGAAATGAGAACCAGTAAGTTTTGTTTTGATAAAACGGAACAGATATGAAGGGAAAGGTTGTATACCAATACGCTCTGTACATACAAAACCGAACTTATGACCTGAACTATAAAGAGAACATAATATAAAAAATATAAATGCAGTACTATTTATCCTTAAATCAAGAATTGTATCACATTCTCTGTAAAATGAAGCAAGCATTTCAGTGGTTGTCACGCATATTGTTCCGTGACATATGGAGAGGGAAATTGGGGATAAGTCGCAAAAAATGTCTTCCAAAATAGCTCTATTGTGAAGTTGTGCATTCTCTGAAGTAACACTGGAGCTAGTGTGCGAAATAAAGGACATTTTAGGCGAAGGGGGAGGGGGATAAATCGCACATCCGAGAATTTTAACATGGAGAAGTTCAAAACTTATGGGAGACATTCAATTCTTTAGAGGGGGATTTTCCCCCTCATCCTCCCTGGTAAGTCGCACACTGCTAGGAGTACACAATTAAAATATACCTTGAATAATATTATGAGGTATACAGGTAGGAGGTATATCCTTAAACAAGGGAGAAGATGCTGTATGACATAGTAAGAACGGAACAGAGAACAAAAGGACATGGGTGAGGGTGTTGGTGGATAATGTGGGTTCATTCCAATACAATTGTAGCGCAGTTGCTGTTTAAAACAGTTGCTTTATTCTACTGAGAATGTGGTACAAATCTTGATGGCAGGATAAGTAAGTAATACTGCGTTCTCTTTATAGGTCAGGTCATAGGTTCGGTTTTGTATGTACAGAGCGTATTGGTATACAACCTTTCACTTCATATCTGTTCCGTTTTATCAAAACAAAACTTACTGGTTTTCATTTCTCATCGGCAATAGTATTTTACGGGATACATTTGGATTGTGTGCTTTAATCCAGGGGCCAAATTTGTTGGAAGGCATTTTTGGAGGGAACTTTCCCGACATTCTCCCAATTTTCCCTGTTCAAGTACATTTTGGGCCCCAATACATAGCAACTCTGGAAAGCTTGTTTCATGCTGAAGAGAATGAACTATAAACCATGACTTTCCAATGAACAGTGTTGATATAATAGCTACTTCACTGCGAGTCTACGATTTTCTTTATACTACAGGACCCTAACGCCTTACTCCGTTGTCCATGACACCTAATCTTTTTGTACATGAACGTATGTTTGTTATATTTATCGAATGGACTAGATTTGATTCGGATGTCCGGATGACACGTTCATGTCCGTTTTTTTGATTCGGATGTCCGTATGACACGTTCATGTCCGTTCCTTGTAAGAATCAGTGATTGATATTTAGTATGATAATGTTCTTTGATAGTTACATTGTATTTTATTAGTTTTTTATTACATACGTATAATGCAAACGGATACTACCGTTACAAGTTTTTATTGTTTACAAAATTATGCGTGCTAAACCAAATGCTGCTCTGTATACCATAAAAAAGAAAAAATAATAAGAGGGTTATTTAAGCGAAGTCGAAAACGATAAAACTATTTATTAACTTTAGAACTAATTGTTTTTAAGCAGTAAGTAGAAGAAAAAATGAAATCCTTAAGTTCAACGTCCCACGGTTATGCCTCCTGGCTTACGGAAATGTATCCGTAATATAGCAAACTATGTATATTAAATACCAGACGTAATATAGCAATCATGGAATGCCCCCCACTGGAAAATTTTCTTCAGGCGCCCATGATCCTGACAAAGACCTTTGGCTCTTTTTCATCTATTTTGGCATCGAGAGACTAAAAATATCAGTTGATTACGAGTAGTGCAAATCAAAGGCGTACACATGCATTAAGAAATGAAATTATACAATTGATAATAATTTAGATCAACTTTAAGTCTAAGACAAACCGATGAAATATAAGTGTCACTGTTAATATTAAACAGAAAATAGTTCGGAAAATGTATTGGTAAATATCGGTGTCCATTTGCCGATACCGATACTCCCAAAAGTGGCCGATATCACCGATACTGATATATCAGTACATCCCTAGTGTAACTGTGTATACTTAATGCTGTGAACAAATTAAAAAGTCATCTTACGGGACCAAAATGTTTACATAAATTAGTCCATAAGGCGTTCCCATCTCTGCCTAGCTCTGACAGCTCCCGTCCGACACTGTTCTACATCATTCTTATTCTTTATTTCCAAGAATTATTTATACATTCATACGATACACACAGACATATATACGCCACATCATACACTACAATACATTATAAACAGTATAAATCTGTCCTACAGTCAATTTTTCTTTTGTCAGTTACTTTTTAATGTTTTTGTTGTGTTATTCGAAATATGCGCGAGCTGAAATTCGTTATATGGATATCGATATAGTAATATTATAATAGTATTTTTGAAAGATCGATGAAAATAAAATAGGAAAGGTTACTTCATAGTTGTATAGCAATCTTCAGCACTGTGCTACTTGGAATTATTTCGGTGCAAGTTTACAATAGTTCGTCACGTCATAAAAATATAATCTTACGGTTAAAATGACTGAGCATATGAAAGAGGGCTGCACTAAATATTAATTTCCAGTGACGGACTACTTGTGCACACTGTAATACAACTGTACTTTATGCAGACAAGCGTAAGGTCACTACTATCAACTCATTGCAAGTGTTATATGTAGGTTAAAGCAAGTGAGGATGGCATTTAGTATATCCCTCAAAATCCATCGACAACTCCGGAGCCGGCACTGGGACCTATAGCGAGTTATAAAAAAATCTCGTTTAAGTGTATACCCTCCGTCGCTGACGCGCCTTCTTACGGAAACACCTGGCTGCGCTCCTGCCCTGACTCGGTTCGATAGTACTAGTTTTTAGTGCCTACCTAACATACGTTGGTTCGTGTTTTACGCGCTGTAATTTTCATGCCATGCGTCCACACTGCTCCCAGAGAATGACCACATTACAGTTACAAATAACGAATCGTAATCATTACCAAGGATCTGGGAGAAACTAGATAATATTCTTAAGTCACATATGAAAGATTACTAAATTAGGTTATTATTTTCTGACGGCAGAACATCTTTGTAAGGTGCAAAGCTGCAATTTATGTACTGAGTCTGACAAACTACTGCAAAGTTGCACGATTAATTCCTTTATTTTTTAAAGATTTCTTTTATTTCTATTTTCAATTTTTGGAGTTTTCTTTTTAGAAATATAGTTAAATCAGCAGTGTTTCACCTATTCACTATCAAATAACATTTTGAAAATTTTATCTTTTTTCTGTAGGATACCAAGGAACTTAACTGGAAATATCTTTGAAAACAACATAGGTACACTTAGTTTAAATGAATAACGTGCTTAGTAAAAAGTGAGTCACTAATCGATATTGAGATTTTAACGAATTAAATAACTCTTAACAGAAATGATAAAGAGAAACGTAACTGTGCTCGCCTACTGGATGTCAGGGTTCAAATCCTTGACAACCTACATTAGATATACCCGGGTTCTTTAACACGGCAATTCTTAAATTCTCTTAAATTTAGGAGTTATAAACTTATCCTAGTAGCATAAGAGAATAGAGTCACGCAATGCCCATTTTATTTGGCGCCCGTAATAAACTTAAAAGAGAAACATTATTATATAAGGAAGTTCAATAAACGTTATAAGACATTGTTGTTTAACATAAAATTTCTTTGTAATTATCAATCTTGTAGCATCCACTGTAAATAAAGTACAACAGTAAACGATTTGAGTCGTTCTAGAATTACGGAAGATAATACATTCTATGAAATTTCGTATTAATGAGTAAATCAAATACGATTATACAAATCGAAAGAATAACACAACCACATTAGTTAACAACAGTAAAACCATTAGAAGAGAAATGTGTCCAGAATATGTCTTACCAGCATCGAAAGACAAAATCTTAAGCTCAAACCAGATATAGCATTACATACACTGTAATACACCTAAAATAAGACCACTGTTACCACCCACCATTTTACGAAACAATTGACAACCGAAAATAGAGTAATAACATGCGAAAAGTGTTGCTAAACTGGTACATAAAAATAATTCTTATTTCTTAAAATACTCATGATTTAATAAATTGATATTTACTTATTTATTTATTGAACAAATTCCCAGCTAAGCATAATAACATTTTACACAGCAAATGTTAAGAAACAAAAAAAAAAAGAAAAAAGACAAAAACAATTGTGTACGTAGAAGCGTAGAAACACAAAATTTCGAAATAGCGTCCGAAGCAATATTATTTAGAATTTTATCATAAAAATTCGGTTCAGTTTTACTATACGGATCTAAAGATTGTCAAATGTACAGAAAAATGGTCAAGTCTTTAATTTGCCTATTTTATGTCAAGAACAGAACCCAATTTATTAAGAATATTTCGTCTTAAAAAGGGTAATTTTAAATTTAAAATGACTGAATGCATGTGAATGTAAGACATTAAATTTCACTGCCAGAGGAATTTTTCACAAAGAAAAACAGTACGTATTTAATGTGCACATATCAAAGACGATTGTGTCAAATTCTGTACAATGTAAGAAACCTGTATATTATGTTTATTAGTATGAAACGATTATAAGTTGCATATTTGCACAACCTTCGTTCATGCATATACTCTCCGTCGCTCACGTGCCTGCTTCTTGCGGATGCACCCCTGCGATGCCGTGTGGGTCCCAGAGCTGCGCTACTATTCAGACTCTGTAATCTGTGCTAGCTAGTGACTAAAAAGCACGAATACTATCCTACCGAGCCAGGACAGAATTGCATTAGAGGACCTGGGCTGTAATGTTGAGGTGTGTAGTTACATAGGCGAAGAAACTAGAAAAAAAATTTATACCGCTTAAAAACTGCATTTGTATAGATTAGAGCACTTGTCATGGCCCTATAATAGAACTCTATACTTTCTCTCTATACTCTATAAAATACACGTTTCCTATATTATGCAGGAGGGACATTTTACTGATGGAAATTAATGTTACACAGCCGTCTTTGAAATACATAGTAGGCTATAGTACTTGTAAGGTTTTTAATAGTTGTAACCTTACACATGTAAAGATAAAACATTAGTTTCCTAGATTGTGCAGAAATATTCCGCCAGTGGAAATTAATATCTTCGGCGATTTTCTTTCAAATGCATTAATTCATTTTAATCGTAAAACTACAAATTTAAGGACGATATATTTTAAATATTTCTCTCTTTCAACTTTCTAATGCAGTGTTTTGTTTTCTTTTCTTTTCTTTTCTTTTACTATATTAACAAAACACTATCAGACTGCACATTAATAATCACTGTCTGCTTCTGGTACTGGTACCGTTAGGCTATGTGATCTGTGCACACTATCATCCGCTGCAAATGATTGTAGTTGGTGTTGTAAACTTAAAGAGAATGATGTAATCGTTGGTTACGTGAGAAATAGCTGCAGGTGTAGCTATTACTTCATGAAAATGCAGTCAATTAGAGGGTTAACAACTCAGTACATTTACCTTATCGAAAGATTTCTGGGCAAAGAGTTCAGAAATCAAGCGAAAAATTCTAAATGGCAATTGTATCGGCGTTATGCAAATCATTGGAAAAATAACTTGACTGCTATTACACCTGCATCCCGGTTCGCATCTCTAAAAGTTGGAAGTGCAGTGGGTTCCCTATCATTTTTAAAATATAATTTTCATGCATTCAGGAAGATTGGAATAAAACATTTTGGTTATGGTGCATTAGGGAGTTTAGCGTTAGCAGTAGCGTTTTGTGCTGAGAAGGTTGGTGACAGAGAAGGTATGTACTGCTCTCTTAAATTAATTGTTTTGTTTCAATTTTACTAGTTTTACTATATGGATCCATAGTATAAGTAGTAGTAGGGGTAGTAATAATAGGAACGGCTTACAAGCCCCGCGGGGGTTAATTAGGTTCTGTTCTCGACATAAAAAGCCCAAATTAAAGATTTGCCCAATTTTTGGGTTAATTTCCAAAGTTGGGCGTCCGTTTCCAGCGAAATTTTTAAAATTTACAGGAAATATATGGATAATTTAATCGTTTGTGTGCTTGATAATATATAAGAATCTCGAAAAATCTGTTTATTTGTTATATATAAGCGGTTATAAACATGGGACTATATGGCGAGCGGAGGGAACTACTTGGCGCAAGGTAACCGAACAGTTGCATTGTGGGAAAGAAACGAGCATTTATGTTACCAACATGGCGAATGTACAAGGGCAATAAACTAGCAGTTTTAACATTTGTGAAGGAATACATTGATAACGAGCAAAATATTTTAAAAGTTTGTGAAGAGCACGGATTAATGAACCTAATAACAAATTGCAGAAAGTGTGGAAAGGAGATAACAGTGAAAAGACTTGACGAAAGCGGACGCCCAACTTCGGAATATATGCCCAATTTTTTCTCCACATTCTACAATTTGTGGATCCGTATAGTAAAACTGCACCTTACCTTAAATTTATGTTTCTTTTCGTTCAGTTTTACTATAGACACATAGTATTATTATTAGTAGTAATAGTAGTAGTGGTAGTAGGAACGAGTTAGAAGCCCCACAGGGCTTTGTTGGGTTCTGTTCTCGACATAAAATATGCAAATTAAGGACTTCCCCATATTTTTCTGCACATTTTACAATCTGTGGATCCGTATAGTAAAACTTTTTGTCACATCACTAGAATCCATTGTTGAAAAATTATAACTCTTTTACTAGCCCAGATTTCCTTCTTATTGTCCCCTAAAAGGTTTCCACTGGGCGACATGAAAATATCTCATTTGGCAAAAATAAAACTCAAGGGGACAACCAAAAGTAATCGTTGAAAAATTGGCCCCTCAACTAAACCACACCTGTATTCAGCATAGAAAAGTTTTATAACACTACCAAAATTCATCCAGATCTGAGATAGTGGGTTAAAAGCCTTGGTTGAACTGACGTGGAATGACCCCCTTGTATTCCTAAGATGAGACATACTCTTTCTTATTGAATTGATTGAAACTCCCTTTCATATTAAACAGCTACTCATTGCTGACGAGAATCTGTCTGTCCCCACTGAAGAAAATATTTACATTTGCCCTTCCTTTGCGCATCAGGAAGTGTCCTGGGCATTACTTGAGCAGGCGGCTCTACCTATTGTCACACATCTATTGCATTTTCCGGTTTCTTCTTGCACAGCATGTACTAAATGAGGAGCTAATGCATAAACCACGATAATGTTACGCTCTTTATCGCACAATTCTTTGTAATAGAATCGTATATTGCATTACATGCATCACAAATGTCCATTGCTAACACGAACAGAATAATCCCGCCGTTTATTTCTACTTTCGCTTTCTTGTATTCTTCCACTTCAGTAAATAGTTACACTTAGAATACGTTCAGTACCATTCAAAATATATTTCAATATAATATCCACTGACTGAAATTACTTATATTCACACTCCTATTCTTTTACGAAAAGTGTTTGACATCGTATTTTACCTATAAATTTTGTTTTTGGTAGAGCCGTCTGCTCGAGTGAACCCGTGCCCCGTATACCGTAAGTTAGAAGAGCAAGATCATTCTTGAGTAGCCCAAACCAGGGTTGGCAAAAAACCATGGTTTTTATTTTTAAAAAAAACAAAAAAACTGTTATTTTTTTTTGTTTAAACCAGGTTTTTATGGTTTAAATGATTTACTCTATACATTCATATCATATATGGACAAAAATAAGTTTGTTTCGCCTTGATGTTATTATGCAACAACCGGGTTATGCTGGAAGGGGTCACATAAGCTTAAAGCGGAATAAAAACCGCTTCTCGAGTTACATCCGAGAGAAATTGTCCTCCATTTGAACTCAGAACCAGGACTAATTGGCCACAAATGCGATACGTCTGCCATCTCACTCACAAAGGAATCCTGATAAAAAAAATACGTTGTACTGATCTTTACATGCTTCTTAATATAACTGTCAAGAGTCATTTCAGAAGAACAAAAAGATAAACAGTTGCACAAGTGAAACCCTTACACAGAATTACATATGAACAATTTCAAAGTACAACGGAGTACAGAAGAACTAATTTAGTTCAAGTTAGTTAACAACGATTTTTATTGGTCCAAATTAAAGAAATACACCGACTTAATCTGCATATCAATAAGAAAAGTGAATAAAGATACGAATTATTTTAATCCACTTTGGCTTAAACTCATTTATACATAAATAGATACCAAAGATACTTATTTCACTAAATGCCTCTCGTGGGGTCTGTATGACTCCCCCCCCCCCTCCCACACACACACACAAAGTACGGCATTTTCGATGTATTTTATCAATAGTAAACATTGAAACGAAACAATATTTAGAATTTTTCTTCGATTGCAATTAAATAACAATAATAACAACTACAAAAAAATCACAAAATAAACTTGTAAAAAGAAGTTGCTTTTGTAGTATAATCTTTTTGAGTAATGAATGGGGAATTTAGGTCTGAATATAATACGAATAATATACGGGAGTGAAACGTGATAACCCACAAATGTGTGTTCATCAAGATTTTACAAACACTTACACTTTGACGAACATTTTTTGTTTTTTGGTTTAAACCAGTTGGTTTTTTTGATGTTCAATCTAAATATGATGTGTTCAATCTAAAGTGAAGAAAGTTTTTAAATCGAACTAGCCGTTCCGGTTGTACACTCTTTAAGTACTCAATGTTAAATGAAAATGCAACATTGCCATTTATCTGGACCCACAACATAAGTGAATGAAGTTACTGTATTTTACGCTAACGTATCGATGGCCAACCCCCATTTAATACATGACCCCTATTCACCATACTTATGAAAAATTGATCCACCTCCCCCAGCCCCTCTATTAATGTACAGCATTTTTCACCGTTAATGTGCAACAATCTTGATGGTGTTTTTTTTTTTGGGGGGGGGCGGTGGCTCAGTGGTAGAGCGTTCACCTCCGGTGCTTGGGGCCCTGGCTCTATCCCAGCTCGCGCCTTGTGGACTTTGTGGTGGACAAACACCGTGCTCGTGGGTTTTCTCGGGGTTCTCCCGTTTCCTCCCACTTTCTTCATTCCACCATTTCACTCATTTCTCATCATCACCGTCTCCTTTAGCCTAGCCGGCATATTCGTGGGACGTAAAACTTAAAGTTTTTTTTTTTTTTTTGTTTTTTTTAGCTCTACAGATTTACATAAACCTCGGGTAGAAATTTCCAAATGATACATTGCTTAAATACTGAGATGAATTTTTGTATTAAGCTCTACGAAATATTAGATGGCCTCGAGAACGACCGGCATGCCTGAAATTCTGAAACTTTGGTCTCGTATTTCTCACAAACTATTAGAATTTCGGAAGAAAAATTTTACAGATCTTCATACCTTAGTAGTGTTAACAAGTACACGAAGTTTCATTAAAATGTGAATTGTTGGGTGACATGGCCTGGGTGATTTGACGTGGAATGAGCCGCCTGGTAAATAAAAAAATCTCCGTAATACAATGAGGGTTATATATATATATACGTGTCCACTTCATGTGCATTGTAATACAGTGCTAAATGTATGAAAAAAGGACGAAATAAATATAATACATATATAAATATATATTGAATGATCTACCTTGCTTTCATGGAAACGTGACTTTGCCATGCAGAAGCAGTCATCTATCAAAAGCTGTTAAAAGAAAACTAAAAACTGTAAGTTTTGATTCCTTTATTTTAGATTTACCATTTCATATTTGTGTAATCTTTTGTCAATGAACAGTAAACATCGAAAACATCCGACGTATATAATTAGGTGTACGTTTAACGTTAATATTTTGTTTATTCTAAAATTGTGTATTTTCATACATCTTCTTTTTATTACTTGTGTACTTTCATTCATCTTCATTTTATGTTTCCTACAATTTTTTTTTCTTAAAACGTGTAGAACACTTTTGTTCTTGGATTTTCTTTTTCTATTATAAATTCTTAGAATGTGGAGTACAGCTTATAAGAAAAATATTTATAAAGTTTTGGTCTGTACTAAGAGGCCAAAATATGTGAATAACACTAAGTTTTGGTATAAAAAATATATCTTTAATGATATGAGCATGGCAGGAAGGGAGATAAATGTAGAACTCCGGCTTATCCGACATTTTTGTTATCCAGCCTTGGGAATAATTATAGAACTCCGGCCTATCCAGCGTTTTTGTTATCCGACCTAATGAGGAATTATAGAACTCCGGCCTATCCAGCGTTATTGTTATCCGACCTAATGAGGAATTATAGAACTCCGGCCTACCCGGCGTTATTGTTATCCGACCTAATGAGGAATTATAGAACTCCGGCCTATCGAGCGTTTTTGTTATCCGACCTAATGAGGAATTATAGAACTCCGGCCTATCAAGTGTTAGAAAATACTGACTCGAGTAAAGCGTATCTCTTTACAGTGCATTAAGTAGAAAGTTCATTAAATATGAAAGAATTTGCTTGCATAAAATATTAATAAATAGATCAAGATATTTAATTATTTAATGTACGGTAAATATTATACATTATACACGATTAATGTAAAACAATGATTGAAATTAACAATAAAACATAATTAAACGAAAAATAAAGCACAATGTGGGTTGCTCTACTTATGATGTTTTGGGCCACTAAATATTATTAGGTCGTTTGAATCCAGTTTTTTGGTAATTATTCAGCCTCAGTATGGTATTCCTAGCAAATCATAGAACTTATGTTGACTGGTCTCTGGGTTTTAATTTATATACTTCTGCACATACTTTTTCCTTATTTCTACAAAGTCAAGAAGTCGAAAGTAAAAGTGTGATGCAGTTAGTAATGTCCTGTGATTTTATATGACATTGTATATTCTACAAATTCTATGATTATGTAACTTTTTTTTTTTTTTTAAGTTATTTTGTATTGTACATGTAAGTTAACACAAACTTTAATTTTATTTATTTTTCAGTTACCAGATGGTTCCAAGCAGCGAAGAATGGAGACACAATTGAATTAAAAAAGTAAGTAAAAGTCAGTAAAATTAAAATTCGTTCAGAACTTCTCGAAGTCTTGGTGGAAGGATATTTCCAACCAATCAGTAATGTGCATATTCATTTTTGTGTTTTTCGGTAGTAATTTATTCCTATATATATAGCGATATCAGGTTAGGTTAGGCGAGAATTTTTTACTCTTCACTTTTCATAAGATAGTTTGTTGGGAGCTGAATCAGATTTACTGGTCAGATTTTTTTCTCTTTCTTATAATTGTCCTATTATTAATATATTCCACTTATACATCGTAGACGGAAGTTCTTTTCATATAAAAAGCACGTAACTTCATTCAAGAAACTCAACTGTAACTTTTTTTCACCTCCTCGATGGTCTGAAGCGCGCCTATGGTGCATAGTGTCCTGGATTCTGTTTCTAGTGAGAGATCCTTGAAATTTGAACGCTTTCTGTTTCTGGTGAGAGATCCTTGAAATTTGAACGAATTCCGTTTCTAGCGAGAGATCCTTGAAATTTTAACGCTTTCTCTTTCTGGTGAGAGATCTTCTAAATTTGAACACAGTACTGGTTCGAACTCAATCTGAAATTGTAGGTACACGTCTCATATCATCGCCTTGATTCTGTGAGGTTTGCCCAACTCCAATCCAGTCAGTCTTTGCGTTTTCATCGGTTGGACCTACAGATTTTTCTATATGTACTCCCTGCGGGTCTTATTCCACTCCTTCAAGTATTGTCTCCGTACATTTGAAAACCAATTCCGACATTAACATGGCTAATCATTGTTTCATCTTGTCTTGTCTAAATGCTCCACCTAAAATCAGGTTGTACTCCATTTACTTAGTGTAGCTTGACTGATTTGTAGTAAGTTCCAGGATAATGTATCTGAAGGGTTTTCATAACCGAAAGACCACATGTATAACCAGCATTATACTCAACATTCAGTCTATAAACATAATGCACATCTTAAGCCTCATCTAACAAAGTGTTACTATTGATGCTGATAGTTGTTGATGCAGTATCCGAGAAGAGTTGGAAATAGAATCAAGATATTGTAAAGAATTAGATTTTTAATATGAGCATAATGATAACTTGGATTGTAGTGCGCAATCTCGTATTGGTGCAGATACAATAAGGGAGGATGACAAAACAGATATATTGCTTTAACCCGTTACTGTAATCTGGCTGTGTTTGTACTGTAATTTGCCTAACATCAGAGAGTTCACCATGGTCCCATCATTATGAAAGCGTCGTACTCATTATGAAAGTTTTTATTTATTATTATTATTTTTTTTTATCATAACCGGATTCATCACGGAACCAGCGTTGACAACTCGATCAGAAGATATTATCGTATGTAGCACTTAAAATTATAGTTTTTGCCGTAAAATTATCGTATATTTTGTTTCAAGTCTAAATATCAAGCTGTATTATTATTATTATTATTATTATTATTATTATTATTATTATTATTAGTAGTAGTAGTAGTAGTAGTAGTAGTAGTAGTAGTAGTAGTAGTAGTAGAAGAAGAGAAAACTAACGCGAATGCAAACAGCTAAAACTATATTCTTGAATCTTCTTAGATAACAAGAATGAAGTTCTATTCTTTACGAGTCTATCGAAATGAATTGTGTGGCTTTCCTTCAACACTTTATATGTTTACTTGTGAAAACTTATCTACCCCAAGTAGCTAGTAATTCTCCCTTATTGATCGAATAGCTAACGTAGGTTTCATGTGTATGTGTTCAGTGTATGTTAAATCCCAGTGATCCGATTAACCAATTACATAGTAATAATAAACATGAGTAAACAGGTGAATTGGTTCGCATTTGTAATGTTTTGAGTAATTTGGTCACAATTGTTGCAAAATTCATACCTTTTTCACGCAATGAATGAAATTTCTTTCGAATTTCAAATACCCCCAGAACTATCCTTTGCATTTTACCTGAAGCTATTAAATTATTGTATGGTTTCCTATTATCGTACATCAACTATCGTACATCATACGGGGGTTAAAATTATCGTATGATTCGATAATTATCGTACATGTTGGCAACGCTGCAGGGAACTCAAAATAATAAAAGTGGCTAGTAGTGACCATGACCAGGTAGACATCTTTTGATTCTTTGTAATAATTTTCTTATTCTCACACTCCTTTGCGCTCCGATGACGTCCCATTTTGTGTGGAAAGCTAAGTGTCACAATTTGCTGCCTTCAGTGTCTTCTAAAACATTAGGTAAATGCCTTTCTAGAAAATTCGAAGAGTGTAAAATCGAGGCTGGACCGAAAATCGAACCCGGGTCTCTAGTGTACTACAACTGTGTACTAGCTACTCCGCAACCCTGTCGGCTAAGTCTTGATGTGAATGTTTAGCCATTCAGACCACATGGACGCAACTCCTGATCGATTTGAATGGCTGAAACTGATCTGAGAAATGAGAATACGTAATTGGTTTGAGTAGCTCCAATCGATCTCAAGAATAAGAATATGTGGCTGGACACGAAGCAGCTTGGGTTGTGTGTAATTCTCGGCCCAGTCGTCAGTTTCAACTCTGAATTTCATTAAATTTTCACCAATAGGAAATGTGAGAAAAAGTTAATTGTTTTCTACATATATAATAAACTAAATTCCTGACGCAACAGCCCTCAGGGGGCTGGGACCTACTAGCCGGCTTGTGGCTCTCTTGCCTTTAGACTGATTTGTGATTAGCACATGATCTCCCCTCGCCTAGAGCGTAGTTTGCGAACTTCTTTCCTTCAAATAGTTCGCCATTAGTCTTCGCAACGCTGAGTGCACGATGCAATGCAAACACCATTTGGTGAGTACGATATCGTGTTATAAAAGACTATTTTATTTTGATTCCTATATGCCCGCGATAACTCTACTTTTTTTCTAATCACGTGTATGTACTGACCTGCTTTACAGGTTGATAGCCAAAGGAGTAAATGTAAACCAAAGACACGAACTTGGATGGACAGCTTTGCATGTTGCTGCTATGAATGGAAGAGCAGAAGTTGTGAAAGTGTTATTAGACGCCGGAGCTAACCCTGACGAACCCGATGAATTCATTAATGCATACAGAACAGCAAAGCTAAAAGGTCTTAATTCTTTGGATGGTAAGAATTATTATTCCCGTACATTTAAACATATTTTAGTTTTAAAGTATGCTTCATTCGACAGAAAGGGAGTGAGGAAGCAAAGTTGTTTTAAAGAAAGTTGATTAATTGATTTGGAGTTTATAACATTCCTCTTCTACGCCAAGGCCATATAAACTTGGATCTACAAATTAACGTGTTCTCCGAATCATGTGAATACACACTGCGAAACCAGGCCTTGTTTCTCATAATAATACTAACTATATAACCACAAGAGAACTCAAATACAAAAGAAAAGAAAGGAAATCAGGAATTTTAGGCGTCGTGTTGACTTTTTGGTTTCGTGATAACTTTGGGATGTTGAAAGAAATATAGAGATAATATAAAGAATTATGTAAAATAAAAATGTACACTCATGTCCAAAATGATTGTCGCGTATCTATAACTGTCTTCTTGTAAGAATATAATTCGATAATGATTTTGCAGGGTACTTTTAATACTGATACTATGTGTGTAATCGAGAAATGTATATTTGTGGTAAATTTCATAGGAAAAGAATTATAAGTACGAAAATTAGAGTGAGTAAAACAAAATGTTGCTAAATGGACAAGAAAGTTTTATTTTCGTTTTATTGTTCTTATTTACTGCTCTTTTGACATGAAATTTACCAAATACATGTCTTTGCCGATTATACACATACTAACATTATAAGAAGTACCGGACGAATTTATCAAATTATATTCCTACAACAACATATTTATAGACATGCGATAATAATTTTGGACATGAGTGTACATAAAAATAATGAAAATGTAATAAAGATAAGTCTAAAGTAACCAAAAGTAAAAATGGGCGTACGAAAAGCGGAGAGAATGAACCAGGATAAGAGCGTAGCACAGCGTTTCCCAACCGATGTGCCGCGGCACACTGGTGTGCCGTGAATGGGCCGTTGGTGTGCCGCGAGGAAATTGAAACAAAATGATTAATTGTATAGCAATCAAATTGCAAAACGCAGGGGAAATTGTATATTTGTATTTCACATTACTATGAATCTAGAATTTTAAGTTTCGTACCGTGTTACTGTTCTATACATTTCTAATGTTAAAAAAAGTATTTGTTGTCATTGTTATGACCATTATTGCTTCTTTATTGTTGCAGACTATTTCGTAACTTAAAAATTTAAAATATTCAATCCTTTCGACAAATTTCCTACATTTGTGTTTTAAAAGTAAAAGAGATTTGTTTGTTCGTTCGTTATTTAGTGATTGTCCTCCCATCTGCGCTTAGGTCTTCCTAATGGTCGTTTTCCGATTGGCCTTCCAGTCAAGGCTTTGAAAGCGTTTCTACTTTCTTCCATCCTAGCTACATGACCTGCCCACCTAAGCCTCCTAGACTTGATGACCCTAGGACACAGTGCACGGGAGTGGCAATGTTAACGTATTTTATCTTTCTCTTAACAACGTCTGAGGAAAAAATTTTGAGAATACTCACCTTAAAAGATGTGGATAAGTTAATATAAAGGCTGTGCGTTTTGAGGTGAGTTGGTTCAAAATTTTTGGATAATAAGCAGCATATATTGGTTAAGATACGTACAAATCCTTTTCGGTATGGACAGACAATAAATAGTCAGTGTAAATAGGTTTTAAGAGATTGCAATAGGTAATGAGGTGAAAAATTACTGAGTTCAAGTGCTTGGTAGTGAACAAAGGACCTATAACAACTATTGTAAAAAATTGTGATTCTAGAGTGTTGCGATTAAACACAATAAATTGCATGATAAATTGCGGAACCAGTGTGTTAATGTTGAGGTATACCTTTAATTTATTGATTAAAAATTAGTAACATGTAACTTGTTTGTAGAACGAAAACATAGGGACAATGAACTTAGAATCAAGAAGACGTAGTAATTTAAATAAAACAAAAGAAAGGTATTTAATTTGTAAAGAAGAAAGAAAATGTAAGGGTAATGTACACTTGTTTGTACCATGCAGAAGTGTTGTCAAACTGCAAACGCTATAGATTCATTTTTTTTTTTCAAGGAATTCTGGGTGAATCCACAAATTGTCAAAATTTCACTGACGAATACATATTGAGCAGAAACTCAGGTGAAAAACCTCTGCTTTCGAAACCAGGAAGAAAGAAAAACAAAAATCAAAGACACAGACACACTACACAGTAAAATAAATTGAACTTTAAAGTGTTTCATTTTATCACTCATAAATTAGTGTGAGTTTTGCTTGCTTCTTCTCAGTGGTATTGAAAAGTAAAATTTCTCGCACCTAAACTAATACCAGTAAGGGGAAGGCGAAAATGTTATTATTTTTTTCTTGTGCTAACAGCAGAGTTTAGGAAATAAGTAAATCGTCGTAACAATAAAAATCACCTCATTTTAGGAATGTCGGTAGTTGTTGATATAGAAAGAGGAGCTACTTTCGCTTCCGTAGGAAGATTACTTTAGGATGACCAGATTTAGAAATGGTCCCACGTAGCGTAGTTGTTGATAGCTTTAGATTTCATATAGTTCGGATTCTTCGTTAAACAGTAGTTTCGTTTCATATAGCCTCGATATTGAAAAAGGAACATTCAGCTCAAAACCAGGTTATCATACTGTTGATAGGTTTGATGTTTTGACCAGACTTTCTTAACTGTCATGCCCGCATCTAGGAAATAGTCCAATGCTGATCCTCGTACGTCCATGTTAGGAAAATGTTTTCTCCGAATCTGAGCCAGAGCAAAGGTTGAGTAGAAAAGAGCGAGGAATTCGTTTACGGGCGTCCCGTGAATAGCGTAGAGGCAGACATCCTAATACACATGGCAGTACCTTTTAATTTTAGACAGTGATTATTTTCTAGTGCGAAAATTTTGAAATTATATGAATATGCCATTTGAAAATATGTTCGTTATCCATTGTAGTGAAATTATTTGCAGAAAACTTGAAAATGTCTGCACAATTTACGAAAATTCAGATACAAGCAAGATTTATTATAATATCTATGCTTATAAGTAAAGGTTGATTTTATGAAACAATATTGGTAATTTCGAATTCATAAGGTACATAGAAGGATTTTTTCAAGAGCAAATTCTTCTGGATATTTGCTACTTCCAGTGTTGGTTCGTCGTGAAGATGAGTTTAGCAACCGCTTAAATCACCGGGCGTCTTTCAGAGGCTGGACTCCGTTGCACTATGCCGTTTTGAATGATGACCCAGTCATAGTAAAAATACTGTTAGATGCAGGAGCCAACCCTACAGCAGATGATGATACAGGCCACCAACCAATCGAGTATGCCAAAGATGGTCCCATAAAAGAGATGCTTGATACGTATTCGACTAAGGTAGGCACGCAATTTTTTTCCTCTCTTATACATAGTGTTTTCTATTCACTACAATTATACGGGTAGTCCATGTATAATGATAGAAGTAAATATCTCAGATATCGTAAAAGACAGAGAAGTGAAATCTTGCACCAAGAAACTATAGGGAAGGGACAACGTCCTAGATATTTTGTAACATCGCCGGATGGCAACAGTCTTGGCAACTCAATATAAAGTTATATTTTTTCAAATACCACTACGACAGATTATTACATATTTCAAATCAATATGTCAAACGAAAACTTAAAATACTACATTTATTATTCAGTGTTGCAAAGTATGGAGTTGTTTTCAAGATTCGCAACACTGCTTAAATCATGTAATTGTGAGAACTTGTTGTAATTACAGCTACTAAAAGTTATTGCTGTAATGCTATAGAAGAGAACGAAAACAATAATTATGTTAAATATTTTCCGCAAATACACCATTTACAGCAGTGTTGCGAACTTTATCAATGTTTATCATGTCTCCGAAATGGTTTGAGATATTGAAGTACTGTAAACAGCAAAATAATTTGTACGTCGATTGCAAACCATTGAAGTAACTAGATATGTTAGTTATCTTAGCATTTGTTTTCGAAATAAAGTATTTAAAAATAAAATCACATTTTTAAGCGCTAGAAACTTCGTTCCTATTCATTCGAAACAAGTCATACCATGACCATGGTATCCAACGTTAAGATACTTTCGATATTTGTTATCCTGTCCGTCTCCGTTGTGCTGTATGTGTGTTAGAAGGTTTCCAAACTTTGGATTTCTGATACTATAACATCCTTAGTTTGCAACATTGAATAATGTGATATTTGAAGTTTTCGTTAGACATGTTGATTCGCATGTATTGATAAATGAAGGGTCAATATGCAATAATCTGATGTAGTGCCATTTGAATATATATATATATAATTTTATATTGGGTTGGCAACACTGTCCATCCGGTGATGTTGCAAAATACCTAGGATGTTGGTCCCCTCCCTATAGTTTTTCTTGGTGCAAAATTTTGCTTTTCTGCCTTTTACAATTTCTGAGATGTTTACTACTGTCACTATAAATGGACCACCCTTTATATGTACAGAAGAATCAATACATTCGAAGATGGTTAAAACCAGTTCCATTCAAATGACTAGATTCATATGTTTCTCAGGGCTTATCGATTGGTTTCTTCAAAGAAGAGTTACACAAAATAATTAATTTTATTTATCAGATTGGAAAATCCAGTGAGTGCTACATCATCACACGTGAAAAATGACGTCAATTGACACATTTGAACCTGTAAGACTTAACAGTAAGAAGGGAAAGAAAGATTTGGCACAAAAGTGGATCTTTACCCCTTACCTTTTGTTCAGGTTATTTAAGTTCGCTAAGTAATGTGAATTAAAGTAAGCTTTATAGACACTAAAGGAAAAAAATAAAAATATTATCAATTATAAGAATTAGTTCGTAGATCAGACTTGATTAAGTGAGAAATTATATTGGTTACTCACCAATATATATCCTCCCGTGGGAAAACTAAATATTCTTCAGACGTATCGGAACAACAAACTACTACCATCTTCAGTAGTAAGATAACAAGGATAAAAACATGCCGTATTTCTCCGTGTGCGTGGGTTTTCTTGTGGCTCTCCCGTTTCCTCCCACTTCTTCATTCCACCATTTCATTCATTACTCATCATCACCGTCTCCTTCAGCCTAACTGGCATAATCGTGGGACGTAAAACTCAAAGATTTCATTTCATACCATATTTCTATTATCTGTGTTTTGTCCTAGTTGCCTTATCAACGAAGGCGGAACTAGCTTGTTGTTCCAGTGCGTCTGGAGAATATTTAGTTTTTCCACGGGAAGATATATTGGTAATTAACTAATTTTTGTTAATTTATTAAATGAGGTTTTATGAAGTCGTGTGCGAATGTGACGACTCGTATATTGGGATGATGAAGAGAAACATAAGAACAAAGGGGCAAGGAACACATTAGAGACGCAAACGAAGTGATTGGTCTTTCTAAACTTCTACGAAAATTCCAATACTTTTTGTTCACCTCAACTATTGGTTGGTGAGTAACATGGAAATTTTAAGACTTTTCTCTCCCTTGGGAGAGCTGATTTATACTTTGATAAGGTCTCTTCTTCTAACTTCATCTAGATATTCTATCCTTGGTCTTCCTCTTCCTGGTTTTCCTTCTTCTGCCTTTCCCTCTTATCAACACAGTGATCCAATCGGAGTGCCGAATAAGATGGTCAAGCATGCTGTTTCTTCTTTTTCCTATTATCTTAATGATCTGTGGTCCTTTCTTAGCTTCCTTTAATACGGCTTCATTTTTTTCCTTTCGGTCCATGATATGCGCATCATTCTACGCCAACATCACAGTTCAAATGCTTCCAACTTTGATATTTCAGCTATTCTCAGTGTCCATGTATCTGATCCGTAAACGCCACACTCCATACCGGGGTCTTTATAAATCGTTTACGAAAGTCAAACGACACACTCCTTGATGTTAGCAGTCCTCTTTTCCTGTTGAATGCGTGTTTAGCCTGCGCTATTCTGGAACTTACGGCTTTTTCACTTCTTCTGTCTGACCGGCAAGGTGGAGATATTGAGGGAGGGCCAATCACACTATTCAAGATATTAGTTTTGCACTGTTCTCCGTTGCTAACAGAAAGAAGTGTGTTCGAAGCTTTTTACATAAGGACGAAGAAACCGAGGCCTAATACAGAGAATACGGAAACGTAGATAGAGAGTGTGATTCTATGCTTAACAAATACATTATTAAAAACTGTGTTAAAATATATGTATTTTCCATTTATTTCTGATTAAATTAATTTTAAAAACTATTATACAAAAGTTAGCAAATAAGAAAAAAAACATTTTTAAACTGGCAACTATGATGTGTAAATAAGTTAGCACAGAAAATAACAATGGCGGGAACAAAGTTCACTGCAATATTTCCTTCTTTAGTATACTAGTACAGTCAATACATTCGTCGACTGGTGCTCGGAATATAAGCAACCAGTAGAACCCATGGTTGCTGTGCTCGATGTGAACGTGTGTGTGTGTGTGTACACACACACACACACACACACACACACACACACACACACACACACACACACACACACACACACACACACACACACACACACACACACACACACACACACACACACACACACACACACACACACACACACACACACACACACACACACACACACACACACACACACACACACACACACACACACACACACACACACACACACACACACACACACACACACACACACACACACACACACACACACACACTATTACAAGGATCCAAGTGGATCCAAGTAGTTCAAGCATCATTTTGTCTTTTGACTTGTTTTGTCTCGGGTTTTTGCGTTTTGGAGGTGATTTCCAGGAGGCTGCTTGTCTCGTTAGTTGTGGATCGTAGAGGAGACACTATATTTCATCTCCTGCTATTATCCGGTTCAGGAACGTTTCATCAGTGTCAGTACTTCTGATCGTTGGTCTTGTCTCAGAATGTGTGGGACACGATGCTGGGTCACGCGACATGTTCAAATCATCCGTCAGAATGTTGTAACACTTATCATTGCTGATCCATACTGCTGCTGCGATGTCATCTACTGACTGGGAATGGTTAGCGCGCACGACCATTGCAACCTCTTCGATCTTGTGTTCTGTTCGGACTGTTGTTGACCGATCTGCTGGTTCATAATCCTCTAAACTGTTTCTCTCCTCCGTAAACCGTTGATGCCACTTAAACACTACATTGCGGCCCAGGGCGTTGTTACTCTACACTTACCTGAGCATCTGCCACATTCTTCAAGTCTGCCGCGGCGCAATCAACCCCGTTCTCAACAGAAAGAGTAGTCTGTTTACACTCTATGCACAGACCTGCCTCTTGCTCGGTCGAGAGATGAACTTCCACTGCTTCCTCCAGGATATCATTTATCAGCTATAGTGTACCACTAGCGCCACACTGCGTCCAGTCCATGAACTTATTGACTGTAGTAGTAATTTTAAAAGTGTGGACCTATGTTAGCAAAAGTCAGGTTTAGTCAACTTGTATTATGCATAATTGATAGATCTTGCTGTGTAAAAGCTGTTATTTATTGAAGCACGTCCATAAGTAATAATATATACCATCAATTTGTTTACGTTTATTTTCTTTCGAGTTTCTTACTTTTCTTGTAATTTCACAGAAGATACACAGATTTAAGGATTTCTAATGAATAAAACAAAAATGTACAAAGGAATGGAACATGTAAAATTCCCAACTTATTACTGACAGAGGAGGAAGACCGACTAATCTTTGAAATATTGCGGGGACTAGAAATATCTGGTCTCAAGGAATATGTAGTATAAAAAATACAATTTTTTTTTTTTACATTTAAGAATAACATATATATATATATATCTCGGGTGTCAAAAAATTCCACCGACAAACTTCGGGAGGTAAATCCTCTCATACGAAGAAACAAAAAAGCTCAGTAAACATGGGTCCGGAAACGCGTTGTTTCGGAGATATAAGGCGCCAAACCGTGGGAAATGAATCTTTAAAGGCGTATATTTCAGAAACTATTCAACGTAGAGAGTGCGGTTTGAAAACTCACAAGCGAAGTCATACCTGCTCTTGTTAAACATGCATGTTTCATAATCTTGCAATGCCTGCGGAAGGGATTCCCCAAAGGAGCATAGGGATTCCCGGATAATCTGCCGAGTGAAGATGGCTCGAAAGGGGTATGAATGGACGACTTCCTCACCTGTTAACAGTACTTCCTTGTACCAAGACGATAACTCAAACGGATACAAAATGGTGGACACTTGTATACCTGCTGTGTGTGGTTGCATAACCGCCACATACGGATGGTGCTCAGTAACGAAGTTCGGAATATGCAGTCGAAGGTTCGTAGTTAGGCACGTGCGGTGTTGCTACAGTATAACACACGAAGTAGAGTGATTGAAATTGTGAAAATACTTAATGCAAAGGAAAACCTCAAATAGCACGATAGCGAATACAGTTAGCACATTTTCAGATATGAGTAATGTTTAGCAATGGCTAGAAATATCGTTATGTCTAGTGAACTGAGTGAATGTCACTAATGAACGAGACCCAATATTAAGTACATTATATGAATGATCTGAGTAAATGTATAAGAGATTTGTGATTTGAAGTCATATGCATTATCTTAATAAGTCTGCAACCATTTACCTGATTTCAATGCTGCTTGTTCTTGTCAGTTGTTGCACCGTTACGTGGATAAGCAAGGAAGCAACAGAAAGCAAGGTTGCACGTTGACGCGCCGTGTCGCGGGGTCAATCTCCACTAAGAGTCCAAGCTTTGGACTCAACAACCAAGAGATGGATCGGATTGCATTTGAAACTTTAGGTCCCGTCTCCATATAGCGCCGCTGCCGGAAAGGGACATTGAATATCTTAACAAATTAACAATCAGACAATAAACGATTGTTATAAACGTACAATTGAATGATACTGTAGTGCGCGAATGTGATATCTAAATGAATTGGTTTAGCTCGTTAAATTAAATGTAAGTCCTGCTACGGTTTCGTTTTCTCTTCGTGTTAACGGATTCCAAAATATGTAAACAGAACAATAAACCATCTTCATATTTTATACCTTGTCTTTATTCCTCCATTTAAAGTTACATCAAGATTGTCTTCGTGTCCATTTTGTTAGGTCTATAAGGCGGGGACGTTATTACAAAACAATAATAATAACGTCATACTCTTCTTATGTTTATTTTTGCTTACAATGCAACTGCTAGAGCCTCAAATCTATCCGCCTATTCCAATTTAGCACACCAAAGTAAATTAAGTGTAAAGAGAACCGGGTACGATCCTAGTGTTCAGTAGCCGATCTTGAAAGTAAAAACTGGAGGGGGAGGGGGTGTCAGTATTTTGCTATGTAAAATACGTAATTTGGACTGCGTTTTAGTATTTATGACATTAGTGATTTTCTAGTAACGCAGCAAAATTGGGGGACCAAGCCCCCCGACCCCAGCCTAGATTCGCCACTCTTTGTTCAACCATTCTAAGTGGCTTTTTTCAGTTTCACAAGTCGAATGCCAAGATGGTACATCTATAAACGCTCTGGCCGCAAGATCGCCTGCATTTGTGTCTGAACTTTAGTCGTCGGATGTAATTAACTCTCATAATGTAAACAGATTTAGGCTGCATTCAAATGCACACGCAGTCGAACTCTGGAGGGTATTGTTGATCTTTAAAAACAAAAGCAACATTGATTATCGTTTTACTGTGTGTAAGGAAATTGGTTTCTGGTCTTCTTTAAATCTTAAAACATGTAAGAGGTATTTCAGTTTCACACGATAATTTTAACTGAGTCCAGAATATTCAACAAAAAGATATTGTCCTTGAAATGACAGTACATAGCATTTTTCTTACGTTCAAAACTGTTTATAGGAACAGAAATACGATAGAAGAGATAAAATAAACATTGGCTAACAGAGTCATGCTATTAGTGGGATTCGACTCTCAGCCATATGACAGACGAGTGAGTGAGTGAGTAATTAGGGGGGGGGTAATGGGGACGTCAGCAGCTAGGCTATATGTCCCCGTCACGATGAACACGGTTGCTCTGAATTAAAAGATGGGAAGAAAAAGGCTAAAAGAATAGGAAAAACAAAACTGCTGCTAATATAACAATAACAATATATAGAAACACAATAAAAACTAACAGACATTAAAAATGCAGCAGCAATAAAACAGTGGAAACACACTAAAACAGCTCAGAGAACGTGAGCAACCCCAGAAGCATAAACAAACTCAAGTACACGGCGAACCATAACACTTGAATCCTCCAAAGCACGGGCGAGAGCAGAAGGCAATCTGAAACGTTCTCTGAGAGCTGAGTATTCAGGATATTCAACAAGAATGTGCTGAATACTCAGCGGGACTATACACTCCTCACAGTAAGGACGGTTCAATCTCCGCAGCAAGTAACTGTGCGTCAGGTGAGAGTGTCCGATACGCAAACGCGCCAGGAGCACTTCATCTCGACGACGAGCTGACGAGGACGTACGCCACTCTCCTAGGAGTGGCTTGACTGCGTGCAATATATTTGCAATGGCCTGGTCCCAATCTGCTTGCCAGTGAGAGCGCATCAAGATAGTAAAATACGAATGAAGATCGGAGCAGGGAAGGCTATGCTCAGTCATATGACAGACGAGCACCTAAAGAAGCTAGTCTACCGAAGACTGACATGTATTCTGGAAGCGACTGTGCTTGTGTGCAGTGCTTACTGTCTGTGTTTTATAAAACACCGTAGTATGAAATGGAGTTTACTTGGGCAGAATTAAATGATATGCATCTGGCATATGGTGCAGCTATGGGAAATGCAAGGGAGGCACAAAGACTTATAGAGAACTTTTTCCAGAATGACGGTGCTCCCATCACGCTACATTTACGTCAATTGATCGGCAGCTGCGAGAATCAGGTTCCGTACATATTCACCGGCCTGATGCAGGAAGACCACGAACAGTGAGAACACCAGCATTCGAAGAGAATGTGTTGGACCAATTTGAACAAAATCCCTCAACAAGCACGCGGGCCGTTGGACATGGGTTGCATGTTCAGCACCAGCAAGTGTGGAACGTCTTACATGAAGAACATCTCTATCCATATCATTCTCAAAGAGTACAAGTTTTGCGTCCTACAGACTATCCCAAACGTGTGCGATTTGCCCGATGGTACCTGTGGCAGTGTGTGGAGAATCCGCAGTTCGCGCGGCATGTGTTGTTCACGGATGAGAGTAGTTTTACTCGTGACGGATGTTACAATGCTCATAATAGGCATGTGTGGGCAGCAAACAATCCGCATGCAATGTTTCGCCGAGGTCATCAAGAACGATTCACAGTGAATGTGTGGGCCGGTATAGTGGATAATGTCTTAGTAGGACCTTATGTATTACCTCCACGACTGAACATGCATACTTACAGTGTGTTTCTTTCAGAGGTACTCCCGGAACTGCTCGAAAATGCCCCCTTGCAGTCTGGCGACAAACGTGGTTCCAGCATGACGGAGCTCCACCCCATCGGCCGCGGCGTGTTCAAAATGTACTTTCTGATATGTTTGGGAATCAATGGATCGGGCATGGTGGTCCTGTAGCATGGCCTCCTAGATCATCGGATATGACACCTATGGACTTTTACCTATGGGGACACATGAAGGAGTTGGTCTACCAGACACAGTGGAGAATGAATTGGACCTTGTGGGCCGCATTGTCGAGGCTTCCGCAAGAATTCGCGTTAACCACGACGTTTTCCCTCGTGTGCGAGATGAAGTGCTTCGACGCTATCTCTTATGCATTGAAGTCAATGATTCACTTTTTTAGTAGATTTCGTGACGTTGTAAGGTACAACTGAATTACAAACACCATTTCCTGATTGACTCGTCTTCTTCTGTCTTTGTGCTTTGTGTATTTTATTTGTGCCTGGAGGTTATGCTTTACAGCATTGCACGCCACTAACTATGCCACTAATATGCGAATCATATTATCGCCGTTCCCAGGAGGTCATTTGCCAGCTGCTTCTTACGTATGTTAATACTATACTCCATAATGCTGCATATGTTAACATACATTTGTCCACGATAATTAATGTACATTTTGATAGCGGGTTTGAATCTAGTTTCAACAGCTCTCAATCATTCTGCTTTATGGGTTATGCTGTAGCAACACCGCACGTGCCTAACTACGAACCTTCGTCTGTATATTCACAGTACTTCATATTCCGAACTTCGTTATTGGGCACCATCCGTATGTGGCGGTTATGCAACCACACACAGCAGGTTTACAAGTGTCCACCATTTTGTATCCGTTTGAGTTATCGTCTTGGTACAAGGAAGTACTGTTAACAGGCGAGGAAGTCGTCCATTCATACCCCTTTCGAGCCATCTTCACTCGGCAGATTATCCGGGAATCCCTATGCTCCTTTGGGGAATCCCTTCCGCAGGCATTGCAAGATTATGAAACATGCATGTTTAACCAGAGCAGGTATGACTTCGCTTGTGAGTTTTCAAACCGCACCCTCTACGTTGAATAGTTTCTGAAATATACGCCTTTGAAGATTCATTTCCCACGGTTTGGCACCTTATATCTCCGAAACAACGCGTTTCCAGACCCATGTTTACTGAGCTTTTATGTTTCTTCGTATGAGAGGATTTACCTCCCGAAGTTTGTCGGTGGAATTTTTTGACACCCGATATATAGATAGATAGATAGATAGATAGATATAGATTTATAGATATATATATAGATATAGGTATATATATATCCTCTAGGAATCCTAATCTGATGATTAATTTTCTGGTATTATTTCGACAACCAATCCTGTTGGCATTGATCGTTTGTACCTTCTGCTCTTTAAGTAACTATTAAGTATTGTTTTATATTGTTTAAACCTATTTCATTTAAAAAGATTGTTACCGATGGAAATTCTTTTGATCATGGGATAATTTGAAATTTCTTGAGATAAATATTAGAAACATATTTGAACATTATTAAGTGCATAATTTTTCTGTGTACTTGTGAATTACGTCAGGGAGAGTCATATAATTTTAGGAATCATTCACAACATATTATTGAACTAAAATGCTTTAGTGTTACGTTAATTTTGCTTTCTTATCTGATAGTATTGTAGTAACTATTGTCTTTTTTGTTTGTTTGATTATTAGTATGAAGAAATACGCCGACAGAAGGAAGCAGAAGAAAGAAGACGATTCCCATTAGAACAGCGTTTGAAGCAATATATAGTGGGACAGGAGGGACCAATAACAACAGTTGCATCAGGTGAGTTTTTAAGTACAGCTTCAACTTTTTTACAGTGTGGGACATTTATCTGGAAATACCCTTTATTTTTAAAGATACATAACTTAGGCTTTTTATCTTGAAACTCCTTTTGTTAAGGATATATATAACCTCGTCTATTTATTTTAAAACGCCCTTTTTTAAGATATATAAGTAGGCTGTTTATCTTAAAACGCCGTTTTTATTAAGATATATAACGAGGGCTATTTATCTTGAAACGCCCTTTTTGTAAAGATACATAACGTGGGCTTTTTATCTTGAAACGCCTTTTTAAAAGGATATATAACTTGGGCTATTTATCTTGAAACGTCCTTTTTTTTAAAGATACATAAAATGAGCTATTTATTTTGAAACGCCTTTTTTTAAATATATAAACGTGGGTTCCTGTACAGGTATCAAAAGAAGTTTGTGTAGGAACAAACATATGAAAGTAAGAGATAAATTAGCATGTATCTGTGCTCGAAATTTAAATGTCAATAAAAGTATAATTTTTAAAAAAAACAACATGAAAACCGCTGCACTATTTTGCTGAACATTTGTTTCTTGCTTCTGATGCGAAAGTCCCGAGTTCGATCCCAGGCCAAATGAGTTTGTGTTAAACAACATCGTGTCCGTGGTTTTTTCGTGGTTGTTCTGTTTCCTTCCACATTCTCATTCATCTGTTTAATATATATATCTATATATATATATATCTATATATATATATATATCTATATATATCTATCTATCTATCTATATATATATATATATATATATATATATATATATATAGCAATAATGAAATGTTTAAAACAGCACAAAATGACTACCACTTTAGTGTGTTAGTTCAACACTAAGGGTATTAGAAATTAACCTTCCGAGCATATGAGAAATAACTGGTGACTAGCTGTGAGAGTTTGCATTGTTGTTTTATTTTCTGGTATAAGCAAAGCATTACGCATTATATTTGGCATTTATACCAAGTAACGAATAACGTACTATTCTTTTGTAATCGGTCACAGAAAATAATTTTGTAAGGTTGTGAATTATCTGACAACAGTTACATGAGTTGCAGTTCTGCCATCTGTTGTTCTTATGTGCTAGGACAAGAATAATAGATAATTCGGAAGATGAATTTCTGATATACTTAGTGTTGAATTAATACACAAGTAACATGCTAATTTAGTAATCATTTTCTGTTGTTTTAACACTTCGTCTTTTGCTGAATATATCTATCTATCTATATAAGTGTATATATATATATCGGGTGTTCTAAAAATGGCACCCACGGACCACAGAGCACTATTCTACAGGTTAAAATAAAGCGAAAATGTTATATGGTGGAATGCCCTCCGGGGCCTCCTTCAGCCGCTATGGAGAATCAAAATTTCATTATTTTTCAACATCTCATTTTAACTTATAACCATTAGCATTGCTTGACATACCCATCAATCAATTATATCGATTGTTAAGCTAATAAGTGGTGCTAGTGTCAAAGTCTACTGACTTTAACTGTCATCTGTCAAGAATCAATATAATTATTTGATGGATTTGTAGATTTAATCTATAGTTCTTTATCTGCTACGACGTTGTCACATAGGTCAATTCGCTTCTCTAGATAGAAGACCCGTATATATATATATATATGGTTTATTTTGATTTGTAGAATAATGCTCTGTGGTCCGTAGGCGCCATTTTTACAACACCCGATATATATATAATCACTCGTCCCTTTTAGTATAAGTCCGTAATAGTGATCCGTAAAGCTAAATGACTTAATCATTTAAAATAATTTAAGTTAAAGGCTAATAGTCACCACAATTTTTTTTCTTTTTTTTATGTGCTCAGCGATTCTGGTACAAATATTCCTTTTTGTTTGACCTATATACATTTGGTCACATTGACATTTAACCCTATAGACGCCACTACTTTGTTGGGGATCAGTAAAAAATGATTTAAAATTTGTAATATATTTTTCTATAGGTTTAGGAGGAACTTCGGAGACCTTGATGTTATATTTATGCAATGTCTTTTTAATTTTTGCCGAAATATGTGGAACCAGAGGGACACCAATCCATTTGTCTTCTTCGGCATTTGTTGTTGGCCAATGGTTGGTGTCGTCGATCTCCCGCGGTACCTGTTTGTACCACTTCAGTAATGAAGACTTTTGATAGCCATTTTGTTGTCCAATTTTAATTAAATATTGAATTTCTTGGTTGAGGTCCCCAGGAAGATCAGAAAGTAGAAGAGCTCTCCTGAAGAAGTTTTTTCCAAATATTCAGTTTCTGAACCCGTGCGTGAGATGATTTAAAATAAATATACTTGGTACCAGCAGAAGTTTTACGATATACTGGAGTAACAAACTTATTGGCTTGTTTTTTGATGGTAATATCAAGGAAGTTAAAAGCTCCATTTTCTTCAAGTTCCATCGTGAATTTGATTCTATGATGTATGTATCTGATTAAATTTATTTTCTTGCGGTGACCATTAACCTTTTACTTACATTATTTATAATCATTATCACCGCTCGCAATATAATGATGACTTAATCATTTATTTTTCTTTTTTCAGCTATCAGAAGAAAAGAGAACGGTTGGACGGATGAAGAACATCCCCTGGTGTTCTTGTTCCTTGGCTCTTCAGGTATTGGAAAAACAGAATTAGCTAAACAGTTAGCAAACTATATTCACAAGGGAAAACCACACGGATTTATACGATTAGATATGTCAGAATACCAAGAAAAACATGAGGTGTGTTTATACGATAATTTTCACTTCCTCAGGTATAGTTAATGAACTTAGTTTTACCAGAAAATTCCATTCATGATGAATTTGTTATATCAGTACCCTGGTTTCAGGTTTAGTTAAATTTTAGTAGAAATTCGTAAAATTTATATAGAAAATGAATGACCAGAAAATGGCGAAATAGTGAAAACATTATACGAAAATAAGTACATTATAAGTGCTTTCGCCTAAACGTTTTGCTAAATAGGGAAGGAAAGACGTAGGGAGACGAAAAAAAAAATACATTACAGAAAAAATCCTGTGATGCGTCCAGATGGGTGCTGTATTGAAATACAGAATTACGTCATCATTTCCACCATGCTAAAAGTACATAGAACTTATTAAAGGAAGATAGAACTAATAGATCAGCGGTAGTGCGAAGAATAGTAAATAAAAAAATCTTGTATATTAAAGGGGAAAAAGAGGATTAAAAAGTAAAAACTAGTGAAGAAATTAACAGAACATTATAACTGTAAATAATCAATACATTATAAAAAAAATAATAGAAGTGTAATAATAAAAATCCGTAATGTCATTACCTTTCCTCCCCCACCTGTCACTCCTTTCAACCCCTACCATTTCAGCAGCGAAGATATATGAGACGTACATGCAAAACTTAGCGTGACATCTGAACCACTTGAGCTGCTACCGAGAATCGAACCAGTACCTTCTACGCTAAACACACGTACGCTAATCCTATGGTCACAAGGAGCTCCAACATGATGATTAAGTATGTAGTTAACAGGGCCAGCTCTATCATATGTGCAATACTTGCATTTGCACGATGCGGCAGGTTTCGAGGAGCGGAAAAATCTGTCATAACTATATTATTTAAAATAAGTATTTCTTGTTGTAAACAGATTTCATGATGATGGTAGTTAAATTTACTATGCTGGCCTGTTTGAATACTACATTCATAAATCATGTATAGGTCGCAGTAGTTTAAGGTCACATGCACAGTGCTAAAGCAAATGGTGAAATAAATCCCAGTATGAATTGCTTGATTGTTGTCAAATACAAGAATTCAGGTCTCGATCAGTAGTGAACACCTGTTCCATTCAGTTAGTTATCACAGTTTTCATGTGAAAACTAGTCTTGTCTTTGTCAGAAGCAAGTTCCTTATCATTGAAGGTGGAAACAATTTTTTTAAAATTATTATTATTATTCTTTAACATATGTAAAAGGAAAATCAAGAAAAAAAATAAAAGAATTGCAAACTAATATATTGAAATTAATACCCGATATTGAATTCTATAAAAAGGATAGCCATCTTTTCTCTACAGGTGTGTTTACTTTATCTTTCACGAACATGATAGATTATTATTTAAAGAAGAAAAAAACAAACAATGAGATTGTATTTAGGTCTTTCTGAGTGCAAGTGCTCTTTCACTCCCCTTTGTTGTTCATGATGAGGTAGCACACTTGAAATTGTGACTTCTAAGATTTGTTCTTTCTGGAGAAAGGCGGCGGCAAGATACCATTGCACGGGCGGCAAATTGCCTAGGGCAGGCCTTGGTAGTTAACCATAGTGTAAGTCACTTGCGTCGATTTGAAGTGAAATGGAGTTTAAAAAATTTAATGTAACACGATTATTGTCTACATGTTTAGCACGTAACTTTATTTTGAAATGTATTCCAGTTGTTTCTTTAGCTTTTTTTTTTTTTTAATTATCTATTTGTTTATTTTTGGGAATACTGTGGCTCAATGGTACAATGATTACCTCTGATGCGAGGAATCTCTGGTTTAATCCCAGGCTATATGAATTTGTGGCCCGTGTGTTTTCCCCCATTTCCCCTTACATTTGCATACCATCAATTCTTTCATAGTCATTCACCTTATTTAGCCTATAAGGCAGGTTGGCTGGTTTAAACCAAAAAACCGAAAAATGTTCGTGAAAGTATAACTATTCGTAAAATCTTGATGAACACACATTTGTGGGTTATCACTTTTCATTCGCATATATTATTCGTACTATATTCAGACCTAAATTCCCCATTCATTATTACAAAAGCAACTTTTTTTTATGTAAACTTTATGAATGTTTCTTTTGTCATTTTTTAATAGTTTGGTATTATTGTTATGCAATCAAAGGAAAATTCTAAATATTGTTTCGTTTTAATAATGTTTGTTATTGATAAAATACATCGAAATGCCGTATACTTTTTGGGGGGGAGGGAGTCATACAAACCCCACGAGAGGCAATTATTGAAATCAGAAGTATTTTTGGTATCTATTTATGTATAAATGGGTCAGAACCAAAGTTGACTCAAATATTTCGTATCTTTATTCACTTTTCGTACTGATATGCAAAGTAGGTCGTTATATTTCTTTAACTTGGACTAATAAAAGTCGTAGTGAACTAACTTGGACTAAATTACTTCTTCTGTACTTTGTAGTACTTTGAAATTGTCCATATGTAATTCTTTATAGTGGTTTCACTTGTGCTATTGTTTAATCTTTTTGTCCTTCTGAAATGACTCTTTGACTATTATATTAACAAGTATGTTAAGATCAGTACATTGTATTTCTATCAGGAGTCCTTCGTGAGTCGGCAGACGTATCGCATTTGTGGCCAATTAGTCCCGGTTTTGAGCTCAAATGGAGGACACTTTCTGTTGGATGTAAGCCGAGAAGCGGTTTGGATTCTGCTTTAAGCTTATGTGACCCCTTTCAGCATAACCCGGTTGTTGCATAATAACACCAAGGCGAAAGAAACTATTTCTGTTTATATGTGATATAAATGCATTGAGCAAATTATTTAAACAGAAAAAACGGGTTTGAACCAAAAAACCTGGTTTTTTGTTTTTTTCAATAAAAACCATGGTTTTCGCCAGTCCTGCTGTAAGGCATAAACGCTGGAAGTAAAAAAGAAAAAAAAAAGAAAAAGAAAGAAAAAAAGAAAAGAAAGAAAAAAGTTTATTTTCGTGTTTGGATATAAGAGTGAAATAAATAGTTTCGAGAAAAAAATATTGTCGTAACTCTTGCTTACTTGCTGTTTCGTTTTGTTTATAATCATTGGTTTGTTTTTATATATAAATTTGTGTTGACAGGTTGCCAAGCTGATTGGAGCGCCACCTGGATATGTAGGACATGATGATGGTGGACAGTTGACCAAAAAATTAAGGGCGTGCCCAACTGCTGTTGTGCTTTTCGACGAAGTAGATAAAGCTCATCCAGATGTGTTAACAGTTCTTCTTCAGCTATTTGATGAGGTACCTTGCGTTAAGTTTATAGTATATAGTCTTTCTCTGTTTCTCTCATACATAAGTGTATATTTGTGCTAGAAAGCAAGACAGTGGAAAATAGAGAAACTTGTATGTTTGCCTCAGACGAACAGAGAAAGTCTAAAACCCGACTACAACAAGCCTTTCCTATATTATTATTATTATTATTATTATTATTATTATTATTATTATTATTATTATTATTATAAATGGAACCATGAAAGTTCCGTCGATTTTCACCCAACACCTTCGAACGTTGACATGTCACCTAACATGTAATTGTTTTTACATGTAATCTTAAATATCATTTCTTGTATTTACGGGCAATATGTGCTATTGAAATATGCACAAGCTAGTTAGTAGAAGAAGAAAATATAAAAAGAAGTAAAAATTAATTTCTTTCTGATATTATTATTGATATTTTGCTAACATGGTAATCTGATGATATGTGTTATTGGTCGTCATAGAAACGAAAAACATAAGATATAACTGAAAATCCATCTTGTAGAATCAACATGTATGTTATTTAAAAGGTGTAAATGTTTACTTGTAAATTTGAACTGTGGGCTAAAATGTAACCCTAAAAATATACAAGATAAATATCTTATGGACCTTACATTCTAAATGGTGTCATCTGCCCGGGAGAATTACATTTTAAGTGGTGTTTCCGCCGCAGGATTATATTTTATGTGGAGTTGTGCCGAAGCATAGTAGGTATACTTCAAGAATAAGATACATTAATTAATAGAGACTAGTATACTGAATAGGAAAACCATTAGATTGATTTTAAGATTACATAGCAGTTTTAGCAAATCCAACAACACGGAGTATACTTTGTTAAGGAGTGAGAGAAAAATTTACAGAAATATTAAAATGAGTGTTACCGGAAGTGAAGGTATACATAAAGAAAGTGGTAATCTAGAAATGAACACATCCACGAACATAACTGACCTTATCAGACAAATTGGGGAGCAAATGTAGCAACAGATTGCACAGACAAATCAACAGTTGACACAAAGGATTGAGCAAACAAATCAACAGATGGACATTAAATGGGATACACGAATAGAGCAAATGAATCAACAGTTACATTCGAAATTAGAGCCGAGTGATCGCAAAATGGAGGAGATTTTACATAGGTTCACCGAAGTTCAAAATTCTGTAGAAGTTGTGGAAACTGTAATTAATGAACATGCTAGTCAAATAAGTGAACATAGTAGTCAAATCAGGGAGTTACAGGAGGAAGCAAATTCCATTAAAGAAAGACTTATTACTGCAAACGATCATGACGATGATCATGACGTTGCTCGTGCGAATGGTGATCGGGTTCTTACTAATAACATAGAACTGACACAGTATCAACCCAGAGTGTCTGTGGAAGAAAGTGACTCATCAGGATACTCGATAAAAGCTGATAGTGAAATTAGTTTGGGTAGATATCGGAGAACAAATCGTTCCTCTCATCGTGGGAGAAACAATCATGTAAATCCCGTCATATGAAGAATATTAGCAGAGGCAAATTTTTTCGTGTTAGTGAAATTAAATCTCTTACAAAATTTAGCGGAAGATCTGATGACATACCAGCCAGTACATTTCTAGAAAAGTTCGAAGATGTATGTGACTTAATGGGGGTGGATGAATCCAAATTTTTAAAAAAATTACCGCACGCTTTATTACTTCCCTGTTCCACATGGTTTAAAGCTATCAAAGTCAATTTGCGTAACTATTCTGATTTTAAGAATGCCTTGTTGTCTAATTTTGAGAATGACTTCATATTAGCCAATAGGGATGCATTAGTCTGGAATAGACATTACCATCCTAAATTGGACTGGAGTATTACTGACTTTGTGATATAGGCATACAATGAATTGAAATCAATTTATTCTTTTCAACCAGAATCAAGAATAATAGCATCCATTCGTATTTTGTTACCCTGTAAGCTACAACAAATGTTAATTTCAGCTCAGTGTGTTAACTTTAACCATCTTATTATGATAATTCAAAATTTTGAAAGTCAATCTATGATACAAAATAATAATCTAGGTCAAGTCAATCCTAATCGTAGCCAAGTTAGTTATGCATCTGTTCGTAGTATCAATGTTAAAGAAGGTGTGTTAAATATGCGAAGTAACAATAGATTTCCTTTTAATGGCAGAAGAAATGAACCAAATTTTACCGGTAACCGAACCGAATCTAATTGCAGAAATAACAACAGGGATAATAGACGTAACACGTTTAGGAATCAAACAAATAATGGGTTTAATTTTCCACGAAATGGATTTTCTAATACATACCTAGGTAGCAGGAATTCACAAAATAGAAATCGAAATACTATTGAAGTACATAATAGGCAGGAAAATACACAAGACTGTGGCGTACAATGTAATATAACTGAGTCGTTTGATAACCGTAATTTAAACTAGATTTGGCTGGCGTGAAGTAAGTAAAAATCACGTCAGCGGTAGATACGCCAGAATCTTTTCCTGAAAATGAAACTAATCTTAAGATTTTAAATATTAACGATAATTATCAATATATTTCTATTGCTAATTGTCATTGGATGTTTGATGGTAAAATAGATGTAGGTACATCTGAAGATTATTTTGTCTTTTTGAAAATGTTTAGTACTGCCAAAGTACATATTAAAATTAATGGAATTCCTGTTCAGGCTTTGATTGATAAGCTTTTGTCTTATTCATTTTGGCGTGAACTTACAAAAGATTATTCTAATCCTAGATTACAAAAAATAGATAATTTAATATTGGTTAATTATACGGGCACACATAAGAAAAGGGTTATGGGTAAAACACAAATAGTCATATCGATACAAGATTATGAGATTAGAATTCCTATTTTAGTTATTAATGAATTGAATGAGAAGGTGTTGATAGGATTAGATTTCTTAACACAGTTAACGTGCAATTTTAAATTTTGAAAACAAAACATCTTCTATACGTACACTTAATGATAACATTGTTCAGAATTTAATACCTGTTAGTGATAACATTGCCTGCCAGTGCCAACCGTTTATAAATAATATTTTAAGTATCAACCAAGGTGATCATGAGAAAATCAATGTTAAGAAAATTGAAAACGAAGAGTTTATTATAAAAAATAGTGATTATTCATTTCAGAAATGTGTGGACGAAATTACAAGTCACATAAATATCACTGATAAGAATTTCATATTACAATTAGGACATTCTTTATGAACATAGAAAGGTATTTTCGCTTAGACCTGGATGTTGCAAAGAAGTCGTCTATGATATTGAAGTTGATACAAAAAGTCCCATAGTAACGAAGCCATACATTGTACCCTATAGATTTAGAGAAAATGTGAGAAAACAAATTTCAGAAATGCTGCAAAATGGGATAATAAGACCTTCCGAAACTATTCATCTGAATCCGTTACATGTGGTACCCAAAAAGGATGGTAAACACCTTAGAATAGTACTAGATTTGAGGAAGTTGAATACCCATATAAAATTACAACAAATGAGATACCCACCAGTAGATGAAATTCTTAGCTCATTTACAGGGAAATACAATATTCGGAAATCTTGATCTTGTAATGGCGTACAACCAAATTTTTTTTGGGAGAAAGTTCAAGACCATATATTGCCTTTTCATTTGAAGGACAATTATACGAGTATAATCGTGTTGTTTTTGGATTGATTAAAGGTAGTGCTGCTTTAGCATCATGTTTGAATAAAATAATAGGGTAAGATTTAGGTGCTAATGTAATCTTTTATGCTGATGATATTTTAATTATGGGGAAAACTCCTAAAGATTATTTGCAAAGCTTGGACACAGTTCTGGAACGCTTAGAAAAATCAGGCTTAACTGGAAATATTGAAAAATCTAAATTTTTCAAAGAATCTATTGAATTTTTAGGTTATTCTATAGACGCACACGGAATGTGTTTTAGTGAATCAAAAGTGCAGGCTATAAAGGATTTACCTGTTCCCACTAATTTAAAATAAACACGGCAGGTTTTGGGATTGTTTAATTGGTTTCGAAGATCAATACTTCGATTTGCCGAAATTGCACAACCCCTGTTCTCAATAACTAAAAAAAGGAATACCATGGCAATGGGGTACTTTACAAGAACACAGTTTTTATAAATTAAAGATGTGCATTGTGGAGAACATTCGTCTAAATCATCCTAAGTATGATTATCCTTTTTATGTGCAATGTGATGGTTCATTATCTGAAATTTCTGTCATTCTCTGGCAACCAAATCCTACAACAAATGAACCTGCTGTTATACATTGTGTTAGTCGAACGTTGAAGAACGCAGAAAAGGGCTATACTACCACGGAAATCGAATTACTTGCTGTACGTTTTCACTACAAAAATTCGCTCCATACCTTAGTGGTTGTCATTTTACTGTTGTAACGGATCATAATTCTTTACGACATCTCAAGAAAGTACAGGGATATAATAGTCGAGTATTAAGATGGTCCTTAGAACTTCAATCTTTTGATTTCGATGTACAACATATTAAAGGAGTTGGTAATGTTCCAGTGGATACATTATCAAGATTGTTTCCGAATGAAAACCATCAAGTATTGTCAATAAATGTATTTAAAATTTTACAAGATGAAATATCTAAAGTTTCCCTGGATGAATTGAAAGAGCATCAAAGGAGTTATGATGAATATGCAAACGTCATATATCATTTAGCCTCTTGTTCTGGAAATTGTGATTGTCCTCGCAATTGGAATACTTTATATCAAATGTCTAATGGTGTATTAGTAATCAAAGATTTTAAATATAAGCATAGAAGTAAAATTTGTATTCCGCTGATATTGGTGCCTCGTATATTAAAGGCTTATTATGATGATTTTGGACATTTCGGATACTTGAAGGTATATTCTTTGATTAGTAAATTTTTTATTGGAAATCTCTAAGAACACAAATCAAAAACTACATTAATGATTGTGAGGAATGCATGAGAATTAAGCACAACTATCAATCTATATATAGACCTATGGTGTCAGTAATGCCTGAAGGACTCATTCCTTTATTTCGGTAGACTTGTATGGACCTCTTCCTAAAGCAGCTACAGGTGAAACTTTCCTTTTTACTGTTACGCATGTTTTTACTAGATATTTAGTGGCATATCCTTTGCGTAAAGCAACTTCTTCAGCAATTGTAAACCGAATTTTGAATGTATACATACCTCATTGTGGTCCAATAGAACATATTTTTTGTGACAATGGTGGACAGTTTCGTAGCAATCTATTCATTTCATGCGATGAACATTGGCAACATTAAGGAGCATTTTGTTACTCCATACCATCCCAGTAGTTCTATTGTGGAAAACATACATCGAAATCTCGGTATGTTATTTAGACATTGTTGTCGTAACAAACATATGATTGGATTAAGTATGTTACTGAAATTAATTACTTTTTGAATTATTCGGTGTCAGATACATTGGGGGTAGCGCCAGCGAATAGTCATCATGGAACAGATTTCATAAAACCGATTGAACAACATTTTGACATTAAACTTAGTGAAAGTGATGGAATGGATTCTTCACATCTTGTAAGTATGGCACATCTCCGTAGGACACAAAAATTTCTTTCACGAAATCAGAAGATAGAACAGCAACAGATAGGTAAAGCTAAAGTTCAAACAAATGATTTAGTCTTTGTAAGATTACACCCTCAAAGTGATGCGTCCTTAAAAAGGATCTGTAAATTTTGCGATTTATATGCAGGACCATATTTATGTATCAAGCAAATTAATCCTAAAGTTTTCGAACTAATGGATGTAAAACTGGTAAACTTTTGGGTTTACGCAATATTGATGAACTGAAATTATGGCGTTCCTCAAAACATACTAGAAGTAAATGGATACAGCTAGTTAAAACATTAGTTCCTTCTGAAGTTGTATCCAAGATTAACATAAATGACATTTAATCTTTAAATTCTACTTAATATGTAATTTCTTTATTTGTATTAGTTTTTGTTATGATGTTATCTTGTTTTATTTTAAACATTGTCGATATTTCGTTTGTAATTTGAACGTCGTTTGAATATATATATAATTATGTATTTGATCCTTTCTCATTCAAAGAACTATTATATGAATGTCATAATAATATCTTTTTTAAAACCTTCCTAATTATGCCCGAGAGAATAATATAGATTTTGTTAACTTTCAATTTACAATAAGTATTAATGGCATCGAAATGAAGAATTTAATTAGGACCCAAAAATAAATAACTAGTATACCGCATTTTGAATGTACCTTCTTTTATCGTCGATGAATTTAATGAATAATTAAAATAAAATTAATTACGAAAGTTAAAATAAATATGAAGATGATATTAAAATAAAATGAATATGATATATAGTTACATGAATTGTAATTTTTATATATACGACGGTCATTCAAAAACTTAGGTAATTAATATGGAATATCTAACGGTTTAGGGTTCTTTTTTTTAATTGTAAACAAAAAAAGTCCTATTGTTCGAGCGTCATTATATAACGATATTGTGTATTTTACATGTAATATTAAAAATCATTTCTTGTATTTACGGGAAATATGTGCTATTGAAATATGCACAAGCTAGTTAGAAGAAGAAGAAGAAGAAGAAAATATAAAAACAAGTAAAAATTAATTTCTTTCTGATATTATTATTGATATTTTGTAAACATGGTAATCTGACGATATGTGTTATTGGTCGTCATAGAAACGAAAAACATAAGGTATAACAGAAGATCTATCTTGTAGAATCACCATGTATGTTATTTAAAAGGTGTAAATGTTTACTTCATTACGTATTATAATAAAAGGTAATATCAAGATAATGTGTTCAAGTGAATTTCAGAGAAAAGGTAGTAGACTAGATTATATAAATTCGAACTGTGGGCTAAAATGTAACCCTGAATATACTAAATAAATATATTGATCTTTACAATTGAAAGATCAAAAATAGTCCCTATCAGCGTCGACGACCTGACAAAGTTCTGAAGGGCCATGATTGTCGAAGGAATGGAACAGGTGATAATCGAACAGTGTAATGTCCGGGGAGAGTGGCGGATGCAATGTTTCTCATCCAAGGCGCAGAATGGTGTCCCGGATCATCTTAGCCATGTAGGGCTTAGCGTTCTCCTGTAACAGGAGGATCCCTTTGCGGCCCCAGAGTTTTGAGTATTTCTTGAACACGGCTCAACTGCTGACAGTTCACACTTGCATTGGTACTCTGACCAGCTGGTAGCAGTTCCCGATGCACGATGAAGCGAGCAGCCCACCAAACACACAGGAGGACTTTCTTCTGGTTCAGTACTGGTTTCGGCTGTTTCTGAACCGGTTTATGGGATGCTAACCAATGATGATGACCCCGTGGAGCTTCGTACAGGACCCCCTTCTCATCACATGTCAACACCCTGTCCAGAAATGGCTTCCTTCTCAGACGAGACAACAAAGAAAGACAAGTGTCAACTCGCGTTACCTTCTGGCCCGGAGTCAAATCATGTTGTGGGACCCATCAACTCAACTTGTAGAGCTTTCCAAGTTGATGGAGGTGCTGCCGAATGGTTTCTTCACTCACACTAAATTGTAGTCTGTTTCTCACGTGTCTGGCCACAGTTCGCCTCAATTGCTGCCTCAAGATTTTCATTTTGTACATGTATTGGTATTCCGACACGTGGTGCGTCTTCGAGTGTTTCTCACCGTCCTTAAACTAACTAAACCGCCGCTGCACTGTCTGCGTAGTCACGATAAATTCACCAAAGCCCTTGCATATCTTCCCATATCTTCCGTCCCACTGCAGCGACGTTTGACTCCAGTTTGAACTCGTACAGCAAACACGCCCTTATGACGCTCTGTAGAGGTCCCATGTTCACTCTATCCTTACACAAGTTCACGGTGTAACTGAACTGCCACAACCAGGTGGTATGTTGGATATACCAATAACTGACCGCCTTATCTTCATTCGCATTAAACTTACAGTGTGATGACCAATTGAACACAGACCTCCAGAAAAAAACGACAGAACTTTCTTGGTTACCTTTATATTATTATTATTATTATTATTATTATTATTATTATTATTATTATTATTATTAATAATAATAATAATAATAATAATAATATTAATATTATTATTATTAATATTAATATTATTATTATTATTATTATTATTGTAGGGACGTTTAACTGATGGCAAAGGTAAAACCATTGAATGTAAAGATGCTATTTTCGTTATGACTTCAAATTTGGCGTCAGATGAGATAGCGGAGCACGCAATCCAGCTGAGAGCGGAAGCAGAGGATATTACAAAACAGCGGTTCGAGGGAAAGTTAGGTAAAATTCATTAATATACTGTACAATTTGATACATTAATACATACATGTATTAAATGTTTAGTTTCGATTTTATTTCTTATAAACAACTAATAACATTCTGTTATAGTTAATACAGAAATCATCGTTTCCCATAGTAAATTATATTGAGAAGAAGTGGTATACTAGGTATGATGCTAGACGGGGTTATGGCCAGACAGATAACTAAGATTTAACTCAGCTGATGCAAGGTCAGTTATTTTAGGCTTTAATATCGGGGTAACTTCTAATTCGGGTAACTTCTTCCCCAATTGGTTCAAAGTGTTAGATCAGTAGCCAGGGTGTCTATCGGTCATGAAATCAGAAAGCGGTCATGAAAGTCAAGAAAAAGTCACGGAATTTAGCATGTAATTTTGGGTTCTATTTTCAGTAGAAGCAGAGTTGTTTGTAGCGACTCACCATCTTAAGACGGTTGGACAGCCACTTACATTAAGAGGTAACATACTTCGATCTAAATCTCAAATAAACGACCTAGGAAGCTGATGTCCCGATCTGTTATCACTCAGTTGAATTTGACTCTCTTGTGTAACACACTAGTTTTTCTGCCCTTACCAAAACAGTGAAATTTGTTCTTATTTTGGTGTTTTTTTCTTTTACACTTATCTTCAGATCTTGTACCATAATAAATGAAAATGAGTAGTTTGGACTGGTGGTGCCAGCTGGCATGTGCAAAGGAAAACAGAAACGATGAAGTGTTGTAAATGTGTGAGTAAATATAATAGTTGGGTTGTTCATTGGACATCTACTTAGAGCATCAAAACAATGTGAAAGGGAGAGAGAGTAAAATGCAAGTGAATTAAAACATTACCACTGTTTCAACCGTAAACCAACTACCGTAATACTGGCCAACCATAACCCTTCATAAGTTTTTGAAATAGAAATTTTAGTGTTAGTTTCAACATAAATTTATATACTGGTTTCGTGGTACAGGGTGATTAAAAAAAACTCACGGATTTCATTTGGTTTAGAGTTTCTAACTGAAGCCCGGTTTTCATGCAATTTGTAGCAAATGATCAAGGAAGGATGGAGATGGGGACTGTGTTTACTGGTTTAAATTCATCCGGGATAATATTGGCCTTGTCTCAAGAAAAACAGCAAATATTATCCTGTGTACCTTACAATTGGAATGAGGTTTTGGATTTTTGAAGCGAAATTGCAAAATACAAATTAAGTTTTAGTGGTAACACACATAAATCACATGTTGAATAGCAATAGCCGACAAACGATGGAGAGATTTCTTGGGGGACCTAAGAAGTCGATAACTGACATCTTCCACAACACCCTCCTGCGGGCGCCGATGCTTCCCTTTCTCACTCAGAAGTGATCCTGTTTCTTGCAATTTATCCACTAGCGACCATATTATGTTCCTGTCTGAGGCAGAACGTGAAGCAGATTTGTTTGTAAATACCCTTTGCGTAGCAACAACAGATTCCGTTCTCCAAAAACTTAACGATAAACTCATTTTGCTCCAAAGAGCTCAATATTCTTACCACGTCCTGATCATACTCACATAGCACAGAACTGTAGACCACAATTCCTAATGCAATCAACCAGTTTCCTGTTTCTTATTGACCATGGCGAGGTTGCTGTATAACGAAGAAAACTCAAATCTCCACACCGCACCGCACTTCGTTCCAGTTGTAAGATACACTGGCGAATATTTGCTGCTTTTCTTGAGGCATGGCTGATTATTAGCCCGGATGCATTTAAACCAGTAAACATAATCCCATAAATCTCCCATCCTTCCTTGATCATTTGCTAGAAATCGCATAAAAATCGAACCTCAGTTAGAAATCGTAGATCCAAATCAAATCTGTGAGTTTAAAAAAAAATCACTCTGTACATAATAGTAAAAGTTTATTTGTAAAGATTTCTTTTTTTTTTTTTTTTTTTTTTTGCTCTCTTCCTTCCTTTTCTTTTCTCCCTTATTTGCGTTTCTTATATTATTCTTACAGTTTCCTTCTAAAGTTTATTTTTTTACTTTGTAGAAGACAAGGACATTCCTGAACAGATAACAATATCACGTAATTTTAAAGAAAAAGTAGTGCAGCCAATATTAAAGCACCATTTCCGACGAGACGAATTTCTCGGAAGAATTAACGAAATTGTTTACTTCCTACCATTTTCTCGATCAGAACTTCTGAAACTGGTATCAAAGGAACTTGAATCCTGGGCTAAAAAGGTAATTGTGCGTTTATTATGATTGTATTATTCTTTGTATATAGTACAAGTATTTCAAGTTATATCTTGTTCATTGTAATTTTGGAAATATTCACAGTATTAATAAACAAAACTGATCAAAACACCAAATAATACCTGTGGAACAGTTTCAGGAATGTAACATCGCTTTCATCAGACACGTTATCTTCAGATATCAAGATAAAGGGTCTGTTACATATACAGGGTTTGTCCGGAAAGTAATAGGACTGAGTCGATTAAAAAAAAATATATATTGAGCCAATCTTTACAATTCTTTAAAAACTTTTGAAAATAGGCTCTTTCTGCTTCGATGCAGCGCTGCCAGCGCGATTTCCAAGCATTGAAGGCGTCACGGAAGTCATTGTCCGGAATAGCCTTGAGAGCCGCGGTGCAAGCTGCTTGGATCCCCTCTGTCGTCTCAAAATGCTTGCCTTTCATCGGGCGTTTCAGGCGAGGAAACAAAAAGAAGTTTGGGGGGGGCACATCTGGGCTGTAGGGCGGCTGCGGAAGCGTTGGGATGCCGGCCTTGGTCAGGTAGCTGTTCACAAGAAAGGCGGTGTGAGCCGGGGCGTTGTCGTGGTGCAGCTTCCAGTCGGCTCCGATGTCTGGTCGGACCCGATTGAACAGTTCCACGTAAAACTTGGCGTTGACGGTTTGTCCAGGAGGAACAAATTCATGGTGGACGATGCCTTTGATGTCAGAAAAGACAATGAGCATCGTTTTTACTTTGGATTTGCTCATTCTTTCATTTTTTGGGCGAGGAGACGCCGGCGTGTGCCACTCGGAAGATTGCCTCTTTGTCTCGGGATCATACTCAGAGATCCATGATTCGTCACCTGTGATTACGTTATTCAAAAACTTTCACACATGTTCAAATTTTCTTGGCACAATTCCACTCGCCGCAATTTCTGGTCGTCAGTGAGCACTTTTGGGACAATCTTCGCGCACACCTTGCGCATGTTCAAATGATCCGTCACAATTTCATGAACCACAGTTTTTGGTAAATTTAACATCTGGGCAATTAAACGAATACTTAGTCGACGGTCTGAGTTCAAAACTTCGCGTACACGAGTCATATTGTCGGTGTTTGTCGAAGTCGAAGGTCTTCCAGCACGGTCTTCATCGGCGACCTCTTCCCGGCCCTCCGAAAAGGCCTTGTGCCACCGAAACACACCACTTCTTGCTAAAGCATCATCTGGGTAAGCCTGCTTGATCATATCAAACGTCTCTGTCGCAGATTTACCGAGTTTAACACAGAATTTAATCGCGTACCTCTGCTCTAACGAACGCTGCATTTTCGGCTTGCACCACTCACAGAAACACGTCGCGCGAAAAAGCCTGTCCTGACTCTCCGTGTGCTCGGAGACAACTGACCAGCCGCTCGTTCGTTAGATGGAACGCCCTCTACCGGATCCAGTCGGTGCGCGCACGCTCCGATGTACAGTCATTGCGGAATAAAATCAGTCCTATTACTTCCCGGACAAACCCGATATATTTATATATATATATATATATATATATATATATATATATATATATATATATATATATATATATATATATATATATATATATATATATAGCCTGTTTATTTCAAGAATGACAAAACGCAAAATTCCTAACTTTTCAAGATAAGCGTTTAAAGATTCGAAACGCAATAAAAACAAATGGGCGCAAGAACGACAGAAAGTGCTATCTACCGCCCAATTTTGGAAACATATCTGTGAAATTTGTGATGACAGAGATAGACATCAAGATTAGCTTTTATTTTCGACCCATAAGTCAATAAGGACGATTTTTGAGTTATGTCGTTTTTGAAATAAACAAGCTATATATATATATATATATATATATATATATATATATATATATATATATAGGGTGTTTCAAAACAACACCGACAACGTTTGGGAGGTGATTCCGGACACCAGGATAAGCCAGCCAACCTGGATAAACAAATGCTTCCTTTCGGAGTTATGGACTGCCAAAACCATGAAAAAATGAACTTTGAAGGTCCGTAGCTCCAAAACAATGGAACCTACTGTAATCGGGTCAAGACTTCACTAAAGAACTAATATGTGCGCTATCCAAAAACATGTTTCAAAATCCGAAGGTACTCAGGCAACAATTCTTATAGAGGGAGTTTGGCTACGGACATTTAATTTGGAGTACTCACCAATTACCACCATGAAAATATTGTAGAAGTACCACTGGATTCTGAAACTTTGATATTTGCATAGGGCACACAGTAATTCCTAAGTGAAGTCTTGACCCGACTACGGTAGGTCCAAGTATTGGAGCTATGGATCTTTAAAATTCATTTTTTCATATTTTCGGCAGCCTATAACTCCTAAAGGAAACATTTGTGCACCCAGGTTGGTCTATACTATGGTCTTATCTTGGTGTCAGGAATCACCTCCCAAACGTTGTTGGTGTTGTTTTTGAAACACCCTGTATATATATAAGAAATATAATTAGACACATCATCTGCAGTACCTCTCAGATATCGATTCAAGTGTCGTATTGTGTTCTTTAGAGAGGAGTACTTCGGACACACAGCGGCAAAATTCTCCCGTCAAAATAAGGTTCACAGTAGATCCTGACAAAGCTCCGGAGTGTTCGAAATTTTTGAGCAGTAGCACTCATATATAATGTTGCCATTTCTGAACAAACTAGAGCAGTAACTGACATTTTTTTTTTTTAATGTTCTCTGTGTTTTAGCTCATGCATGTCGTTTTTCTCTAAGTTCTATTTGAATTGTTCAGATAATTTTCCTTAATGTCCACTCAGAAAGACGGATATACAGGTATATAGTTTTACATTACAAAATGCTTACATTGACAGAACACCTCACACAAACTTGCAACATTCACAGACTGCTTTTGTGAAACACCAAAACAAAAACGAACTTTAGTAATCTTCCAAAAATGAGAATTAATATATAACATACAATGTTTCCAATATTGTTATTTTTCAATTAAAAATATTGAATTATTAAGATATTGCTAGTAGTTTAAATATTGAAGAACATAGTATTGGACGATGAATACTTGTGTTATCAAACACTTAAACTATTTTTTAAAATGTAATAGCAACTTTGGATAATTCCTAAAGCACACTGAGGGAGGGGAAGCTTAATTTTAGTCTAGAAATTCCGTAGACGCGAAATTTGACTTAATTTTGTATCTCACACAATCTTTTATATGGTTTGATGTCACTGATTGGATCCTCTTTCTATAGCCGTGTAGAAGATTTCAATATTATTACGTTGCAATTTTTCTCTATAACACATGAATATATCTAGAAGAAAGATCGAAGTAGGTGTTCAGTATAAAAATAATATATCTATAGGATGTAGCGAAATTCTTTTGCTACGTCTCCATAAAATCACCATGTACATTTCTCATGTGAATATATGCAAAATAAATTTCTCTCTCGTATTTTATTGGTACAGTGAAATCTGTCTATGTTGGCCACCATCAGTTCCATTGAGAAGTTGCCAACTTAGACGGGTGGCCAGTTTACAGAAAATAAGTGGATTGGTGTATTTTTTTAGAATATGATTTCTAGTGTTACTTGATTGTAAAATTTTAATAAGCAATGGCATGACAGCTGTGTTTAAATAATGTACATAGTGTATTTATTCTTTTATTCTTTTTGGCACATATGCACATTCTAATTTTGTAGTTAACACTCTTGTTAATGAGCTAAGAGTGTTTCCCTCGGAGCAAAAGATGTTCTGAGATAATCTTAAGGGAATTCATATCTCAAAACCTCCGCTTCCTTTTGACAAGCAGCCAATAGTTGACAATTGAGATGGTTAACTTTGACCTTGAGAATTTTCCGGAATTACTAAAGCTCCCCACTGATGTAAGGAGTCGATATGACTCATGGTTTTACCAAAACAGACAGAGTAAACAAATACAGATACATACAACCATTTTCTGAATTCCTGTACGTGCTTTTTCGTATTCACTCTTCCTTCACCAGCCCTTTATCAGGGTAACCACTGACCTCCGGGAACAAATCATGGGAATCCATGCTTCTTTGTCCCCAATCACAAATACAGAACTTCTGCCTCCCATATGGAAATACGAAAAAGTTTAGAAAAATAACAAAACTGTATTTTACGTGGCCAAGATACACAGGTAAATTTATCATTATCGTTATAGGGTAAACAGTGCTTTGCGACCAACACCCAAGATAGACAGATGGCCAACTTACAGAGTAATAAGTAACGAATATCTTACGAGAAAATGCAGGTTCAAGACAAATCAGGCCAAGATGAGCAGGTGACTACCTTCGAGAGGTGACCAAGTGGATAGGTTTTACTGTAATATGTTTCTAAATCATTTTGTAAAGTGACTCTGCTCTTAAAGTTAGTATGTACATAGATATTCTTATGACTTATTTTATATTTTTTTTTTCTAGGCACGAGAGAAACATGACATAGAGTTAAATTGGGACCGCCAGGTGGAAGCACTGCTGGCTGATGGTTATAATGTCCACTATGGAGCGCGCTCAATTAAGCATGAAGTTGAGCGTCGTGTAGTCAACCAGTTGGCAGCCGCACATGAGCAAGGGTATATCGGCCGAGGTTCCACGGTGCAGTTGGCCGTTGAAAAAGTTGGTCAGATTGATCCAAAGGAAGAAGTTCGTCCCTCAAATGAAGAAGAGCCGCAAGTGATTAAACTACGCGTAAGAGCACGTGGAAGGAAGGACTTCGTAGTTATTGGTGATCCATTGAAAAACTTATCACATCATAACGAAAACTTCCTATTTTAACCGATTAGTCTTACTCGCATGATTGTACATACATCTTACAACGAAGTATTAATGTTGTAAATATAGCGCTACAAATAATAATAATAATGTATTATAAAATAACGTACTTAAAATAAATTTATTCTGCCAGAACTTTTCAGTATTAGATCAAGTCATTTCCTAAATTCGTATATTTTTTGCCCCTCTTCTCCCTAAAGTTCTGTAAATTCATTGTCAATAGGAACTCAGAGAATAAGAAGTAACAATGTAAGTATCTGATTCCATTTGGACCAAAAAAAGAAAGAAAGAAAATGCTAAGAAATATTGATTCCTTTCTCGATGGAATTATTACATATATTTAAGAAGAAAACGGTTGGAAATTGAAATTTGTGTAAATAACACATGTTCCTCGATATACAAATAGTACCAATACAATAGAAAGCATCAACGTGTAAATCATTGGTACACACCCGTTCACAGAAAGCTGGAAACTCGTTCAGAAACTAAGTCCGAAAAAGTGAGCCTAGATCCGTCACAATTCCCGCAGATCTATACACAGGGAATTGCATGTTCCCGCCGTTCTTTATATAGACACTAGCTGCAAACCGTACTGTCATCCGAGCGATGTGAAAATGTAAAAACAAAATCAAACTACTTATTTCTGAGATTAATATTGATTGCACACTTCATGCACAGTTCCAATATGCAAAAACAATCAATATTTTAAGTAGAAATTACAGAAAAAGACCGAAAATAACTATTTAAAACTTCAAGTGTCAACCTGCGCTTGGAGCGATACAATTATTAATATTATAACGCATTTCCTTCTAAGTGCTTCCGTAGCCAAACGGGTTTAGTAATGTTGATTGAAATTTCTGAAGCGAAGGGCGACGGTTCGAGCCTCCGTGCGGAAAGTTCGTTTTTATTTCTTCCTTTTTTTTTAATATATGGGAACATTGTTATAAATATAAATTTCTACTTTGAAGTGCTTTGAAAAACAATCGGACGAACTGTCACTTTTCAAATCTCTGTTACATTTACTAGCCCGCCATTTCCATAATTTATGTATGAAAACGTTAACACAGACGGCAAAAATGTAAATTACTCATGTTCCTGATATATATATATATATATATATATATATATATATATATATATATATATATGTGTGTGTGTGTGTGTGTCACACAATTCTGTAACACACACATATTGAAATGCTGAACTACGAATGCGAATGCGAATGCGAAATGCGAATGTGAAAAATGCTGAACTACGAAAACATGACGTATGCCTTGTCGCTGTAGACGAGTTTCTCCACTTTGTAAGACTACGAGTAACGAAATCACCTACAGCCTAACAGCTGCAATTGATTCATTAGTCATTTCTCATCGTGGTCAGAATGTTCGCGAGCAGCTTACTGCTCTTGTTGAATACGGTGGTATGAGTGTGAGACAAGCTAGCGAACGGCTTGGTGTTCCCTGTTCTACAGCATATACTTGGTGGAAGAAATACTCAGAAACAGGTAACGTGTCTAGAAAACCTGGCACTGGCCTTCAAAGGGTTTCAACCCCACAACAAGATCGGGTCTTAGTTGACGTAAGACGTCGCAATCCTTTCATGTCATCCCGGCAGTTAGTGATAGCGTCTCGTTTTCCTGGCTTCTTCCTCACCACTCGGCGACGCCTTAAAGATGCAGGGCTTCACGCATATCGAGCCGCGTGTAAGGAGCAATTGACGGATAGTCATAAAGTTGATCGACTAGCATTTGCTGAGGCAAATATTGGTCGTAACTGGGATCATGTAATCTTCACATACGAAAAGATATTCTCTTCAGCAAATGATGGTCCTCCACTTGTGTATAGATCTACAGGAAAACGTTACGATCCGCAGTACATGCACAGAACGCATCGCATGGGGCATGTTACTATTCACTGCTGGGGATGGCTGTGTAAGGATACAGTTGGTGAATTACACCGTATAGAAGCCAGAAGTATCTGGATATTGTGCAGTATTTCTTGCTCCCCGCTGCGAGAAATTTATTTGAAGACGGCATTGTAGAAGTTCAACAAGATCATAGCTCAATACATAATTCCCATCTAGTTCAAGCCTGGTTTCAAGAGAAACCCAATGTTGAGCTAGTCGACTGGGTTCCAAGAGGATCTGACTTGAACCCAATGGAAAATCTATGGGCGAAAGTTACAAGAATACTACACGAAAATTGGCCTGATCCTCCACCAAGGACAGCTGACGCACTTTGGGAGCTAGTTTCTGACGCGTGGGAAGAAATAGCACAGGGACATCAATATGTCGCTAGCTTGATTAACTCATTACCAAGAAGATTAAGATGCGTCATCGAAGCTAACGGCGATTGTACGAGATATAAATACCTGAATAAAGATTTGTCTTCATATCCAGGTGACCTTCGAGGTCTTTCAAGAGCTCACTAAGTTTTTCCATTTTTCCTTTAATATTGCTTTCATTGGGACGTTTGCGTTTGGTCGGAATCTGCAATATATATTTATTTCTGCTTCTTTGTTTACCCTACACAGATAGTCCAGTGGTTAGCACTGTGCCTTTGGTGTTGGGGGTACCGGGTTCTATTCCCGCTGGGAGAGGCTTGTGTTTTTTACCTATCTGTGATAATTCTGTGTTCGTGCCCCTGTTGTTAAAGAGGTACTGCTGAAACTATACAACCGAGTAAAACAATAAAAAAAAAAAAAAAAAAAAAAATCAGTTACTGAGGAACGTTCGGTAAGTCAGTTTTGTTTTAATATCTAATGCTTAGCGCGTTCGTTGTTGGGTCTTATAATCGCGGGTTCAATTCCCGTTAAGGGTCCATTAAAATTTTACTTGAACTAGAATTTATTTGCATGAATCACCCGTCTTCTTTAGCCTAAAGGACTTAAACGTTGAGAAAAGCGTATGGTAAAAATGAAATAAATAAGACAGTAATAATGCTATTAATCTGTATCTATCTACATATGATATAAATGAAAAAGACGTCGTCTATCAGAACAAAAAATGGCTTAACCGTTTGAAATGTTTTTTATTAACACTTTCACCTATCTCTGACTCATGGGCACCCGAAGGAGGCAGGGTGGGCCGCCCTCTGACTCACGAAATGTGTACAAACAGAAATACCAAACATAATATATAGCAACCATGAAGATAGCCCCTTCTAGAACATTTTAGGGTGCCATGCGCGGACTGGCTTGTTGTCATGCCATTTTTATTAAAATGCGTATCCTAACAGAGGAGAAGAGTTAAAATTTATGCCAAAAATTAAATATCTCACATTTATGAGATGAAACTTGACCCCATGCCGTTAACGTCGCCAATATCTAGTGGCCCACTTGCCAGTAGATGTCGATCGTCGATATAGCAACGCATCGAAAGATTGCCGCTAGTGTGTCCCTAGCGGCAGGGTTTCGTAGAGTCGAAACAGACATCTAGAGTAGGGGTGTTGCAGTTACCACCACGTAGTGGCGATGACGTCTTTTCGGTCCGTCTTTCGATTCGTCGCGGAGAATCTGCGAAGGGACCGAAACGACTTATCGCCAGTCATGTGCATGCGTTTATTATTATATATTTGTTTTTCCTGACGAATGTTCCTAAAGTGAGCTCCGGGGTCAAGAGTAACCCATGCTTCTGCATCACAAGGTTGCTGTTTCGCGCCATTCCGGGAGAACTTTATATATATTTTGTAAGTGCTTTTTAGACTCATCTCAATGTAAATGAATCATGAATATAGACTATTTAACATAGTTTGGTGGAGTAATTTTGTAATTCGTTGGCATTTCGTCGCGTCTCTGCCACCGGTGGCCACTGGTGGTATAATTTTCAAAACGGAAGTGGGGGCACCGCGGTTTATTGCAGTGAGGCCATCAATATTTGGCGAGAGGTCGCTAGTTATCCATCGACGGTCCACCGACGCTTACATCACGGGGTAACTCTAAATTAAACTTAATTAGGAAATCACTATAATTGCTATAAGAACTAGTTTTTGAACTTGGACTGTGTAATATTGGTCGTTTGAGGCAAACATTTCCTAAGTTCAACTTCGAGTATCTGTGGAAAACAGTAAACCAAAGATGATAGGTTCGAACCCACAATCCAACGTTCACAATCGAAAACCTTCTGTAAATCTGTAAATCTTTTCCTCTTTTAAGTGTAATAAGATATGTTGATCCGTTATTAACTGTACTGTAGAAACAATTCATCTTTGTAATACTTAAGGATAAAGTATTTCGAAATTATGTACACATGGGAGCACATGGTAGTTGCCTCAATCCAGCTATAATCAATGCCCTCAATTTTCTTCGTGCAGATCAAACCGATTTTCCTGCAAGCTGTTACACAACGACAATTAGTCTAGTTGTCTACGTGTCGAACTGCTGAGCCAAAGGACGAGGGATCGAATCTTGGAGATGGACATGAAAATTTTTATTACTTGCAGAATTATACATTTCACCCGTAATAAAATGAGCATTCAAACAGTTTGTGTTTCCGTGGAAAAGTAAGAATTAATTTCAAGTTAAACTTGTGAGCAGTGAGGCAAAACGAATTGGGCTCATGGTTGTCCGAATACCTGACGATTTGAATAAATCATACGACACGCCTTTAGTATGGAGTTAAAGAGCTTTCTCATACATATAAAGAAATCTCACTGACCTAAAATCCATTACGAAATAGGACCTACCAGAAGCTTCAACACCACGTCTGCGTCACTTCAGTGAACGCTGTATCGAAACTTCCTATATAAATTTCACTCACTTGACGTCTAGTCAGTCGACCGTACTTGGTTTGTTAGCTAACTATATTGAAGGGGTATAGACGAAAAATATGCAAAATCCATTTTTCAATTTTGTCAGGAAACGAAGAAAATGTGACACCCTTATGTTTCAGAATTGTTGAATTTTGGGGAGGGGGAGGGTAGATTTCACTCATCTGCTGTAAGTAGTGACTACTGCTGTTAACCATTGCTTACTTTCATTTTGCATTTACACATCCTATCCTCTTTCAAGTTCGGTTCCACATGCCATTCCATTTAGTTACATATATTCTGTTCGATTAAATACACATTCCTTAATCTCTTATAATATGTCCAAATTAACAAAACGGTTCTCTTGCTTTCTTTCTAATAATGATTATTTAGATTTCAAGAGAGTTAATTTTAAATAAACTTGTAACCAATTTGTTAATTACTACGAGCATTGAGTTCTTCCTCATTGTGTGTTAATATATATTCTTCAGTGTTTACATTCTAATAATAAGTATTTATGACAAAATTAGATATAATTGCAGTATACGAAGGTTAAGTGGCTAATAAAGCAGTTCAAGCCAATATCTTACTTCAATCTCTATCGTAGATTACAGTTATCGTTAAAAGAAATTGAATATTCGCATCCAAAATTGATTTTATCTAGGTAGGATAGATAGGGATGCGCACGAGACAAGATTTGAGGCCGTCTCGTCTCGTCAATATGCTGTAAAAGTGATGTCTCGACACGAAAAATTTATATTTTTCTATTTGAAGAGCTGTATCTCGACTCGAATTTTGTCAGGAAAGTTCTCAAATATTTAAATAAAAAAAGGAAGAAAAACTAACTTTCCGCACGGAGGCTCGAGCCGTCGACCTTCGTTTCAGAAATGTCAGTAGCAGTACTAAACCCGCTTGACCACAGACGCAACTTACAAGAGATTGTGTTATAATATTGATAATAGAATCGCTCCAAGCACAGGTTCCTACTTGGAGGTTTAAATATCCATTTTCTGTCGTTTTCAGCAATTTCTACTTAAGATAATGGTTGATTTTGCATATTGAAACTGTGCATGAAGTGTGCAATCAATATTAATCTCAGAAATAAGTAGTTTGATTTTGTTTTTACATTTTCACATCGCTCGGATGACAATACGGTTTGCAGCTAGTGTCTATATAAAGAACGGCGGGAACATGCAATTTTCTGTGTATAGATCTGCGGGAATTGTGACGGATCTAGGCTAACTTTTTCGGATTTAGTTTCTGAACGAGTTTCCAGCTGTTTGTGAACAGGTGTGTACAGTATGTGGGAAAACAAACAGTACTGAAATTCGCGTGTGAATGGCGCGCAGGTGCAATGTGGTATGAGTTGTGAGAGCCACATGTGTGCTCAGTTGTGTGTGGAGTAGCGTAGTGTGCAGTTGGCGCGAAGACTGTTACTCACAATAGAGGAGAAGGTGTTTATTGTCGAGCACTATTTCCACTCATACGGTGTTGGGGCAGCATCTCACTGCAACAGATGAGCTCGTATGTTTACTGTATTGCTATGGCATATGAAGATGAAGATTTCATCAGCAACATATGGTTCAGTGATGAAAACCTTGTATACCTTGATTGCTACATCAATTGACAGTTCCCGGCGGGAGCTCATGTTGTTCGGATTCCACGTTTAATCAGAAGGTCCACGTCTCATATAGCCTCGCTGCTCAAAGGGATGCTAAACTTAACTTCAACTCAACTCAACTCAATCGACAGTTGATTATTGACCCATTGTTGCATGATTTGCACTGTTTTTGCCGCACCAAAAATCTGTCGTCACAACAATTGAGGCAGCAAGACGGAGCTACTGTTCACACTGCAAGAGAGTCACTAGTCCTTCTACCCACGAGAGATTGGACATATCTTGATTTCCCGTGAAACGCATTTTCAATGTCCTTCCCACTCCCCTGACCTCACGACTTCACATGCCTTCATATGGGGTATGCTAAAGGAAGCAATTTTCCGAACAGATAACTCACTACCACTATACCGGAGTTAAGAGAAAAGATTCGGTCATTTGTGTTGTCGTTCCAGCAATCCGTGTTCACTAACATATTCATCAATCTACATGACAGCTAGAAGAATGTGTGCGACGTAGTGGCTAACATTTTGAACACATGATGTACAGACGCGATTCCTCTTAAATTTACAATATGAGTTGAGTAACATTTAGTTGACATCCATTTGATAACATTTCTTCATTAGTTGTACAAATAAACAAATGTCAACGATGTGATTTCAGTACTGTTTGCTTTGCCGCATACTGTATAAGAATATACAGATTGTTCCATTTTCCGGCAACATTTTTATGATATATATAAGAAGAGTTCGTATTACTGTGACCTAGAAACTTCGAAAATATTCATGGGATTAGAACTACTATATTGCGTCCGATGCTCTCCCATTGGGACCTCGGGCACAACGCCACGTGACTTATTCACTAGATTAACTAGAAGTGCCGAGCACAATAGCACGTGAGCTATCCACTAGACCAGTGAGGAGAGCCAAGCCACGATACTATTGAGTTATTTCTTAGACCAGTGAGGAGGACCGGGCACAAAGGCATGTGAGTTATCCACTAGATTAGCGCGAAGAGCAAGCACAAAGGCACGCGAGTTATCCACTAGACCAATGATGAGGGCCTGAACAAAGGCACGTGAATTAGCTATTAGATTAGCGAGAGGAGCTGGGCACAACAGGACATGAGTTATCCACTAGACATGTGAGATGAGGATTGCAAGAGACGGGAGTATGTATATATAGCAACTATACGTCAAGAAGTACACTACAGTCCCGTTTAATCGAATCTTAATTATCCAAATCTCTTTATTTAAAAAAAAAAAAAAAAAAAAAAAAAAAAAAAAAAAAAAAAAAAAAAAAAAGAGAAAGAAAAAAGAAACTTATTCGTGCACGACTTTATTTAAAGTCAGCAAAAACGAGTACAGTATTTGGTTTTTTCTAACAGTTATTTATCAAAGAGTAAGTTTATTGTTATGATTAGTTGGCTGTACTTACCCACTTTCTCATCTGCTTCAATTAGCACAATCTTGTACTGTAAAGGTCAAGATACACTTGCCAGTTGAAATTTATATTCAGTTTTGATATCTTACTGGCAGTGAGTGTTAGTTTTGTGGAGTTCTGTTTAGTAAGTAAATCAGTAAATCTTTTCTTATTATCGGCAGTGATTATGGTGGAAAAAGGGAAAGCGAGTTGTGTCAATGAAATGAAATGATATATATATATATAATAATAACTATATGAAATTTGTCGTTTATAATGTTCTATATAAAGTTATTTTGACAACAACGTCTTTTCACGCTGAAAATATATAGGTTGGATAAAAAGTAGTGGCAACACTTCTCACGTCGGAAGGCTGTCTCAGCGCTATCCATAGCTGATAAGGGAATGTGAGGCGACGAAATGTGGTGAGTGGTAACGACTGTGTTATCCAATCATAAGGAACAGTGCCGTAAAATAGAGAAACAAAGTGAAAGCGCTAAATAATATGTTTCGGAAAGACGAACAACATGCATGGATCAGGATTGAAGTGGCACGTGGGCGCAATGCACATGTTTTCACGGACTGCGTGACAACTTTTTCGCCAAAATGAAGCAACCATTAGCGGCAAGCACTATGACACAAGAGAAACCATCATCCGTGCGTATGACAGTCCTGCAGGACATTGACTAAGATTGATGCGTAAGATGAGTGACGCACTGGTGGTGTAAGGTGTCTTCCACATGTGTGACAGAAAGTGATAGAGATTGGTTTTACACAGCTTTAACATCGAAGGAATTTAACAGTCGTGTTTCTGTGCATAAAGTCAGGTATGAATTTACTTCTTATCAGCCCTTGTACATAAAATATATAGTGCTGTGTATCAAAAACCCTTTATTCCGGTTTAACCAATATTTCGTTCAACCGAAGCACCATTGATCTCATAAAATTTGGTTAAACGGGACTTTAGTGTATTCCATTAAAAAAAAAAAAAAAAAGTATTAAACTCTCGGTCCCCATTTCTTAAATCGTGCAATACTACTCTTATTACTGAACTATTTATTTACACAATGTGAACAAAATTGTTGAGTCGTTTCCAAAAAGAGCCTTTCTTATTTTTTTTAAAAGTGTAAACTACTTCGTGTATTTTTTTTTTCAGAACTGAATTATTCCACATTGTATATTTCTTAATCAACTGTTTATTTATTAAATATGTACAAAATCGTCTGAGTCGTGTTTAAGAAAATTGTCCGAAAAAAAAAAAACTCCTTTTGGACTAAATGGTATAACTAATCTTACAGTGCCAATGCATTTATTTCAGCAAAATTATTTTCGAAAGCAGTGCTCCTTCATGCTCGGTCGCTCAAAGTACGAAACATGATGAATACACTAAATTCACGTATTTATGAGTCCTTATTCAATATTAGTTTATATATTGGCCAAGACACTTGTAGTTTAACACACATGTAATTGGCCAACATAACTAAAACACAACTTGTAGTCTACCCAACCAACATTTGACAGAATATAAATCTGTATGATTTTTACTACTTTACTATTGTATCGTTTGCTATAATCATTAATTAATACACTTAAGTGTATTACACTAGAACGTATTTATTATTAATTTATAATTCACTGTACAGCGAACACACATTACACCACATGCGCTGTGCTGTCACAGACTATATCTTATTGCACACTGTCAGTGTGGCCAGAACCACTTGACAACTATTGCATGCATTACAACTATCCCGCCCCTAGGCGTACACATAATATGAAGTAATAAGTAAATTGAAACCTGATGAGTCTTACATTTAGGCATTGATAATAGTCTCAGTTCTTGTCATGATTACATCCATTCAAATTTAACTTAGGTTTCTGTGTTCTTATACAGGGTGTTAAAAACATTTGTCACAATAATTTGGGAATAAAGTCCTCACATCAAAATAATAATAATAATAATAATAAAAATAATCATATGTACCTGTGGTCGGGAGTGCATAGTCTCATAATTATAGGATGCCGAAAACATGAAAAATGAACTTTAAAGATCCATAGTTCCACTACTATAGGACCGATCGTAGTCGGGTCAAGACATCACTGAGAAACTACCATAAAGTAATTAAATTTCCATCTTTCAGAACCTCTGGTACTTGCACAATCACTTTTAGAGAGGCTGTTCGGGAGTACTTGATCACTCTTCACCTACCTCTCTAAAAATTGGTGTACAAGCACTGAAGCATTCTTAAACATGGATATTTGGATACTTCACATACTAGATCCTCAGTGATGGCTTGACCTGACTACGATAGGTCCCATAGTAATGGAGCTATGGACGTCGAAAATTCACTTGTTTCACGTTTTTCAGCACCCTGCAACTCCGAGACTATACACTTTTGAGCACAGGTCCATATTAACTTATTTTTCTTATTTTGATGCAAGGAATCTGTTTCCAAAATATTTTTTTGGACACATTTTTGTAACACCCTGTATACCACGATTCAAACAAATTTCTTTCAATATGTGATGCAGTTTTTTTATGTTTCTCTCATTGTGTGATTTTATATCCCTAGATGTTTGGGAACACATCGTTATTCGTACTTGGAATGAACGAAGGTGAAAGCAGTTGTGGTTGAAAGAATAAATGCATTGTAAGATTAGTTATATCTCTGAGTAAGAAAAATATGCGAGACTCTTTGTAATTCCCTTCTGGATTTTTTTTAAAACTTATACCATATTGTTGATAAAATGTTGATTTATGATATATAAACATAATCGTTAGTGCTATTTTTGAGAAATCTGCAATTTTTGATTTCCACTCTCCAGTAAATGACTTTTATTTTGGGGAATAGGAAGGAAATTCAAAAAATCTTAAGTTTAAAATTTGGTTTGGCTACGTTGAATGATATGGATCCTAGGCGAGTATACATTCATTTACATCAGTAACAGGCGGACAAAGACCCAAAAATTATTTGTTCGGTATGTAAGAACTATGAAACAAATAAATTCGTTGAAATATCGAGTTAATTTTTTTAACGATTACTATACTTTCTTTAATTATATTGTGTTCTTCATGCATCCGCAGAATTGCTACAATGTCTAAAACTAGTAACGGTATTGTTTTTAAGTTTCAGGTGTGCTGTGACATTGAGAGCTGTATAATCGAGAAGTATAACAAATAGAGCTCCGGATACTAGTGGGAAAAAAATCCTAGAACCACACTTTTGGGGCTCTTTCGAATTAGTGGTATGATGTCAATGGGCCGTACACATAGTAGGTTCATTCTTCGAATCGCCAATTCTGTCGGAAAATTATCTTCGCTTATTTGATGATAAAATGGTATCAGCATTTGCAGTCGGCGGGCTATCTTGAATGGTTTATGTAAGATGGATCACCACTCCATTATGTCTACATTGTACGCTGATAACATATTTCCCAGACGCTGGATTCAGAAAAGGAGACTTTCTACAGCTCGCTGATCTTAACAGAATGGATTTTGTTGTATTCCATTGAATACAAGAGCATCTTTCGTTCGGACAATGTACAGAAGTATTTGAGCAAACTACTTGTGTACATCTAAAATATTAGAACCAACAGGCGAAAAGAATCAATATTCTGGTGGAAGGAATATTTATAGGCAAATAATATACACTAACCATATTTCAGCTGAACAGCTACAAAATAAAGCTGAAGCTTTTATTAATTGGTTTAAAAAATATATTATACTGTATTTAATAATTCATAATACAGTATAATGCCTTTCTTGTGTGTACTGCTTCAACCTTTGCACCATTACGACCAGATATTGAAGTTTTTTGAAAGATTTTAAGTATTCGACAGTTCATCTTCCCTGAACTTCCGCATGGCACTATCACTGATGATTCCTATTAGGTTTACCACTGTTCGAAAGTTCACAACTGGAAGAGGACATGTTCCTCAGTACGAGTTCCACTGCTGTGACCTGGTGACCTGATTCTTATATTACCAGTAGTCGACGTTCACAATGCAGACTACCAGGTCTTGTAATAACCTATACCATAATCGACATAGGAAGTTGGAAGTATATGCTATAAAAATTAGGAATATGGATTATGTCTGGAAGTAGATAATGTTGCATCGTCATATTTAAGGAGATTCAAGGAAGCGTAGTAGAATGTTCGATAAATTGTGCTGAGAACGAGAGTGTGTACGGACATGACATATACTCCATACACATATTGGTTTAAGACAGTGGCGTGTGATGCTGGAGAACAAGTCATAAATGGCAAAACGCCTTCGCTAGAAGGACAAACTCCAAGGTAATATTAACCTTCTACGTGGTCTAACGGCTAGCGCTGGTGCCTTTGAGGCACCTTGTCCTGGTTTCGATTCTCGTTGGGAGATCAGAGAAAATTTAATTTCAAAATCATTCACTTTCATTAATCCCGTTTCTCTAACCATGTGACCTCAAACTAAAACAAAGAAAAGAAAAAAGGTAATATTTCCATACATACTTAAAATAAACATCATATGCGTGGGTTTTCTTGATGTTTTCCCGTTTCTTCCTCCCTTTTTACAATCATTAACTTTCAGTAGTCACCCGTTAACCCTAAATAGCATATTGGTTGTGCGTTGAATTGAATATTTATTTTCATTTTTACGTCTGCTCATCCAAAACTGCAGCTGATCGATTTTCAGTAACATCTGGAAATCACAGGAAATTTTCTTCCACCACCATTGTTACATAATGTAACAATGTTCATAGCTGCAAGTTATTTGCTATATTTGTGATTTTATCAAGTAATATTTTAACAAAGGAAGAACTGAAAAATTTCACTACCTATTTCGTAAAATATTATCTCTGTTATAGAACTCCTTGAGTCATTGTGAATTGTATTGGACGTTCCAGCTAAAGCTTTTCTGTTTGGTAAATGGATGGCAAAGTTTGAATCATATTCAATAGTTCAATGTAGTTGCTTTCGTTAAACACACGTGCTACCTTCTTCGTATCTTTTTAATGCTAATTCCTGCTTTGACAAAGGAAACCTGTGACACTAATCACATATTCTAATATTTCTTTTTCTTTCTTTTTTCTCTCTCTCTCTCTCTCTTTCGCCTAAAGGGTATACACGTAGGACGTTAAACTGAAATATTTCATTTTATTTCTCTTTTTTTTTCAGATTGTAATCATGTATATTTATCATAGCAATATTACTCACATTAATTAGGTAAAGACGCCTTTGAGACTGTTCATATAGTCCATTATCTAAATTATAACTAAGTATGCAATAACTGCAAATTTGGAGTAAAGCTACCAATCTTTATTGATCATTCATAGAATTTTTTAGTATATCAATTGTTTTCGTGAACGAGCATGACATGCAAATAGAATTGAATTTGGCATATCAGCGAGAAGCATAATGACCTTGAAAAATTGTATTCGCCTAACAAAACGAAAAGGGCTTCGTCCTATTTCTAGTGATGAAAATTCTATTTTCCATTGTTTAGTAGCTCAAGTGGCATAGCGTTGGCTTCGGATTCGGAAGGTCATGGGTTCGAATCCCGCTGCCGACCATCCTGACTGTGGTTTTCCAGGGTTTCCCTCAGTCCTACCAGGCAAATGCCAGGATGGTACCTACTAAAACAGGCCGTGGCCGATACCTTCCCAAATCCTTTCCATTGTTGTTGTTGTTGTAGTTGTTGTTGTTAGATATCCAGTGCAAAATGGCCTCCGAGCTGTATCTGGTGATTGTTAAATAAATAAATAAATTTACAATGAGAATTCGCGTGCCAAATGCTTTTTAATGTTAAATGTATATATGCAACTTTTTTGGGTGATTATTCCTCAATTGTATGCGCGATCGGGACACGTAACCTCCTACGATACGCAAGCGCGCGCTCTCGAATTACCTTGTCAAATTTGATCAAGAATGGTTCAGGCATTCCGGAGGACTATTCGGACAAACCAACGCCCAAGTTGAGTAAAGAGAACCTTCACTCCAATACTATGTTATCACTGATTTAAAAAAAAAAAAAAAAAAAAAAAAAAAAAAAAAAAAACTCATTCCTTGGTAGGAAAATAAATAAGGCAGATATTGTCATCGTGTTATGCATTTCGCAGATTACAATAAGTACTTTGGTGTATAGTGTAAGATTTTCTTTTGGTTTTAATTCTCTAAAGTGAAATTTTAAATATCCTGACAATTAAAATGACCCTACTTTATTATAAAATTCAGTGAACCAAAAAGACACAATTTCATCTCGATCAAACAGTGGCTGATTTAATTCTGTCATTGTGATTTTATGCAAAACAAAACCTCCGAATTCGTGAACTTCCAGTCCACCTCCGCCTAGCTCTTCCGTTGTCTTATTTGCAGAGATTTAACTAGGAGTATGGAAACCTACGACTTTCCGATTATTATTTTTTCAAAAAGTGTTAAAATATCACAGACAATGTTATAACAAAGGATGAAAAAAATTACTTTATTGCTTAGCAAAGTAAAATTACATAAATTAACTGGAGTACAGACAACAAAAGTGAATGTGGCGTGGCGCATGCTTGCAGTAAGCCAACGAGTGGAATTTTTACCTCTAGGAAATGCATTTTTTTTTAAAAAAAAATTTAAAACGATTTAGAATAAAGGAAATCTTGTTTAGAAACACAAAAAGGAGGGAACAGTCTGTTCTGCTGTTCCATGGAAGTATCGCCATTGGTTCAAGACTTCATAGACATTTTTTTATTACTCTCATAAAGGCTTTTAAGTTGTGTGAAATTGACAGCAATTGAATATCGAAGTTCAAAATTTCTTCTGTAATATTTCATTTCTTATTCATAATACAAAATACAGAGGGTGCATTTTAAAAAGTACATATACTGTTCTAAAAGTTCTTGTTTCTTTCTTTCTTTCTTTATTTATTTATTTATTTATTTATTTTTGCATTAGTAGTTACGTATTGTGGATTTAGAAAGTATAGATAGAGAAATCGAAACCGTTGTTTATTTCTCGCATGAAAATTTACTAGTTTTTTTTTTTTTTTTTTTTTTTTTTTTTTCTATCCAGTAGTTAATTCGTCCAGATAAGCCAAAAAAGTGTGGCGTTATGGTACAAATGTCAATTATAGTTTGTCACCTGGTATAGCTTTTGTATCATGTAAAACTGTGTATGCAACAAATTGTAACAAACTGTAAAAATTTTCTAATTACATTGTGCTGCTGAACTTACTTCTCTCAGATTGATACTTTCCTGCATACTTCGAGATTTCGGATTTTAGACACCACAGTGCTTTTCCATGTCTTCAGTACTGTCTCTGCTGTGGTATATAAACTGAGAACTTCCTAGTTTCATTGATTCTGTTTCTAGTAAAATAACTTGTAACTAGTAGACCAACATTTCCTTAACCTTTCAAGAGATAAACAGCCGAGCCCCTGCAGTGCTAACTCTGAACTCAACCTATTCTGTAAGGAGATACACTCTCAACTATTATCTATACTCATTCTAAGTTCTGCTGGATAAGTAGTGAATCCAATGGACTTCCGATAGTCCCCGTTTAGACTCATTCATCGATATACAAGGACGAACCATTTCTACGTTTATAAGAGGGACGCCATCCAGGACCGTGCCGTGGAAAATCAGCGCCCGGGGCAAAAGTATACGACGGCGCCCCATACATATATTCCAAACAATTTTTCGTATCTTTCTCCTTTTTTTCCCGAATTTTTCGCCCGTTTTACTTCGGCGCTCGGGGCTGTCGCCCCGCTCGCCCCCCCCCCCTCATACGGTACGGCCCTGACGCCATCTATATCATTAACAACAGGTTGGTGAAGGAAAAATATGTTCCTTCCATACACAAATTCACTACACTACACCAAACACTTTACATTTCATAAATGCTCAATGAAAGGCTATTAAATTTAAATATGAAACATGCTTTTGTGTTAAGCAACTCATTTCTGCAAAAGACTTTAAGATTTCAAATACGAGATTGGTAAAAATGCGTGTGTCTTTATGGTAGTGAACATTCGAACATTAGTATTTAAGCTCTATCTTCAATTTCTATAATAACGCCATTAAGACATATCAACAATAATATATAATGAGTTACTGATTATGAAAAAACAATAACTTTAGGAGGTCACAATCAGGATGATATAGGAATTACAATTAAATACAATCTCTAAGTTCTCAAAAGTTCCGGTCTTCAGCATTTACACATTCCTGCATTCTAGTTTCTACATTCAAGCACACTTTGGCACAGAGGTTTTAATTTTTATTAATTTCTTGGCACGTTTCTCTTATGACATTACTCATGTCGTTAATAGTGCATGGTTTCCTCGAAAATACGTTATATTTGACAACATCTTAAAAGAAAAAGTCGTTTGGGGTAAAGTCTAGTGATCGTGGTGACCATTCAACTGTCCCTCATCGACCTATCTATTGGGTAATTTGTTGTCAAGAAACTCGCGCACTGTTGCAGAATAGTGGGGAGGAGCTCCATTTTGCTGTAAATAGATATCGTCATTGTCATGTTGTTGCCGTAATTATGGAATAACATTGTCGCGTGGCATGTTAAGATACAGGTCGTAAGTAACAGTTCCATTAAAAAAGATGGACTCAATGACCCTTTTACATGAAAGACTTGCCCAAACCGTAACCCCAGGTTGATTCAATTTTTTTTTTTTGTGTGTGTGTGTGGGGGGGGGGGGGGGTTCTGTTGCGCAATAGATACAATTATGCGTATTAACAGCGCCTGAAACTTTAAAATTCGTTTTATTTGGCCAATACACTTTTCGAATGATGCCATCACCTTAACTTGCTTTCTGTGTTGTCTTTCTACATTCAACATTACAACACAGAATTGTAATCGGCGATCTGGATCATTCTCTAGTAACCCATGAAGTAATCTTGGCGGAAACATTTTCATACCTAAACATTGCATTAGACGCCCCCAAATATCTACGGGAAATGGCTAACTTACGAAAAGCTCTCCTCTTTGATTTTTTTTTGGACTTCGAATAAATGCCTGCACAATTAACATTTCATTGTCTTGGGAAGTAATACTGACTGGTCGACCTCTATTTGCCGCATTACAGATAGAGTTAGTTTAATCAAATTTATTGCGTAATCTCTAAATTGGTAGACTATTTGGCGGAGGTGTACCAAATTCTATAGCCTACCTCCGTTGGTCGATGGTTAAATTACCAGCCATGATTATCGGAAAAATAATAATAAACTATATACCTACTCTTTTTTTACCCCTCCTCCCCGCCCTGTATATAGATAAGAATAAGGCTGTTCGATATTTCAATATATCGATTGATATGTTTCAATTTCAGTATCAAAAAATATTATTCATTGATATTTCGATACTTTCCGATATATGACCTTTCTATATTTCGATGTCTGACACTGCAGTTTTTTTCATTATCTGTCATTAAGTCGATCAATCTTTGATATTTTAACGATATCAAAATCTAGATATCGCATAGCCCAAGATACGAATTAGGTATTAATGTATTCTCCCCACTCAGGACAAGCCAATGTGATGTTTTTGCTTATTCCTACAGGTTGTGGGAAGGTAAGGTCTACATTTGCATGATCCTGTTCCATAAAGGAGTTGATGAAGTCAGTACTGTGCTGCGGCCGCCTTTGCTCTTCAAGTTTTAACAAGGTATTCAGTTGACAGGGGGTCTCAGTTCGAATACCTGAGCCGCATTGAGTGCGGTAGAACATGAGAATAAATTTCGTCTACTGGTGATCGAATCAGATCAACGGTTCGCAGGTAGACGCCATATTGACTTCGCCACCACAATTCTGTAGGTAAGAATGAAGGAAATTATAATTAAAGACCAACAATAGAATTGGAATAAAATAAGTCTCATTTATTTGTTTAACACTCCAATTTAACACAGAAATACTCATTTCTTAGGTCATGATGTATCGATACAACAGATTTGACTTCTTTACGTAAATACATAAACTCAGTACTTTGATTTTTACATCAATTAAAGAGATAGTCAATAGAAAATCCCTGCACTGAACATAAGCGTTTCTATAAAGTAGTAGTTACAAACACTAAGGCAGCTTGTAACATTTTTTTCTTTCTCTTTTATATCTCTGAAAATAATATAAACTGTTTTATAGGATAGATTGATTCAAGAAATGATTGTAATTACACTATACATACAGTATACACGGTTTATATGAATTATACGATATGCTTCCAGAATCAATGGTGTCAAAAAAAAAAAAAAAAAAAGTCTAAATGTATAATCTTATGAAGATATAAACCGCGAAAATTGCAAGACAATTCATAAGGAATTCCATTCTAAGACATTTCGATTAATTATATACAAAATATTGTAAGCTGTATTGTTCAGTCATGTTCTAGAGTCATGTAATATCTGAGCGACGGAATTTATAAGTGATTTTAGGTATCAAAAGCGATATTGTACAAATTAGATGGGTATCTTGCAGGTATCTTGCAAATTAGATGGGTATAAGATATATTGTTGTATCTTGCAGGTATATATATATATATATATTGTCAAGGTTGCTTTATTAATGTTAGATAATTAGTATCACTTTTGCATAAATATGGAAATGGATCTTTCAACAGGTATCAGAGCGGAAACGGAACAGATACTCGATTCGAAGTATTCTATCTTTTCCCTTAATCCTCCATTGAAACCAGAACTGGTAGAAATTACCATTTCCGGTTTCAACTTTGATCACCATAAAGCAGAAACAGTGACAAGATGTTTTCTCATGAGGATTCAGCGTATGTTCGTCCTTATATCTCTGCTAAACGAGCCTTCCGGCTTCAAAATTGATTGCCATAGTGCAGAAACGATAACATAATAAAGAGAAGCTATTTTATGATATGGATTCATCATCTTTTGAATAGGTTCCATCTTCACTTCAAACTGAAAATAGTAAAAAATCTACTACATGTTCTGGTTTCAATATTGATTCTTGTAGAGTGAAAAAACTGTTAGAGATAGCCAGATTTTTAAAATGGATTGAGCGTCCCATGAACAAGTTGTATCTCTGGCCTTTGATAGAATAATAGATATATCTATTGAATCCCCATAATTTGGAAGTGTTACCTTAGTTTCACAATGTAAATCAAATCAACTTCTGTGTGGAGGAGGGGGGGGGGGTAATTAACTCATGATAATTGAAGAGCTGTTTGATCTAAAAGGAGAGAAATCACCTTCAGTATAGAGAACCAGAAATAATTACATTGGGAGTTACTCATGTGATGTCTTGCTAAAGTTATTCATGGTCTGAAATGCTAAAAAGTTT